>NC_141039.2:17795000-18116875 GCF_052040795.2 Danio rerio | reverse complement strand
TCAAGACTGAAAACACATCTGTTTAGCTGTGCCTTTACTGAATGAGCACTGTGCTGCGTCCGACAGATTGCACTTGCATCATGTTTTTGCATCAGATTGCATCATGTTTTTCTCTTCTTCTTCATTCTTTTATATCACATTTTACCTGTTTTTATGTTTTGTTTTGTTTTTACGCATTTTTATTATTTGATTTGATTTTTATTTTACTTGTTTCTTTTATTCTTGTTTATGTAAAGCACTTTGAATTGCCATTGTGTATGAAATGTGCTATATAAATAAACTTGCCTTGCCTTGCCTTTACTCCTCCACAATTTCTATTTCCTCCATTTACCACACGTACACTGACGTTTTTTTCCCAGAGATGGGTTGCGGCTGGAAGGAAATCCGCTGCGTAAAAACTTGCCGGATAAGTTGGTGGTTCATTCTGCTGTGGCAACCACGGATTAATAAAGGGACTAAGCCGACAATGACACTGACGTTTTCAGCTAGGAATGACCCACACAATTACTCCCACATTGGTCTTGGGATTGTAGCATTGACCTGCTGCCCAACGACAAACTCCCTTATGGAAGGATATACCCCCTTTCCCGTACTGAGCACAAGGCAATGGAAACTTACATTGACGAGGCTCTCCGCCAAGGCTTAATCAGCTTCTAGCTTCTTCATCTTCAAGAAGGACGGAGGATTTAGGTCCTGTATAGACTACAGACTACCAGGAAAGAGACGAGTGGGAAACAGTTCTCATTACCCCTTCCGGCCGCTATGAGTACCATGTGATGCCCTATGGCCTAGCTAACAGTCCTTCCATGTTCCAGAACTTTATGAACGGAATCTTCAGAGACTTCCTCCACCGTTTCACTATAGTATATATAGACAATTTCTTAATTTACTCTTGCAATCTAAAGGAACACCAGTCTGATGTCCAAAAAATCCTCCAACGTCTCTGAGAAAATTAACTCTTTTTAAAAACTGAGAAATGTGAATTCCACAAGACCTCAATCTCCTACCTCAGATACATGATTACTACAGAGGGAATCAGTATGGAGAAGGGTAAACTGGATGCCATTTCCCTGAGGGAAGAACCAAAGACCCTGAAGGAGTTACATCGGTCTCTGGGATTCGCCAACATTTATACACTTTTCATTAAGAACTACAGCATCCTCTCAGCTCCCTTGATCTCCCTTACCTGGACCTCTAAGGCACGTCAAGCCTTTGAAAGTTTAAAAATTATGTTCACTACAGCACTTATCCATTGTCATCCAGACCCTTCGCTGCCTTTTATTGTGGAAGTAGATGCAGTTGATGACGGGGTAGCCACCGTACTCTCTCAATGGTATGGGGAACCCAGAGCCCTCCATCCGTGTGCGTACTATTCCAGGAAACTAACATCAGCTGAAAAAAATGATGGTATCAGTGACTGCGAGCTACTGGTGATTAAACTTGCCCTCGAGGAATGGCGACATTGGCTGGAAGGAGCCCAATTCCTCTTCACAGTTATAACTGACCACAAGAATCTCCATTATCTTTGGGATGTCAAACGCCTGAATACCCGTCAAGCTTGCTAGTTCTTCTTCTTTGCTTGATTTGACATTAACCCTCTGGGGCCTGAGGGTGTTTTGGGGCTCTGGAGAAGTTTAGATATGCACTGACATTTGTATTGTTTTCAATATCTTAAAAACATATAAATGGCTAAAGTGTGATAACACTGTAAACAGCACAAGTCAGGCTACAATAATACCTAAGCAGAATGTTTGTATGTGTTTGTGTTTTTGAGAAAGAAACGTTTATGTGTGGTTATTGAAAAACTAAAATTTTTATGTCACTGAAATAAGGCCGTGAAACACACAGAGAACATTTGTGCACAAGACTTTTGAGAACTGGATCTCGTAGCCTAGTGTTTTTGCTTCAAAATGATGTGAGAATCATCTTGTTCACTTGCTCACAGAAAACAATATCATGAATAAAAATTTCGAAGTCACTTTTTGGGTGAAAATGGTTTATGCGAGAAGGCGTGAACTATCATCACTATGCAGTGAGTCACACCTGAAGACAAAGACCTGCATAATGAGCTGCATAATGAGCCATCAGACAGATGCCATGTGACTAGAGAAGAGTTTCAAGACGGAATCAAAGGAAAATGTACTTTTTTGTTTGCAGTTTATTTAAAATATATTAAATCACACACAATAACTGGAAATACACTTGTGAGAGTCAGTGCACTCTATAAAACTCTGCAAACTTTATAAACTTAAATATAGTCTACTGAAAATCTACTTAAATCTACTGAAAAAGTTATTTATTAATACACTTTACATTGTGTGCAGTATACATTGTATAAACTACTCTCATAGTGCAGAGAAAATGCAGAAGAGCTTACATACTATAGTTGAATTTAAACATGAAATGTGGTGTACAGAAGACAGAATCAGGGAACAATTGTGCAAAAACTGAATCTGTGCAAAAAAACTGACACCTTATGTATAAAGTGCTCTCTTATAGTGCAGAGAAAATGTATCCTATGTATAACCTAGGAATAGCCAGCTATATATCTTTGTGTCACTCTAGGTAAAAGTTCCTTTTCGGCTGAAGGCACAAGTGAACATCGCAGGCCTGACATTTCCAAGGAGTGTTCTGCCTCTTACTATGTTTTGCTTTGCAAAGCACACAAATCCGATGACCAGCAGTGTAATTTGTGGCATGCTCAGATCCTGGAACGAGCAAATGGTGAACACTGGTCCGTTTTGTTGTTTTTTTTTGGTGGCACACCACACAGCTCTGCTATTAGTTCCTCCATAAACTCCTTGTGGTTCATGGTGCCATAAAGCTCTTTGTCTATAATAAAAGCATCGGTGGCAGCAATATCCAAGAAGTGAAGAAATAGCTTTCTGTACCAATTTATTGTTTTGTGCTGTGCAGTGTAGTACTGTATCAGCTGATCAGACAGGTCAACACCCCCCATGTACTGGTTTTAGGCAGTCACAGATGCAGGACATGGAAAAATTTTTGTCCTTCATCCATTTTGTGTTTTCACCCTCCTCTGCACAGTGTCTCCTGTATAGGCAGAATGAATAGTGGAACAGACAGACACTTATCTTGTGTCCATCCACTTCACAAAAACAAGATTTTTTTCTCGAATCCTCCTGATGGAGCCCTTCAAAGATTTTTGGTAAGAGAGTTAGATGCATTCCGGGGGCAGTTTCTCCTGTTGTCTCTGTAAGTTCCACATGCACCGAACTTCAAAGCAAACAAGTCTGTTAGGAGCTTGGGACTAGTATAAAAATTATCCATGTATATGTAACAGGTATTAAATTTATTTATGTTTTCGTTATAAATTCACGCAAAATCTTTGTTTTGTTGGTCATTAATATGTAAGAAATAAAGAGAAAATGTTTTATTTTTGTTTTGACGCGTCGGCGCGATGACGTCATTGACGTGCGTTGCCGCGATGACGTCAGTGACATAGCGCGCGCTTTGCTTCAGTCTGTCGGAGGACAGAGCAGAGCGAGGTAGGCATTTACTCCTGTCCCGTAGAAAAGTGTGTATAAAGTACAAAAATATGTAATTTAGATGAAGTGAGTTTGTTATAATATGTTATATAACATGTACATGAGTTATATGAGTGTGTTTGGGTTCTTTATATCGTGTTTTAACCTGCCAAACTGTCGTTTCAACCAAGAGAAGTGCAGTGCACAATATTAGCATGAAATTTAGCCTGTGAAATGTGTATTTTGATTGCTGATTTTCGATTTGTTTTGTGTATGAATGTTTAGCAGTAGCAGGCGTAAGAGGAGTTTTAAGAGAAGACTAACTGCATGTTCTCTGTTTGTGCAGGTATTGTTTTTTGTGTTTTATGTGTCTGATGTTTAATGTGTTATATAAAATACTGGTAAATGTTATATATTATATATTAAGTAGAGTTTTTGTAAAGCATTGGGAAGTTAAAATATTCACTATATTAATTAACAGTTTTATAATGATTTATCTTTTTTCATTATGTAATGTTATATTTAATGTTTTGTTTTTGCTTGGGTCTGTCGGAGGACAGAGCAGAGCGAGCAGTAGCAGGCGTAAGAGGAGTTTTAAGAGAAGACTAACTGCATGTTCTCTGTTTGTGCAGCACTTAAATAAATGAGACCGCTGAACCTGCAGACAGACTCCAGCTCTTTACTTTACACAACACAACACAACGCAGAGGGGTAGTCGAGCCGTTAAGACCGGCCCCGGCTACATTGGTGCCGTGACCTTCGAAAGGATCAACATCAGATTGACCACCGGATGTTGCTGTATGCTGCATTCTTCACACCAAGGATTCGGTTTAACTTTTCCCTTCTTGACTTATCTGTTGGAGAGAGGTACAAAGACTCATTGTGAAACATCAGTGAAGATAATTTGACAGAGCCAAAAAAAAAAAAAAAAGTGGAAGTTTACATAGTTTTTTTATTGGACACCTGCAAAGACTTTTGACAGAACAATTTTTTTTTTCTCTTTTAGCTTAATCGTAATAAAATAATAGCAATATTTGAATAATAATTATAGTTATAATAATTTTAAAGAAAAGAAAATGTCATACACTTACGCTGCTGACGATGTTGAGGATGATGTGTATATTGGAGGAGGAAGGGGTAGATTTTTTAGAGATATAGTTCATGCACCAGGAGCTATGGGTTTTGTTGACTCTCCAGTGGTTAGTTCTACACGCATAAAAACTGATTGTCAAGTTCCCAGGTCAGACACACCTTCCACTGATTTGAGCCATCTCATTACACAATTAGCACATGAGATAGGACAATCAATCTCAGCACAGTTGTGCAAGGGAAATGAAAAGGGGGACAAAGTGTCGAACAATTCAAATGTAGGTTTAGAAACACCCTCGGCAGAATCACATTCTTTGAACATGACTGGTGTAAAACTAGTGATGCATTCTGACGTAAAAGAGCCACCAAGCTTTCGTGGAGATGGCACTGATAAACTTTCTATCCATGAGTGGGAAGAACAAATTGATGTTTATCTAAGAAAGAGAGGTGTGCCCAAAGGAGAGCAGGCTCAAGAGATGATATCTAGACTTGGGGGGAGAGCAAGAGACATAATTAAAGTTACATTGCGTAGTAATTCATCTTTAAAACCTGATGAAGACCCGAAAGTTGTTATTGACATTCTTAAGCAGCACTTTAGTGAACTGACATACTCTGCAATGCCACTCGCTGATTTCTATAACACTCTACCTGCAGTAGGAGAGAATGCAATGGACTATTGGATTCGTTTGAATAAGGCTGTTGATGTTGCAGAGCACTGCTTAAAAAGACAGGGACGTAACCTTGAAGATCCAAGTAAGGAGGTAACAATGATGTTCGTAAAACACTGCCCAGATCCAGCTCTTTCTGCTGTGCTAAAATTTAAAACTGCAGACAAGTGGAAAGCTTGTGAGATTCAGGAGCACCTTGATGATCATCATACGCAGTTGAAGATTCGGCAGCAGCAGGCCAAATCAAGACGTCCTGGTGTTGAGAGATATGCCACTGCGAATGTGCAGGCCACTGTAATTGATGAATCAGTGCAGGTGGGCGCATCAACAAGACTCCAAAATCAAACTGAAATGGTGGGTGATGTTCGCACAGTGTCTGATACTACAAGCTTGCAGAATCTCATTACTCAACTTGATCAAATGTTAAAGCAGAACAATCAAGCAGCAATCCGTACCCCATATATGTCAGGTGGATATCGGTCAGTCCGGAAACCATGTAGAGTCTGCAAAGCAACTGATCACTCAACTACCATGCACTGCTGACGAGAAGGTCTGTGTATGTCATGCTGTATGCCTGGCCACTGGAAAAGAGACTGCCCTAAGGCAAGATATGGAGCCAGTGTTCCCAATTTGAATATGAGTCAAGACCAACAACAGCTGTTAAACTGACGGACCTGCATATGGAGAGGGAATGTGCAGGTGAACAAAATCAAACCCTCAACCAACAGTGTGAGATTGATTGGGAGCGATGGTATGAAAGTGCATCCTCGGCTCAATATGAAGATAGTCAAGTAGTCATGCAAAATTCACAAAAAATTGAACTGTTTAGTGAACTGTTTTATGCTCCAGTAATCATAAACAAAACGTTCCAAGTAAAGGGAATGCTGGACTACAGTAAGCGAAGATACAGCGTCTCGATTGATGGAAAAAAACATACTCACCTATGACAAACAACTAACTGAGCGAGTCGTCCTGGTTGGGTGTGGAGGTCATCAAACCCGCCCTAAGTGCATGTATGAAGTGGAGATAGAAGTGTACGGTGTTCAGTGCATTGTTCCCATTCTTGTGGTCCCAGGACAAAAAGATGATCTCATCCTTGGATCTAATGTCATAAAGTACCTCATGCATGAGATGAAAAGCAATGATGACTACTGGAGAGTGGCCACTCAGAGCTGTGATTCCTCATTGGCCCCTGATGCTTCTCAGTTTCTTGATATGATGGCTGGATTGACACGATGGCAGGGTGCTGAAACTCCTAATAAGATTGGAACTGTGAAACTGACACAAGCTGTGACCCTCATGGCGAAACAGGAGTATCTTGTTTGGGGCAGACTCCCGAAAAACACTCCTATGTCTCCAGGCAGCACAGTGGTTGTTGAGCCCACGTCCTCAAAATCCATGCAACGAAACATTCTGGTTGCCCGCATTATCACACCTATGTGGGGTGATGGATATATCCCTATGAAAATTATGAACCTTTCCGATCAGCCAGTGACTTTGAAGAGAAATTGCAAGCTAGCAGATGTTTCGCCCTGTGTAGCTGTTGAAGATTTCACAGCTTTCCAGAACACTAGTCAGGTTGATAGGAAGGAACAAGTGTTAGCTAACACTGAATCTAACTCAGAGGATCTCAAGAAAAAACTTGTAGAGGTTGGCCTTAAGGATTTAGACATTGATTTGTGCCAAGTAAGCAACTCTATTGAGCAAGAGTTAGTTCAGCTATTAGTTAATTATAATGACATCTTTTCGAAACATGCTTTGGACTGTGGCGAGGCAAAAGGCTTCTCTCATCGGATCCGTCTGACAGACGAACGCCCATTTCGCCTCCCTACAGAAGAGTTCCTCCTGCTCATTACGAAAAACTGAGACAAGTCTTGACAGAGATGGAAAATCAGGGCATAATAAGGAAGTCCATTAGTGAATTTGCCTCGCCACTAGTCATGGTATGGAAAAAAGATGGCAGTTTGAGAATTTGCACCGACTTTAGATGGCTCAATGCCAGGACTTTAAAAGACGCGCACCCACTCCCACATCAGTCAGACTGTTTGGCATCCTTGGGCGGGAATGTCTATTTTAGCACAATGGACTTGACTTCGGGTTTCTATAATATACCCATGCATGAGGAAGACAAGAAATTTACTGCGTTCACCACCCCACTTGGTCTGCATGAATACAACCGCATGCCACAAGGCTTATGCAATAGCCCCGCTTCGTTTATGCGGATGATGCTGAGTATATTTGGTGACCTGAATTTCACTAAGCTATTGTGCTATTTAGACGACCTACTAGTTTTTGCAGCCACTGAGAAGGAAGCATTGAGTAGGTTAGAGGAAGTATTCCAAAGACTTCGCCAGAACAATCTGAAACTGAGTCCCAAAAAGTGTCACCTATTGCGAACATCAGTGAAATTCTTGGGGCACATAATCGGAGGGGGTGGAGTTTCTGTTGACCCAGAAAAGGTGGATGTAATCTCCCGTATGAACAAGTCAGATCTTATGGACAATGACGGAGTTACTCCTTCTGTTAAAAGAATAAAATCCTTTCTGGGAATGGTCTTTTATTATCAGCATTACATAGCTAATTGCTCGGCCATTGCAAAACCTTTGTTTGCCCTCACTGCTGGACAGAAGAGGAAAGGAAAGGGAAGGATCACAAAACAGGCTGGTACCTATAGGAAACTAAAATCTTCCGATTGGACGGCAGAGTGTGATGCAAGTTTCAACTCACTGAAAGAGAAGTTGTTAAACTGTGTAATACTGGCACATCCTGATTTTTCGAGACCCTTCATCCTGTCCATAGATGCTTCTTTAGATGGGTTGGGGGCAGTATTAGCTCAAATACCTCAGGGGGAAGATAAAGCTAGGCCTGTTGCATTCGCAAGCAAAACACTCAGTACCTCACAGAAACGATATCCAGCCCACCGCCTTGAATTTTTGGCCTTAAAGTGGAGTGTTTGCGAGAAGTTTAGTCATTGGCTTAAGGGGAACACATTTACCGTATGGACGGATAACAATCCGTTGACATACATAATGACTAAACCAAAGCTAGATGCCTGCGAACAACGTTGGGTCGCCAAGCTAGCCCCATATACCTTCGATATACGTCACATAGCGGGAAGTAAGAATGTGGTGGCTGATGTTCTTAGTCGTGATCCTTTTGCAAAGACAGTCAGTAATAGGCTGCTCAATGAGTTCTATAAGTGCTTGCTGTCTGAGGCTGAAGAAGTTTGTGAGGGAAGGATCCAGGATGCATTCAGACTGAAAGTTCAGTGTCACCGCAAGGAGTCGGAGGCTGACCCCAAAGAGATTCCTTCAGTAGCTAATTCAGATTCTTGTGATGCTAATGAAGTTAATGCTCTTTGTGAAGCTCATAATAACTGGGAACAAGCAGCAGAGTCTAGGGCGATGCATTTAATTCAATCTGTTCAGCAGTTCACACCATCTAATCTGGACACCTTAACGGAACTCTCCTTACAGGAACTTCAACAACGACAGGAACAGGATACCAGTATAGCCACAATTGCCCCTTTTGTGTCCCGCAAAAGAAGGCCTTCAAGGCGAGAAAAGGCAAACTTCAACCTGGGCGCACTGTTTCTCAGCAAACAGTGGGAGAGACTTACAATTCTCGATGGGATACTTTATCGAGTATCTAAGGACCCTACATGCAAGCAGAAGCGATATCAGTATGTGCTGCCCCAGAGTCTCAAGGCTAAAGCATTGAGTGGTATTCACGACCTTGCAGGACACCAGGGTCAAGCAAGAACACTTTATTTGGCAAGGCAGCGATTTTTTTGGCCTAAGATGGAGCAGGACGTCAAGGCCTATGTCAAATGTTGCCAAAGATGCATTCTTGCTAAATCACCTGAACCATCCGCTAGAGCCCCATTGGAGAGTATCAGAACTTCGTCACCCATGGAACTTGTATGCTTGGACTTTTGGAGTGCAGAAGACTCAAAGCAAAACTCTGTCGACGTGTTAGTAGTTACGGACCACTTCACCAAATTAGCCCATGCGTTTCCATGTGCCAATCAGACAGCTAAGCAAGTGGCAAGGAAGCTGTGGGATCATGTTTTTTGTGTTTATGGATTCCCGGAACGTATACACACAGACCAAGGTGCTAATTTTGAGAGTGGTTTGATCGCAGAGTTGCTTAAGTTGTCAGGAGTTGTTAAATCACATACCACAGCATATCATCCAATGGGCAACGGAGGAACTGAACGATTTAATAGGACTTTAGGAGCAATGCTGCGCTCTTTGCCATTAAAAGCTAAACATCAATGGCCTCAACAAATTCAGACCCTAACATTTACCTATAATGCCACTGTACATGAAACAACTGGGTTTCCGCCGTTTTACCTTATGTTTGGCCGCGTGCCAAGACTCCCTGTAGACGTGATGTTCAAACAGGTATTACGGGATCCTGTAGTAGTGGATTATAGTACTTACGCCAAGACGTTACTCTCTCATCTCCATGAAGCAGCAGCCATTGCCCAACAGCATTCTGCTAAAGAGCAACAAAAACAAGCTCAGGGATATAACAAAAAAGTAAAGGGCACGCATTTGAACATTGGAGATCATGTACTGATCGCTAATAAGGGAGAGAGAGGAAGGAGGAAACTTGCTGATAAGTGGGAGTCCACTATCTATAAAGTCATCAAACGGAACCCTCGGACACATACATATGTGGTACAAGACAATAACGGAGCTAGGAGAGTTGTACATCGCAATCTTTTATTGGACATCAGCTTTTTACCTGCTCAGATGGAGTTTGGAGGAGCCAGTGATTTGTGGTTAGAGGAACGTGATGAGGAAGAGTCCGTTGCTACCTCAAAGACTCAGGATCTCTCAGTTTGTTTGGAGAGCAGTTGTTCAAAGGAACGAACAAGTCTTTGGGTGCTGGATGGAACGGAACATTCGATGGATCATAGCACACCAAGTGAAACTGGATCTGGGTGGTTCTACACTGATGGAGGACAGCAAAGTCAGGATGATGATTGCTCTGAGAAGTTCTTTGAGGATGAAAGTCATGTTACAGAGCCTCGTGATAGTCAGACAGACTGTTTCAATCTCGATAGTGACAGAAACACATCCATTGTTAACACAGTAGAACTGCCTAATCATGAGACTGAAGATCGAGACACTCAGAACATTGGAAACACACAAAGACAAGTCACACGTGCTGGTAGAGTAGTCAAAAAGGTTAATCGTCTCATTGAGTCTATGGCACAGAAACAGTTCAACTTTAAATCAATTACAAACACCTTGGGTAGAAAGTCACAGTCATTACTTGCCTTGTTTTAGACATTTATTTAATCGTCCAATTTTATGTCCTCTAATAAACACTTGAGAAATAGCTTGATCCCTATAGATGTAAATTAATTCATTTGACATGGTTTAAATAGGCATAATATTGTTGACTTAATGATTTGGTATTTGGAACCTGGTATGGTGTAAAAGGCATCATTTATTCTGAGAGGCTTTTAAAGGTCTGATCACCCTTTAAAATTTTTCTCAACCTTTTTGTAAGGTAGAATTTTCAAGCTGAGTAGGTTCAGAGATTGTTCGAATAATTTAGTCAACTATTTGTAAATGCTTAAGTTTTAGGGATTTTGGTGAATTTAGAAGGGGGTGAATGTAACAGGTATTAAATTTATTTATGTTTTCGTTATAAATTCACGCAAAATCTTTGTTTTGTTGGTCATTAATATGTAAGAAATAAAGAGAAAATGTTTTATTTTTGTTTTGACGCGTCGGCGCGATGACGTCATTGACGTGCGTTGCCGCGATGACGTCAGTGACATAGCGCGCGCTTTGCTTCAGTCTGTCGGAGGACAGAGCAGAGCGAGGTAGGCATTTACTCCTGTCCCGTAGAAAAGTGTGTATAAAGTACAAAAATATGTAATTTAGATGAAGTGAGTTTGTTATAATATGTTATATAACATGTACATGAGTTATATGAGTGTGTTTGGGTTCTTTATATCGTGTTTTAACCTGCCAAACTGTCGTTTCAACCAAGAGAAGTGCAGTGCACAATATTAGCATGAAATTTAGCCTGTGAAATGTGTATTTTGATTGCTGATTTTCGATTTGTTTTGTGTATGAATGTTTAGCAGTAGCAGGCGTAAGAGGAGTTTTAAGAGAAGACTAACTGCATGTTCTCTGTTTGTGCAGGTATTGTTTTTTGTGTTTTATGTGTCTGATGTTTAATGTGTTATATAAAATACTGGTAAATGTTATATATTATATATTAAGTAGAGTTTTTGTAAAGCATTGGGAAGTTAAAATATTCACTATATTAATTAACAGTTTTATAATGATTTATCTTTTTTCATTATGTAATGTTATATTTAATGTTTTGTTCTTGCTTGGGTCTGTCGGAGGACAGAGCAGAGCGAGCAGTAGCAGGCGTAAGAGGAGTTTTAAGAGAAGACTAACTGCATGTTCTCTGTTTGTGCAGCACTTAAATAAATGAGACCGCTGAACCTGCAGACAGACTCCAGCTCTTTACTTTACACAACACAACACAACGCAGAGGGGTAGTCGAGCCGTTAAGACCGGCCCCGGCTACATATACATGGTATCCAGTGCCCAAAACTTTACTGTCTAACAGAGATTTCACAGCATCATATGACAGTCCATGGCCCGTGGGAAAGTTGTTCTTTCCTGTCTACACAGCAAAATCTACAGTATAGTCATTTGATGAGTTAGCAAGAACAAACAACTTGAAGCCCCATTTGGTTGGCTTGGCTTTCATGTACTGAGTCATTCCAGTGTTTGTTTGCATGCCACCCTTCTTTCATCCACTGCCAAATTTTTTCTTGGATGATAGATGGCCTTACATGCATGCCGGATAGTGTCCAAGAGGGGTCTGACCCTGAAAAGCGGGTCGTGTTCAGCTGTGCCCCTCTTATTATCAATGTCCTTTTCTGCATCCGGGTGACTCATGTGCATATTCCATGAAATTGTGCGGTATCTATCCCTTGACATGATTGTGGCAGGAAAAGAAACAGAGAAAAGACTGTCTTGCCGCCAGTAGTCTCTGATGGACCTCAATTTCACCATGGCCATATAGAAGAGAAGGCCAAAGTAGCTGCACTGATGCTGAAGTCTGTCCATTTATATTTATGGCCCTTTGCATGTGCCTTGGCAGCCTGGGCATTGGTGTTTCGACTCAAAGTTGACACAGCAGTTTCAGAATAAAACATTTTGAAGAGACTCACAGGAGTTTAAGCATCACATGGTCTTAGCTGTGGTCCAGGTTCATGTGTAGGAAGGATCACAAAGCCTGCGGAGCTACATCAGCATCAGTCTCAGTTTTCCATGACTGAGTGGGCAGCTTATCTGACTTAGCTCTCTTTGCGACTGGTCCTTTACCACTGTTGTTTTCACATCTGGAAAACAAAAAAGCAAGCTGATTACATATGATGTTCACTGATACTAGTACTAATTTATAAAGTTTACCTAACTTACTCGACAACCACATAGGAATTATAAACTGAACAACACTAGTTTTGTAAACAACAGTCATTATTATGATGTGAGAACAGAATACAAATAACAAAGAAACTCAGATAAAAATGTAACGAATATGGCCGACCAGACACATAAATATTTTGCATTTTACCCCCCAACCAGCCAACTTTGCCCAGAGAAGGCTCGAAACCTGATTCCAAGGTATTTACGACCCAACGGAATGTGCCATGCGGCTCTAAGCACAGGAATGACTTACAAAGGACTATTTGCTGTTTAACACTGTTTTCATATAAACTTTACTCTTTATGTTTAATCATATGTTTTGCAAAGTTTCCCTTTCTCTTGTATTAATATTTTTGGTTTTAATACCCTTGCATATAATGTTTAACTGTACCTAGGCTAAGCATCCTCTTATACTGTTCTAGTTTGGACTTTTTGAAAAGCTTACTCGCTGTTCAAATTGATTGTTGACATTTTATTTTAATATGAGTGCAACATATTAATGTTTTAAGAGACTTTAACATTTTTGTCCCGATTTACATAAAATTTGCCTATGCAAATTATTCTGCCTCGGACAAAGACCCACAAATTTAATATTCCAGGAAGTTAGCTTCTAATTGGTCAACTTCCCATGGAGGGTGGATCCGAACCTGCCCTATAAAAGTTTTAGTACCTAGCTAAACTCCCTCTCTTCCTTTTCTTCACAATTCTCTCTGTCCTGGGACCTCTCTTGGAAACCCTCTCTCTCTCCCAACTCCAAGCAACCCCCCCTCTCTCTCTGCTCCAAAGGCCTCTGTTTTGAAACCTTCTTCAACTCTATACAACAAACCTAAGTATAGAAACCTCCAAGAAAGCAGGCAGAAACCCAGACAGAAAGGGTTAATCGCACCACGCTCGGACATTTCACCGCCCAGAATGCTTTTTGCCGCTTCAACTTGAAACTACAACCTCGTGAGGAACAAGAATCAGCCAACCAACCACGTGCTTAACAACGGGAGCTCAGACATCACGAACAGACCGCAAGTATCACCTTTCTCCCAACATCTAAACTGGTGTGAACTAAATTAACCCTAAAGAGACAATAGAAGGGTTATATTGAATTTGATTACGTTTGGTTGCTTGGTTTGTTCTTACAGACTCATAGGTTTTTCCCATCATTACATCTTCTTAACCTCTTACCTCATGTAACTCTCTTCTATGCTTGTATGAATGTGTGTTTGTGTTAGGTGTTAGTATTTGTTAGATTAGTCAGTAAAGTTTAATTTTGTATAAAGAAAGGTGCCTGTGTATATTAATGAATCTAATGTCTTGAACTTTGATCTTGCTACCCTGCTCAAATTTTATGTTGATAGCATCGCTGAACGATTCGTTTTTTTGGATCAAAAAAGTCGATTCATTTGAAGCCCCGTTCAAATGAATCTTCCTCCCGCTAAGCTAGTCCGCTATATAATGTTCCAGAAGGTACACGAGCCTTGAAATCTGAATCATAACTCGCAACATTATAAGGGCGGGAAATAATAACCTTGAGCTAATTTACTACAGTAATAATAGTGTAGATATGAGAGCGTTCTAATCTACATTATTATTATGATGTGCTACCTGTTTATTTGTGGAGAATAAACAAAGCATGCAAATGTAATTTATACATATATATTGGTGTAGAAAGCTGAATAAATGTAATTTATTACAAAAAATATGAGTAATTTATGGCGAATAATGTTGTAGCTATATGTTTATAACATAATAATGTTTAGTACATAATAATGTTTATTACATAATAATCTTTATTACAGTACAATACACAATACACTGTAGTGTACTGTACGAAAAAAGAAAGTATACTGAAGTATTTATTTCCATTCATATCCCTATATTTCTTAATCTAATTTAAGTAATATCTATGAAATACAAAATGTCCACTTACCCGTAATTTTCCAGGGAGCTCAAAACTGAACGATGCTGGCGTGCTTTTATTGTGCAAGATGCCAGTGATGCAGCTTTGATCCTACACAAAAAGTAAACACTGCTGTTAGTACTTACAGAAACATAGCTATGTTTATTATCTCAACATGTATAAACATGTATAGATAATAAACTTCATTGATAAGAATAGACATGCATACATGGCCGTCAATGGGTCACTTATTGGACACATAAACTGATTTCTGATACATTTGCACATATTTCTTTCCGTTCATATCCCTATGTTTCTTAATCAAATTTAGGTAATATCTATGAAATAAAAAATGTGCACTTACCCGTAATTTTCCTGAGAGCTCAAAACTGAACGATTCTGGCGTGCTTTTCTTGTACAAGATGCCGGTGATGCAGCCTCGATCGTACACAAAAAAGTAAAAACTGCTGTTAGTACTTACAGAAACATAGCTATGTTTATTATCTCAACATGTAAAAACATGTATAGATAACAAACTTCAATGAAAAGAATAGATATGCATATATGGCCATCAATGGGTCAATTATTGGTCACATTAACAGATTTCTGATACATTTACACCTCAGACGACCGTGAAGAGGCCGGTTTTAACGAATTCACATATTTGCCACCATAAGCTATTTCTATGTGGTCATGTCATTGACTCATGAATATTTCTTGCTTGTTATCAACCAATTATATAACTCTATCAAGAGACATTTCATTTCAAAGTTTTTTTTTTTTGTATTCTTTGAAGCAATATAAAGAAATGTACATGTACAACAGAAAATAAGTTGGTAACATCGTTTTTGTTGACATCCACATTGTAGGCTATTTATGTTTATTCCATATAACATTACATTTCATTATAGGCCTATGTTTATACACAAATTTATACGTTAGAGGATACACTTTGTTTAGGACATATTCAAAATATATTGTGGTAAGAATAAAAAACTTACTCGACACGAATTATATCCTCTGCTGGGTCTAGGCAATCTTCAAAATGTAGTCGCTCGTCATCAGTGTCGTGTTCTTCCTCTGAGGAGACAGTAGACTCTTCGTCGCTGTCCAGAAGCATCTGAAGTGCTTCTTCGCTCTTGTAGCTTGCCATCATTTCAACGCCCAGAAAAAGTTAATAACTTTGTTACAAAGCTTGTCATTTTATGCCATGTCTAGGTGGGCGTGTATATTATTACCTGGCTAAGTTAATTTACATATGAACAGCACGTTTACTGAGAGGCGGGAGCACGTTAGCTGTAAAGAGGCGATATAGGAGAATCTATACCAGTCCTACTTTTACACGTATTACATAAAAAGAGATCATTTGTTTTCGACTTAATTTGGTTATTGCACAAGTACACATATCAAGCTTTATATAGATGTCATAAATCATCATCTTTGTTGAATATTTGCTGAGATTCCTTTCATTTTAGTGACATGTTTTTCTGACCACAGTCTGAGTATGGCACGCGTCTCATGCATACGCTTGCAATAACAAAACCTCGTGGACGTGGTCGCATTAAAACTAATGAGATCAGACTGAGAAACTAGACATAGCATTGGTTTCATACTGATTACTTTATTAAGCAATGTTTGTTTTCAACATGCATAGCTGCATTTAAAAGTAGACACTTCAAGCAATCTAGAGATGGATGTCTGATCTATGTACGTTTTATTTTCGCGGAGTTTCAGCGCATTTTACTGACTCGTTTCTAAAAGCAGTTCACGGAGAGAGAAAAGAGAGATTGCCTACACTGTTTGTTTTTCTTATTTTTCAAAAGCACACACATTTGTTGTTGTGAGTGTACACAACAAAAAGTAGACACATAACAGATTCGATTAATGTATTGATCTCATCTGTACAATCAAAACTGAAAGTGTAATTTAAGTTCATTTCAGCAGTTTGATGTCACCACAGGAGAAAACACGTATGCGCGGTCTTCGACCCCAGAGGGTTAATATCACCTATCAGCCTGGTCACAAGAATGTGAAAGTCAATGCCCTCTCCCAAATCCACTCACCAGAATGATTCTCCTGAACATGTTCTTCCACCTTCTGTCTTCCTAGCTCCTATGTTGTGACAACTGGATGAGGAGATCCGAACTGCCACAGAGATGGAACCAGCGCCCCCTGAAGTCCCCCAAAGCCTCATATATGTGCCAACCAGGTACCGTGTACACATCCCTCGGCTCTAGACATCCTGAAAGCAGGCTAACCATCTCGCTCCTCCAACAAAAATACTGATGGTCTATTATGACCAGAGACATAACCCTGCTTGTTAAAGGTTGTCCGGTCTGTGCTATCATCACAACACCCCGCCATCTGCCAGAGGGAAAACTGCAGCCATTGTCCATTCCCCACTGACCCCGGACCCACTTAGGAGTTGACTTTGCCACCGATTTGCTGCCATCACAAAAGGTGTACTACCTTTCTTGAAGTAGTTGATAGCTTTTCAAAGCCATGTAAATTAATTTCTCTAAAAAGTCTCCCCACAGCTCTAAAAACAACTGAAGCCCTCTTCAATCACGTCTTCTGAAATTGTCCATCTCCAGGCTGTGGTGGGCATTCTTCCGACTCCTGGGCACTACCATCAGCCTGTCTTCTGGTTACCATAAGCAGACAGACAGAGACACAGAGCGTAAAATCCAAAAGATTTCCTGGTACCTCTAAACGAACTGCAGTAGTCATCAAAACACCTGGAACCAGTTTCTACCGTGGGCTGATTATGCTCAAAATTCCCTTTGTCAAACCTCTAGTTGTTTAATCCGCTTTCAATGTGTTTTAGGGTATTAACTGTCCCTGTTTCCCTGGACAGGGGAAACTTGTAAAGTTCCAAGAGAGCAAGAGGGTATGGGACAGCGCATGTCCATCTTCAGCAGGCAGTATGGAGGTACACCCCCAATGCTAATCATCACCACCTACCTTATCCTACTTACCAGCCTAGGGATAAGTGATGACTTTCCACCAGGAACATCCGCCTCTATCTGCCTTGCCGAAAGCCGAATCCCCGTTACATATGACCATTCATCGTGCACTCCCAAATCTGCCTCCTCTATAGAATCTTGTCTTCCTTTTATGTATCCTTACTCAAACCTTTCACTGACCCTGTTTCTCCTCCCTTCACAGAACTGGAGCTAAAATCTGAAAGAACAAGCTGAAATCATCTGTGACAAGATCTACTGGGTCAAGGAAATTCTCGACTCTCTGCGGCAGAATGGCCAACTACAATACTTAATATATTGGGAAGGATTTGATCCTGAGGAGAGATCTTGCACATCCCGCGATGACATCCTAGACCCAACTCTCCTTGAGAAATTCCACCACTGACACCCCAAACGCCCAGTTCCCCAAGGAAGTGGTCGTTCCTGTCACTGGTCTACGGTGTCTGGAGTCACCTGTGAAGGTGGAGAGGGGTACTGTCACACTCTCAGCTCGTTCCTGCTGCTCCAATCACTGCTCTCCCTCACTAACCACCTCTCACTACACATGTGAACAATCACCAGCATACCAATTACCTGCACCCACAATAACCAGACTCCTTAAAAAACCCACCTCATTTAGTCTCTCATTGGCTGGTATTGAAGTTGGATGGTTCCCCTCAACTTCTCTCCTTCTTCCACTCTTTCTCTCCCATGGATGTCTCCATTTCGCCCATGGATGCAAAACAACTGGATAAGAGAAGTGACTTAAGCTATTTCTGTGTTTAGCTGAAGATCTAATGTTAACCTGATGGACTGTGTGAGATTGCTCACTCTCTGATTTCTCCCAGGGTGAACTGTGTGTGAGATCGCTCACCTTCAGATGCTTACCTGGTGAACTGTTGATGAGAATGCTACCATCTACAACACCACTCTCCTGCTTCACCACTCTGATTCAGTTACAATGTTTTGAATAAAACCCTTAAAAAATAACCATCCTTGTCTTCCTTGTGTGTGACTGTGACAATTATTATATATTATATTAATATTGATGTGGGACAATGTGAGAGAAATTTATCAAATTTTATATTTTGTTGTAAATATTGTCATTTCTATAGTGGAACAATAAAACATAATAGAAGGTGTTGTAGTGGGATCACCTGGTGTCATCATAAGTGATTTTTCTATTATCCAATCATACAACTCTTGGGTGTGTATATTAGGGAGGATTTGGGTGTGTGATTGTGTACTAAAGCACCGCTTGTGCATCACTACCGAAGTCCCACTGGTTCCGCCTCTGCCCCTTCCGTTCCTGCAGGTCTACACTGTTTTGAGAACTTCATGACTGTGCACCATTAACAGACAGATTATCAGTAGCTAGAGAGAGCCTGATGGCCTCCCCACTTCCTGAAGCAGACAACCCAATCACACTGTTGACGGATGGTAGCTGCCACAGGGCAGATGGAACTCTGAAAGCAGGTTTTGCTGTGGTTCAATTACAAAATTATCAAATTGTCACTCTACAATCTTAACCCCTAATTGGCAAACAATCTGCACAAAAAGCAGAACTATTGGCCCTAATAAATGCATTGAGACACTCAGAAGGACAGGTTGCCAACGTCTACTCTGATTCTGCATAAGCAGTGTCCGCAGCCTACTTGGAGCTACCTGTGTGGATCAGATGTGGATTTTCAAGGAATTGACCTAATATCAAGAGGGAATGAGGCAGCAAGGTCCAAGAGAGGGAGGATAACACAGAAGGTGCAGAAGGAGGTACCACACAAACACATACACATTCAGGAAAAGACCCAAAAGAAAATTTCCATCTATCACAAAGTAGTCTACAAGCTTTGCAAGTGGTCTACAAAACTGGGGATTTATTCACAGCTCCTAAAGGTGAAGACGTAGCCCATTGTGTCAGCACAGACTGTGCATTTGGAGCGAGGATAGCAAGAAAATTCAGAAAAAGATACGAGGTGTACAAAATAAAAAATTCAAGAAAAAGCTAAAGGCGACTGTGCTGTGACACATGAGGCAGACAGAATATTTTTCATCTAAATACAAAATCATTTGCAAAAGATCTGCCAACCAATGAAGACTTTGAGAGCAGTTTGTACTGCATGAAAAGGTGGTGTTACAGGCTAAACATCAAAAAGCTATCTATACCCCGGCTGGGGTATGGTTTAGATCGACTAGAGTTCCACAGGGTTCTCTACATTATTGAAAAGGTGTTTAGGGATTTGGAAATAACAATTTCCATGTATACTCTCTAAAATGAGCTTAACAGTTTTTGAAAAAAAAAAAAACTTTTTAAGCATTAAGGGTTTATCATTAAGAGAGTAAATTAAAATGTATAAGCTTACTGATATTGTTCACATTATCCATGTTGCTGTCTTAATGGCCGTTATCTGTTACCTTTTACTTGTTTGAATAAGAGTTAGGTGGGAGATAGGTGGCCCAGACAGAGAATAATCATAGTAAAACAAATAGACACCTTACGAGTTTGGTTTACGTTATGGCCCTGAAATAAATGTCCTGGATAGACAAAATAGATTGGGACAATGTACCAACCTTTAAATTTCCTTGGGATAAAAAAACAGATAAACAGGCTGCTGACGTGAATTTGAACTCTGTAGAAATGTAAGCCTTGGCGAAGGTTCTACCAGGAAGACTCTAATTCTACGCCATCCTTCATCATTATCATTACAGCCAATTAGGATTAAGCAAGTTATATAAATAAGCTGCTTAAAATTTTTCCTTCACTGATCATAGGTGATGTAACCGAAGTTCCGCTTCTAGTAACTTGAACTCAGCCAGCAACATGACTCAAAGACCGCTCATAGAATTCGAGATCTCCGAATCGGAGGATGAAACCGTTTTACCAACTCCTGTGTGGCGAAGCTCTCGCTTGCAAGCTAAAGATTCTCCTTGGGTCGACTGGCCCTCTGAGAAAATTATTGCAGCACTAGAAGAGGTTGGCATACCTTTTAACCACGACCTGCCACGCAAGGATCTGCTCCTACTGGCTGCCAACATTTTGGGATACCCACCCAATACTCCCATGGACACATCTACAACTATGCTATGTCAGTGCAAACCAAACAAATAATAGGAAGAGAACCTCTAAATCACCACCCAGGTCTACAAAAACCTCAAACTGCGTTACCAGCTTCTCCTACACCTTCCGTGGGCAGGGACCCCTCTAATGCAAGCTTGCTAAAGGCTGTACAAAGTCTGTCGGATTCCGTCAAAAAATTTAAACTAAACTAGGGGTTTTCGAATTGGCGTTCGCCTCCATACCTGCTCTGTCCATGCCATCCACCTCCTCTGGCTCCACGTCAGCAGCTCCCTGTTCTCTCGGATTCAACGATCCATCAACATCTGCCATACAACTCGACTCACCAACATTGGACCTTTCGATGGCGCATACTTCCTCACAAGAAACTTTTGGTACTGCATCTCCAGATTTCAACCTCAGCACATCTACTCCTGCGCAAGTATTTGGTAGACTTTTAGTTCCTTCTGCTGTCGTTACTATCTCTCCTAAAATGAGAAATTATATCATACAAGGTAAGGAAATTAACTTAGCCGCTTTGCTGCTTCTCACTCCAGCAAATGACAGACAAATGGTTGACTTCGGTGATGTGGCAGTCTATCTAAAAACTGCAGACTGCAAAGCAATTTCTCCTTTGGCAAATTCGTAATCACTTTCTGCATTTACAGAGATATACTATGCCAAACATTTCCAAATCACAGTGAAGAACTCGATGCATACTTGGCTTTAATTTCCGATCTTAATCTAAGATACGGAGGTACTCTTTTTTTATGAATATGATAAAGCCTTTTAATAATAATAATAATAATAATACCTTTTATTTTTAGGCGCCTTTCATAGCACTCAAGGACACCTTACAGCAGATTACAAGTATATCATAAAAAGCAGTAAAAATGACAATCAGCATAAAATTAAATCAGCAAATCATTAAAAGCTATCCTAAACAAAAACGTCTTTATCTGAGATTTAAAATTGGAAATAGAGTCCATCTGGCGAATGTGCAAAGGCAGGGAATTCCATAACTTTGGTGCTGTACAACTAAAAGCCCTGCCTCCAAATGACTTCATCTTAAAGTGTGGGACAGATAACAGTTCAGCAGAAGATGATCTCAGTGAGCGTGAAGGAGTGTACACTTGAAGAAGATCAGAAAGATAGTGAGGGGCCAGGTTATGAAGAGCTTTGTATGTTAAGAGGAGGATTTTGTATTGTATACGATAGTGAACAGGAAGCCAGTGCAGGTGAAAGAGAATTGGAGTTATGTGATCAGAAGTACGCGAGCAGGTAACTATCCTAGCCGCTGAATTCTGACAAAAGGCTTTGACTTGTGTTGTATGCAGCGCCTACGGTCATTCCGCGTCTTTTTGTTCAAAAACAACTGGTTTCAGAGAACCAGCTGCTGTCCATAGTGCTGAAACCCCAACAACGTTTGACGTAAAAGGAAGACCTATTACTAAATTCAATGGCTTTTCTCTTTGCTATAACTTTAATGAATCAGTTTGTCAATTCCCTAACTGCAGATTTTCTCATGTTTGCAAGGACCCGCACCCGACATCTGTTTGCCCGAGACGCTTTCAGCAAGCGGCTTAAAGAAAAATGCTCCCATGGAAAAAATTCTGAGCAACCATCCTTCCACTCCGATTGACGTCAATATTCTTGCTAAATATCTCTCTTCCTATCCAGATCCAACGTTTGCAGATTTTTTAATAACCGGGATTTCTCAAGGGTTTCAAGTGGGGGTCCTTTCTTCTCTGTCATTTTTGTATGTTGCAAAAAATCTGCAGTCGGCCTTAAACGAACCGGAGGTTGTTTGTTCCCTCTTAGAGAGGGAATTGAATACAGACTATCTGATTGGACCTTTCACATCCCTTTTTCACCATTTAGAGTCAATTCCTTAGGATTAGCAACACGTAAATACTCCGATTAAAAAAATGTCTGATTTTTGATATGTCTTCTCCGCATTCAAACAGCAACGCAAGCATAAACTAATGCAATCTACTCGAGTCTTTTCCCCTTCACTACGCATCAGTATATGACGCTATTAAACTAATTAAATAAGCTGGATTCGGTGCATTACTTGCTAAAGCTGACATCACGGATGCTTTCAAAATAATTTCAATTCATCCCTTAGACAGGCCATTGCTCGGAGTTAAATGGCAATCTAAATTTTACTTCACTGTCAGATTGACCTTCGGATGTAGAAGCAGCCCAAAAATTTTCAACTGCCTTTCAGAAGCCTTATGCTGGATTCTTTTGAATATTTGTAAACTGCCTTTCGTGCTCCATTTGCTCGACGACTTCCTTCTCATTGATTACCCGTCGTCTCATAGCTCGACGATTGAAATACTCAAAAGTCTTTTCTCGCATATAGGCGTTCCGATTTCTAACAAGAAAATGATGGGGCCTGCTACCTCCCTCGAATTCTTAGGAATCATTCTCGATAGCGTTAAAATGCAAGCCTCTCTCCCATGCCAAAAGCTGAACAAAATTAAATCAGTAATGGAGTCATTTCTTAATTCACAATCTGTAACCAAACGTGATATGCTTTCCCTCCTAGGGCACTTAAATTTCGCTATGAGAATTATCCCTCAAGGGTGTTCTTTCATTTCTTGCCTACTTACTTTAGGTCACTCCGCACATAAGCTAAGTGATATCGTAAAATTAGATGATGGATGCTTATCTGATCTCAGGTTCTGGTCGCTCCTTCTAAATTATTGGAACAGCATTTCGTTTTTCTACAATGATTTCCTCGAATAATCCGCTGACCTACAGCTTTTCACAGATGCAGCTTCATCTATAGGTTTTGGGGGATTTTTTCAAGGTCGGTGGTTCGCAGAGAAATGGCCAGCTGAATTTGTTACGTTTGCACATGGGTCCGCCTCATCCGCACTCTACAAGATTTATCCTATAGCTGTAGCAAGTGTCATATGGGGCTCTACATGGGCTAGGAAACACATCACTATGTATTTTGACAGCGAAGCGGTCGTTTACATTTTAAACAAAGGAAGGTCTAACTGCCCTACAATTATGTCAATTCTATGACGTTTGACATGGCAGTCAGTTATGCACAATTTTATAGTCAAAGCCGAACATATTCCTGGCTATGTTAATGTAATTGCTGACGCTCTTTCTTGTTTTCGTGTTCAGGCTTTAAGGTGCCTCTCTCCTTCAGCCAACGTGAATCCAACAGTCTGTCTAACGCTGGCCGAAATCATCATGGATTAAATCCTAGCTATAGTAAATTGCTAAATTCAGCCAGATCATACATATCTCAAGTAGTGGCTTCTTCCACCCTTAAAGCATATAACTCAGCATGGTCATCGTTTACTAAATTTTGTCTTTCTTACAAAATTCCTCAATTTCCCATTCTAATTTCGACTATTTACACTTTCTTAGTTTTTTGTTTTCAATCCCGCAATTTCAAATGTCCTACAATATGTAAGAATCTGGCAGGAATACAATTTTACGCAGGGTTACATAATCCCGAATCCCCTCACTCTGTTAGCCCGCCGGTTCTCACTCTCACTGTTGGCCCGTGGGGCTCCCTCGCACAGTTGGCTCGCTGAGGCTCATCCTGTTAACCCGCCGCGGCTCACTCACACTGTCGGCCTGCTGGGGCTCCCTCGCACTGTTGACTCGCTGAGGCTCACTCTGTTAGCCCGCCGGGGCTCACTCTCTAAAAGGAATCTATCAAAATGTTTAGCTTAGATATTTTCAGTGTGATTGACTAAATCCCAGGCACTGGGTGCCATTACCCACAGGGGTTTTCGGTCCAGTCCTGTCTGAGCAAACTGGTTTAATGGGCTTTTTAGGGGATTTTTATTTCTGAATTTTATGTCTACAATGTAGACTAGGGTGCAATGTTGATGTACAATAATAGTCTGATATGATGTGTCATGTGAACATGTGGTGGCTGCCCATACGTCAACTAGGGGGTCGCCTGGGTGTCTTTCCTCATTGAGGTTTTCAACCCAGGCTCATCAGGACATAATGGACATATATTTTTGTAATACATACACATAATTGTGGTAGTTTAAAGATTTATTAAATACAATAAGGTGTGGCCTCTTTTAGAGGCCAAGAGAGGGATTTGTGGTGTTTTTCACTTTAAATAAAACTGTTACATGTTTTCCATGCATGAGAAGGCTTTAACAATCAACCTATAAAGTGTTAATTATTATGAAACTGTTATAAGGGTTATGTGCCACATCGCGTGCATAGAATAGAGAAGTGTTGCAAACTTCTAAGAACTGCACATCGCGTGCACAGAATAGAGAAGGGCTGCAAATCTGAGGTAACATCTGCCTTAGAGGTCAACCGTCAAGAGAAGATGCACGGAAGGAAAGAATGATGAAGGAATCAGATAAACAACTGTGTTAGAGGTAGGAACTGTTGTGGCGAGATGGATGCTCTTTAATGTTTATTTTTCTCAAGTGCCACTAGGGGGCGCTGCTCCGACTGGTCCTTCCTATCGCTTCCAGACAATAATTCCGGGGGTCGGGAGGAAGCGGAAGGTCAGGTAAACAATCGGAGATTATAAAAGAGGGAGAAAAGGCCAGAGAAGGGGCTTCTTGTTGTTTTGGTGTCGGTCCTTGTATTTGGTGGTAAGAATTGGAGAAGGAGGAGAAGAACGGTGTAAGGTGGAGAGCTTGTTGGTTTCAATGACTGTGTGAGGAAAAAACTGAGGGGTGGAAGCAATTCGTGGACGTGGTGACCAGGCGATTTCTCTAGTATTGTGTGCGAGGGGTCTGAAATTCTGATGGGAAAAGTGGACCTGTGCAGAACGGCTTCGGTGTCCCTGGGTCATTAACTTTTGTCCATTTGCACCCATTCATACACCCACACATTCCACACACACATTACAACGTTATCACATAGGCTTTCTTTACATTTTTTTCACTCTCTTGTTTCCATTCGATCAGCCACACATTATTATTGTTTGTTTGTTTGTTTTCTTTTGGGTTATCTAAACATTATTATTGAAGTGTTTGAATTGTTTGTTTGTTGATTCCTTTTGTTGCCTAAAAAGTGTTAATTTTGATTATAGATCTATGACTAAACAGTGATGAAAAGTTTATTTTGATTTAGAAAACCTTTTCATTGTAATGGTTGTTAAAATATAACAGTTGATTTAATTTAAAGTGTGTTGGGTTATCTTTATTTTCTTCTCTTGGTGTGTATGGTGGTTGAGTGTTTGCCGCGGCTATCCAGGGTTTTAATTTAATTTTTGGCAAGTTAATCTTGTCTGGCGCCCAAAGATTTATTAATTCTGGTAACTATTCACTTTTTTTTTTTTTGTTTGAGGTCCGCTGGCAGTGGAATTAAGCGACGTGTGAAAGCCAGCTCGTGCAGTACCCACGTGGACCAGCGGTTGAGCGTTTGGCTGCGGGGCAGGAGGTCACGTGTTCGAATCCCGCGGAGTTCAGTTTTTTTGAGATTTGAATTATTTTTTTTTTCCTATAATAAACTGTATATAAGATTTATTTATTACAAACAACCACCGTCACAGTGTCTCTGAAAAAGAACTTAGAGTTGAACCTCTCCAGTGCTGTGTATGTTATTTTTGGTTTATCCTCTACTTCGTTGAATAGACCAGTATCTGGTCTATTGGGAGTGCTATGGTCCTGAGGAGAGAAGCTAGTTTGCAGCCCAGTACATATTGGACCGTTCGATGATCGAGGACTTTTCTCACTCTCAACTGTCTCTTTGGAGCACCATTGGGCACTCCCCGGGGGAGGGGTACTGTCGTGGGTCAAGTATTATCTGGGTTTCTGGGTCTCTGTTGATCTGTTCCGTTTCAGCGATTGCCTCTTACAATCAGCACTGGCACACAAGCATATCACACCTGTTGCTCCTTTCATCTGATTCTCTTTACCACATATAATTGCTCTTTATTGAGGCTTATTGTCAGATGATTGTGATTACATGTCTACAAACTCAGTGCTGTTTCGTACATTGTTTGATGTCTTCTCTTTTTAGTACAACCTCAACTTCCTGACTTGCCAGCTCCAGTGCCTGCTCTGCTACTGGGGTTCTATCTTCACCCTGCTCCTTCAGCCCTCTTCGCCGAGGGTAAAGTTTCTGTTTCCTTAAAAGACCAGTCTGTGTTACCCACTGATAACCGGCAATAACCGCCAAGCTCTCTGTACAAACACACACACACAGCACCAAGCACACACACACAGACAAATCTCTCTCTCTCTCATACGTGTGCGCGCACTAACACACACACAAGCACCAAGCAGACACACAGGTTTGCTGTTATATCAACTCAAAGGCTTGTAATACCATGTATCAAGTACCAATGTAATACCAAAAGGTTTTATATAAAGGTATATAAATACTGAGTCGCGCCAGCTCCGGGCCGCAGCGCACATTACTCTCGGGCCGATTCCGGCGCGAATGCGGCAGCGTCGGCTCGCTTACGGCCACCGCATCTGGCCTGATTGATTCGGGCCGGAATCGGGCAGTGAGTCCACAAGCATCTGGCAGCCAGAGCCGGGCTGAGTGGTAAGTCTCCGGCAGGTGAGAATCTAGCCGGAACGAGTGTATTTTGCTATCTGGTGTAGTGATAATTGGATTTATCAAATATTAAAATCAATATTTAGGTATTGATATTAACATTGATATTTTAGCCTCACACGTGGCACCAATTATGTAGTGATAATTGGATTTGTCAAATATTAAAATCAATATTTAGGTATTGATATTAATATTGATATTTTAGCCTCACACAGGGCACCAAATATGTAGAAATAACAGATAAATAACTCCTTTTAAACGGGGCACCAGACAGCTTTCCACTGTCAAAATAATTAACAATAAAATATTGAGAAGTTTATTATCTGGCCAAATCTGAAGGATAATGAGATTGTTTGACTTGTAGAGACTTTTTCTGTATTATCAACACAAGGAAGACACAATTATAATAAAGGTGTATTTATTAACAAAATAGTAATCAAGGGTAACTACAATTACTAAATGTACAATAAATGAAGTGCATAGGCGAGTGATGAAGGTGATTAAGTTAAGGTAAGGTAAACCTTATTTTACAATAACAAAGAACTGAGCAAGTTTTTGTTATTAAAGAATATCAGTTTTAAACATCTAATTAATTAGAATTTTTTATACTGAAACACACTATGCCAAGGTCTAATTTAAAGGGTTGGAAAGTGGAATATTTACGTTTCTGCCTTTGATGCAGTGGATGGAAGAAGTTGGATCTTCCTGCAGATCTTGAAGCATGAAACGAGCAGACTTGGCTCTCTTGAGCTTTGAGTGGAAGAAATCTGTAGTTTCTGGAACACGCAGACTGGAGATTTCTAGAAGTGGTGGTTCAATGTCGGGAACACGCCGACGTCTTTATCCTTGAGCGTAGAAATCTGTATCTTCTGGAACACGCAGAAATTGGAGATTTCTGGAGGTGATGGTCTGATGTCGGGGACACGCCGACGTCTTTATCCTTGAGCGTAGAAATCGGTATCTTCTGGAACACGCAGAAATTGGAGATTTCTGGAGGTGGTGGTTCGATGCTGGGAACACGCCGATGCCTTTTCTTTGAAGGTAGAGTTCCTGGAAATCTGGGACACGCAGATTTTTGGAGGTGGTGGCCTTGATGCGATGGTTCAGACGCCTTGGAAAAAGCACTGTGAATGCAATTACCAAATCCTTGCTGGAACACGCAGCAAAAGGTCTGATGTCTAGGACAAAACCCCGCAAACCACCATGAACCACACTTTGACCACTCTTCGACCACCTTTTAGGACACACTCTTTAGGACCCACACTTAACAGACTTTTTACAGAGCTTCTTTGTTTAAGACAATGTCTTTAATACTTTCTCTGGAAGGCGGGATTGAAGGATGTCACCTTTCAAATCCAGCATTGTGATTGGATGATCCTGTGAGTTGGTCCCTGGGAGGTGTCATCCATAATGTGGCCTGCATTTGCATAGTCATAGTCCACTGGTTAACTATGATAATATTTAAGAGTCTTAAATATTTTCCTATGCATAATTCACTTTCCAAACCACATCTCCAAACCATATACCCAAGTAGTTTTCACATGTTGGACAGTAGAAATGGGGTTCATAACTTCCATATTGACCATAAGATTTCTGGAAAAGATATGTGGTTACTGGTACCATGCCTGGGAAATGCTTGTTGAAAATCTTCAGTAGGCGTTGTACTGAAACAGCTGTAAGATTGTGCCTTGGTATGTAAGACATAAGCAACAGTGAACTTTGTCCTTTTGTGAGAGGTGCTCCGGGATACACAAGATCATCTCCATCCAACAAAGGGTCTGCCTGTGATGACATATTTACAATTATAATTGTAATTATTTAACTGACTGTGTAAATGTAAAACATACAAAAAATATATGCTAATAATCTTTTCATTTGTCACCTCTGGCAGGTCGGTAGCTGTTACAGATATGTTCTCTTCTGTTCTGGCTGTCTCTTGGATAGTTCCTGTCAGACAAAAAAGCATAAATAGGTGCATTTACTTTGGTGTTCTTTAAGATGTTAATGCATACTATGCAACTAGACACAATGTAAGTAATTTATGCATAAATAATGGGATTGATTTCTGTGTACACTGATGAGATGTACACTGAAAATGTTTTTATTAACTGTTACCTGTACTTCTGTTTGCATGTGTACATCATGTTGGTCACCACTTATTTCAAGAAAAGTGCTTTCTTGCTCTGATGTGGAGGGTAGGTCCATCACTTGAACAGAGTGGGCCTGTCCACTGGCAGGCTGTGTGATGTTCCATACAAAGTCAGTCAGCAGTAAGCATTAACAAAAACAGAGCTATAAGCACACTTCATTTTGTGTCTATAACATGTATAAAGGCACAGGGCAGAGGGTTTAAAAAAGTACTTCTCACTATACTGACAAACAAAAGAAAAAAGTATGCCTAACTGCAATTAACTTAAACAGTACAATGATGGTAATGCAACAAGGTGCCTATGTTTAGTTTAATATAAAAATGTCTAAAAAACGGCAAATTTTCATTTGCTAACATTTTACCTCTGATGAATTAGTTTTGTGTGTGTCCTGCTGCTGAACTTCAGCTGTTTGAATGCTTTCAACTTCTGTGACAGGTCCTTCATCAGGAGCATTCTGAGAGCCCTAGATTACAACTTTATAGTTAGTATAATAATGACAAACACAATTCTTATAAATTATTACTTAAATATGTAAGACCTGAATCAATGGTCAGGTACCCTGCTGAAAAAAAAACAGCATATGCTGGTTAGGTATGTTTTGGTGCTGGGACGCTGGTTTTAGCTGGTTTATGCTGGTCATTTGCTGGTCCTTTGCTGGTTTATTCTGGCCCTTTGCTGGTTCATGCTGGTCCTTTGCTGGTTTAGCATTAACCAGCTAAAGACCAGCATTAACCAACAAAGAACTAGCAAAGGACCAGTATAAACCAGCTAAAACCAGCATCCCAGCATATGCAGTTTTTTCAGCAGGGTAGGGGAACTAGAATGATGTAATTTAGGCACATATGTTTATAGGGGTTAGAAATGTTTAATTAAACAAAGCTTAGGTATGCATTCTAAGAATTTGTAAACAAACAAAAATTAACAATTACAATAAATACCTACTAACTAAACAAAAGAATGAGAATAACATTAAACAAATGCAAAACATGTAAGACTTTACATGTAGTACCATTTAATCAAATTGATGTATGCTACAGTAAAGTCTGTATAGCCTAAACAATGACTTTAATTGTTATTCGTTATAATAGATGGGAAAAATTCAACACATTAAACGTCAACGTCATTATGCCATAGAAACTGACACAAGCAGAGCTTTTTTTTATTTAAAAAAAAAAGAATAAAAAAAACTGTGGGATGTATGGCAATGTAGTAAATGTTATAAGAAATTTGACGTATTTTCTGCCTGTACACATTTAATTGCCCTATTCTGATACAATTATGGGAAAATATGTCTATAATTGCTATTGTAAAAGGAAAAATAAAGTAACTTACCTCTTTTAAGACCTGTCTCCTTTCTTTCTGGAAGGATGAACATTTAAGATAGCTTTTGTAACTCGCTCTACACCTACTCCTAGATGTATTCTGAAATGAATAAGAACAAATCATGTTATAACAGTTGTGCAAATTGTCTTTTACATTATTGTTGTTGCTGTTGTTGTTGTTAATATTATTTACAACCTAGGTCTATTTGGCTGAAGGTCTTGTTCAACAATAGAAAACAATATAGAACCCAGTATATCAGAACTTATTATTTTGTGTTTGGGTATAAAAAAAGCTAATTACCTCAGAGTCTGCTATCCGTCGATATTTAGTAGCCTTTAATGTTCAAATATATATTTAATAATGCATCTCTTTACATTAACAGAATAATTGTGGTTAATGCATTAGTTAACACAAACTAAAAATGAACAACCCATCTGTTCAGTATTACTTAATCTTTGCTCATGTTAACATTCATATGCTAATGTTTTTGTTCATGCATTATGCCTATGGCTGTGAATAACTTTATTTAATTATACTACATACAGTATATACACATGTTTATGTAGCAGCTAACACACACAATGGATAAACAATACTACCTCCCCATTTGGGCTATTGGTAAACTTGGAAACCATCTAAACATCAATAGATAATGTTTCTCATGTTTGTAGAAAGTTTATTAACATGACTTAACATTAACAAAGTGTTCACTAAGGGAATTTGTGCACCTTAATGTAAAGATTAAGTAGTACTGAACAGATGGGTTGTTCATTTTTAATTTGTGTTAACTAATGCATTAACCACAATGTTAACTAATTAATCTGTTAATGTAAAGAGATGCATTAGTAAATGTATGTTTGAACATTAACAAGACATTCAGTAATCCTGAACAGTGGAGTTGTTCATTTTTAGTTCATGTTAGCTAATGCATTAACTAATGTTAATAAATACAACCTTATTTGTATTACTGTTGTGTCTTTGTCTTGGCTTCTTTGTGTGTGAATTGAATTACCTGTTAGACTCAACTATTTTCTTTGTAACTTCACACAATTTTTGAGATCATTTTAGATAGCTTTTAGATCTTGTGCCTTGCACCTAGTACCTTGACTTTAGGATACTTAGGTTTTTTAAAGGTACTTTTTTAACTTTAACAGGCAAATTTACTTGAAAGTACAGGTAAGTGTAGAAACCACACCAATCTATTACAGAAATATGGACCTGGTTCTTTTTTTCTTATATTATTTCCATTTTGTACATACTACAGTCTCTTTACCACAATTTCTTTGTAGTTCATAATTTGTATATTTATGTAGATTTTTTGTTTCTTGGGCACAGGTTTCACTGGGCAACACTGCTGTTCAAGTCAGCAAAAGCTGCTTCAGACGACTCAACCGCAGCAGGATGTCCCTCTTTACACAGGAACTTGCTGTATTGCTGTTTGGGAGGGATGTTCTGGGATCATCTAGTCTGACCAGGAGTGGGTCACAGAAACAGCTGCTACACCTAGAGAAAGTCAATGCCCTTATTGGTTTGTATGAAATCTTTCTTTTTTTTTTTTTTTAGCCATTTTTCATATCTTCAGTACCCCAAAACTATTATCATTGTATAGCTATCAAGCATGTGTACAAAACAGTTGCATACTGTAAGCATTAGTTGTCTATTCTGAATGAATGTAGGTATGCTTTACAAATAAGAATTATGTCATGTCATTTCCTTTTTGTTGTAGACACAGTGATGTCAGAGTTCCCTGGCACTTCACTGTCAGAGGTGAGAACAGTCATAAGAAGAAAATGTAACAATGAAAATTTTCTTTACCAAAAAGAAAAACTAAGTACAGATTTATTAGGGCACTTGTTTATTTTCTGAGAGTCCATTAGACGTTTTTTTTGTAAATTACATATGCTTAATAAAACTGTTATTTAAAAAAAAGTTACTGTTTTGTGTCTTTACATTTCATACATGTGCTGTAATGTTGCATCTCATTTATATTTTTGTGTTCTCAGTTTTTGCTAAGTTTTGTTCCCTCCCATAAGGTATTTTTGGACTTGTGGTTTATTGCACAAAAATATTAAAGTGTTTTGATGAAGCACAGATGCTGTTTTCTTTGTACACACAGTATATATTCTTTAAATAAATGTTTAGAATGTTAAAAGCACATTTTAGATCAGCGTCTCAAAATAGCACAGCTGAGTACACTTAGATGTACTTAAGTTTATCTTAAAATGTACTTAATACAAAATTTTAGTACATTAAATACAAAATTAGTTTGGGAAAATAGAGCACTTTTAATACAGTATTTAGCACATTTTTTTTACAATTTGTATATTTTTTTAATATATTACTATTGTACTTGAAATTAGTCATAAATATATTTAAATGTTTAAAAGTAGGGTTCAAGTGTATTTCTAATTGTAACTAAATATATATTTTTTCAAATACAGATATAGTATGTTAAAAGCGCATTTTAGTTCAATTTCAGGGTGTTAAGTTTATCTTAACATATACTTAATACTGTCTTTTAGTACATTAAATACAAAATTAGAGCGAAAATAGAGCACTTTTAGTACATTACTGAAAAGTTTACAAAGGATACTTAAATAAAGTGTATTTTAGCACACTGTTTCCACATTTTGTATATTCTTTTAATATATTACTTTTATTCTTTAAGCTTTTCTTAAATATATTTATAAATGTTTGAAATTAGGGTTCAAGTGTATTTCTAGTTATAACTAAATATATTTTTTAAAATACAGATATATTATGTTAAAAGCACATTTTAGTTCAATTTCAGGGTGTCTCAAAATAGCACAGTTGCGTACAATTAGATGGTATTAAGTTTATCTTAACATATACTTAATACTATCTTTTAGTACATTAAGTACAAAATTAGTGTGCAAAAATAAGCACTTTTAGTACATTACTGAAAAGTGTACTAAGTATACTTAAAATGCATTTTAGTGCACTTTTTTTTTACCTGGGTTGACTGTGCATATCAAAGCACAACCCAAGCATGAAGACAAAGGAATTGTCTGTATACCTTAGAGACAAGATTGTCTTGAGGCACAAGACCTAGGAACGTTACAGAAAAAAATAAATAAGTCTGCTGCTCTGAAACTTCCAATGAGCAAAGTGGCTTCCAACATCCATAAGTGGAAGATGTTTGGAAACACCAGGACTCTTCCTAGAGCTGGCCAGCCATCTAATCTGAGTGATCGGGGGACAAGGGCCTTAGTCAGGGACGTGATCAATAACCCAATGGTCACTCTGTCTGAGCTCCAGCGTTCTTCTGTGGTGAGACGAGAACCTTATAGACAAGGACAGAAGGACAACCATCTGTGCAGCAATTCACCAATCAGGCCTGTATGGTAGAGTGGCCAGACGAAGCCACTCCCCTCCTGGAATTTGCCAAAAGGCATCTAAAGGACTCTCAGACCATAAGAAACAATATACTCTGGTCTGATGAGACCAAAGTTTAACTCTTTGGAATGAATGCCAGGCGTTACATTTGGAGAATACCAGGCACTGCTCATCACCAGGCTAATACCATCCCTACAGTGAAGCATGGTGGTGGCAGCATCATGCTGTGGGAATGTTTTTCAGCAGCAATTACTGAAAGACTAGTCCGCATAGAGGGAAGGATGAATGCAGCAATGTATAGAGACATCCAGAATGAAAACCTGCTTTAGGGTTCTTTTGACCTGGGTTGATGATTCAGCTACCAGCAGGACAATGACCCAAAGCACAACACCAAAATATCAATAGAGTGGCTTCACAATAACTAGAATAATGTTCTTGAGTGGCCCAGCCAGAGCCCAGAACTAAATCCTATTGAACATCTCTGGAGAGATCTGAAAATGGCTGTACATTGTCACTTTCCATCCAACCTGATAGAGCTTAAGAGGTACTGCGAAGAGGAATGGGCAAAAATTCCCAAAGACAGGTCAAGCTTGTGACATATTCAAAAAAGACTTGAATTATTGTAATTGTAATGTAAAAATGGCAAAGGTGCATCAACAAAGAGCAAAGGCTGTGAATATTTACCCACCCGGCACACGACCGACCTTCAATGTTGAAATATGGTTGAAATAAGGTCAGATGCGTTTTAAAATTTAAATAATGTTGAAATATTTAATGTTGAAAAGTTGAAAAACAGTGTGCATATGAGCAGGCTTCAATGTTGAAATGAGATTAAAAAACATCAGTTGTTGCTTTAAAGTTGAAACAATGTTGAATGATAAATGGTTGAAAAAATTTACTGAAATCCATATATAAGTCAACGTTGACATTGATGTTAAGTTGAATTTTAAACTAACAAACATCTACAACTTCAACCAGAGCCCTACTCTCATGACCCCCCGCCCTGGAGAGGCAGCCATTTTTGCACCTGGCCTGTGGATCACCTTGAACTTAAAAGGCTGTAAAGCTACATACCAACGGGTGATCCGTGCGTTGGTATCCTTCATGCGGTCAAGCCACTGGAGAGGAGCGTGATCTGAACAGAGGGCAAATTCCCTGCCCAGGAGGTAATAGCGGAGAGTGAGAATGGCCCACCTGATTGCCAGACACTTCTTCTCTATGGTGCTGTACTTAGCCTCACTCTTGCTGAATTTGTGGCTAATGTACAGCACCGGCCATTCCACTAACGCCACCTCCTGCGAGGGAACCACCTCCAGTCCCCTATCGGAGGTATCCCTCTGTAAAACAAAGGGGAGAGCAAAGTCAGAAGCATGCAATAGCGGCCCCCCGCAAAGTATAGACTTTACCTTCGAGAAGGCCTGTTAGCACTGCTCCGACCATTGGACAGTATCAGGTCCCTCCGTTTTAGGGAGATCAGTCAATGAGCTAAAGAGGGCTGAATAATTAGGGACAAAACGCCTGTAATAGCCTGCCACCCCAAAAACTGTCTCACCTCCTTTTTGGTCTCAGGTCTCGGACAGGGTGCAATCATCTGCAGTCTTATCAATTTGGGGCTGCACCTGTCCATGACCTAAGTCGAAACCCAGATACCTTACCTCCACTCGCTCAATTGCGCACTTCCCTGGGTTGGCCGAGAGCCCGGCCCGTCTCAGCGCTGACAATACCGCCCTCAGATGTTGCAAATGCTGCTGCCAATCATTACTGTAAATGATGATGTCATCTAAATAAGCAGTGGCATATGCTGCGTGAGGGGCGAGTATTTTATCCATCAGACGCTGAAACGTCGCCTGTGCCCCGAATAGCCAGAACGGAAGTGTCACAAATTAGTGTAATTCGAATAAGGGGATCTGCCAATATCCCTTTGTTAAATCCAATGTCGAGTAATACCGAGCAGCACCTTAACAGTAGAGCATCTAGTCAAAACGCAGCATTGGATAGGCATCGAATTTCGACACGGCATTTACCTTGCAATAATTTACACAGAACCAGACCAAGCCGTCAGTCTTGGGTACCAAGACAATCGAGCTGGCCCAGTCGCTGTGGGATACTTCTACTACTCCCATTTTCAACATATTACTCAATTCTTCCTGAATCACTTTTTTCTTGAGTTCAGGTAGGTGATACAGCCGGGTCCTAATGACCACGCTGGGTTCAGTCTCGATATGGTGCTGAATCAGGTTAGTACGACCTTGCAGGGGCGAGAACACGTCAGACTATTCATGTTGGAGGTGCCGGATGTCTAGGAGCTGGCTCGCTGAGAGATGATGGCCCCGTTGACCAGAAGGCTCCGCCGTTCCCGGCTGGATGTCACTGGCCCCAGGTCATCCTCATTAGTAACAAGCTTAACCAGCGCCACTTCCTCTGGCTCCCTCCAGTGCTTCAGCAGATTAACGTGATAGATCTGATGTGAATCGAAACCAAATGAACCACCTCGTAATTGAGATAACTGACTCGTGTGACCACAAATGGCCCTTGCCACTTAGCGAGTAATTTAGAGCTGGAAGTGGGTAGCAGTACAAGGACTTTATCTCCCTGTGAAAATTTACGTAGTTTAGTGCCCTTGTCATATCACCGGAGTTAGTCATCCTGGGCCTTAAGCAAATTCTCCATAGAGAGCCGCCCCAGTGTGTGGAGTTTTGCTCTAAGGTCCAGAATATACAGAATTTCATTTTTACTATTAGAAGGCTCCTCCTCCCAAGCCTCGCTAACGACATCCAAAACCCCTCCGGGCTGTCTGCCGTAGAGAAACTCGAAGGGGAAAACCCTGTGGAGGCTTGGGGAACTTCCTGCACAGCTAATAACAAGGGCTGCAAACCACTTATCTTAATTTTTCGCGTCCTCCTGAAGGTATTTACGGATCATTGATTTAAGCGTGGGATTAAACCTTTCCACCAGCTCGTCTGTTTGAGGGTGATAGACGCTGGTGTGAAAAGATTTAACGCCCAATAATCCGTAAAGCTCATGAACGCGGTGCCTTGATCAGTGAGAATCTCCTTGGGGATTCCCACTCGGGAGATTATACGAAACAGAGCTTCCGCAACACTCTTTGCTAAAATGTCATGGAGTGGTACTGCTTCCAGGTAGGAGGTAGCATAATCCACTAGGACAAATGCAAACCGGTGCCCGCATGCGGATCGCTCTAATGGCCCTATGAGATCCATATCAATTCTCTCGAAGGGGATCTCCAATTGGTAGTGGGTGCTTTTGGGGTGGCCGCAGGATTCACCAGCTGACATTCACGGCACGCAGCGCACCATCTGCTGACATCACCATGAATGCCCAGCCAAAAGAATAGTGTCATTAGGCTTTTTACTCCGAAATTGAATATCTATTGCCGTTAGCGGGTAGTGAATTACATCCTCGTGCACACACCTTACCCTTACCCTGCGGCTCGTATCCTGTCCTCTCGAGGTCTGGTTACACCCCGAATCCAACCACCCCTTTTATACTCATTGGTATCTGGTATAGCCCGTCGCGACCGGGGGCGATGATTGGCGTGGCGCGGACACAGATCAACGCACTCACCTTCTTTGCGGAGCAGCTCGGCCCAGACCTTCCCACTATACCCCCGGGGCCAGCAGGACCTACCGATTGAACCGGAGAGAGACCTGGCACTGTCTGGGGAACTGCCAGGGTTCGTGGTTCCCCCCCTCTGTCCAGATAGGGCCCCGCCCCTCCTGGGATGCTCAGCAGATCCGCCTTAGTGCACTACCGCTGCAGTCTGGGCCTGGAAACAGGAGGGGAGAGAGAGAAAGAGAAGAGAGAGAGTTTAATTCGCCAAACCCTGGACCTCGCCCCCAGGTGATCCTCCGCCAGCCAGATGGCTCCAGATCGTCTGGCCGGTGGCACTGGACCCACTCTGATGTTCGGGAGGGGAGGCGGGGGATGAATTGTTCCAGTACCATAGCATCCATCAGCTGGGCTGTGGTTCGGCCATCCTGCACCAGCCATCTGCGGCAGGCGTCACGGAGCTCCTGGGCAAACACGGGATAATGGCTCACGGTGAGCGTACAACAGGAGACTCTGGGCCAGTAACTGCTGTGCGGCAATCTGTGCTTCAACAAACAGCAGTGGGATGATTCGTACCGGCCACTCAGCCCGCAGCCAGCCACATGCCTCAGTCATCTTCTTGAAAAGATCAAGGAACACTTCCGGGTTGTCCTCCAGCACCATTTTCTGTAGAGTGATGGGAGGGTGGGTAGCAGATGGGGCCTTCATGAGGACTTGGAAACGATGTTCTAGATCTTTCTTCAACTCCACCAGCGCATGATGTTGTTCCTGGTGGAGAACCACGAGTGTCTGGATGACTTCCGCACATGGACTAGTAGACAGAGTAAACATTCTGGCAGCGAAGTTTCTTTTTCTTCCCTGGTTTCGGCACCACTTTATTAAAGTTTGTTGTTGTGGGAAGAAGAAGACAGGGTCGGCGATTCAGATAAGCAAAACTGTTTTATTACTTTTAAATGCCACCACACGTGCAGCTGTGTGTGTGTGTGTATCTGTGCTCTCTCCTCTCTCGACTAAAACACTATTAGGAGACCTATATTTCGCTAAAAATTGTAAATTGGTTGTTTTTGCGTTATTTAAAGCAAATACGTACTTCCGGTTTCAAACTAATTTTTGAAGCTGCGTCACGGCCATGACATAATAGCCTGTATTCCAGCGTGCAGACTTGATGTCTGTGCCAGAGTGTGTCTTATTACGTCTTACAGTGTGATGCATTAATGCATGAGTAAGGCTTGGTTCAAACCAATGAGCGCGCTCTATTGTGCAACTTCATTAATATTCATTACTGTTACAGTGTTTAGATGACAGACACACCACGTTGTATTGACAAAACAAGCGTGAAGTGTTGCTTTTATAGTTAGCTGCAGTTAAGTTTTGTTTTCATTTTCTCTCTGTGAGAGCGCAGCTGGAGTCACGTGTGGGTTACAGTGTACGCGACGCTCGACAACAATAACTTGTGTTTGAGAGCTAAGAGCTGTTCTCATCTCCAAACGCTGAGATCCGGATTCGCTTGTAGTCTTCTCCTAATAAAGACGCGGCTCTAGTTGCTGGTGATTGTCCTGTCTCTACAGATTTGGTAAGTGTGCGACCAGTGCTCTTTGTTTATTGAGTTTGTTCGTATACTAAGTTAACTATTGCACCGAGTGTAAACATGTTAGCACCACAACCAAACTTTAACCTCGTGTAGGATTTTCACCGCATTTTGACACTACCTGCTGTGTGCATCTAGGTTTACTGGAAATGCGGAGGTTTTTTTTCTCTCATTCGCCGTGCGGTATCAAACATTGCATGAAAAATACGCTTAGAGCAGCTCCTCGAATCAAATATCTCGTTTGTCGAGAGGGGCATGAATGAATTCCCTAATTGAAAGAGCCAAACTGCAGTTAAAGTCCACCATTTAATAATTTGGCAAATAATTCGACTACAGATGTCCAAGTAAACACCATCACTTTCTCCCGTGTGTGTGTTTTGACTCTGAAACTCGCGCGTGCCCAAATAGACATTCCCACACCATCCCACTTTAGTTCCTCCGACACTCCCCCCTAAACAGAGCTGAACATGCCCACTTTTCTGACTTTTTCCAAAGTAGAGGCGTGAAAACACCCTGCTGAAACAAGGGGGTTTCATGGCCCTTTAAGAAGAGAGTCTCCCGAGCCCAATCACTAGAAAGACAGGTGTTATTTATCATTACTGATTGACCTGCTGATTAGCCTTATTGGGTGTTCGATCAGGCTCACTTCTCCACACTCGCGTGACTAGAATAATTTAAACTATTTTAAAAGACACAAACTTTATGGACCAAATAAACCAAGCTCTCAAGCCTCCCGCCTGTCCACAGGTCCATAACATTTTAACAGTTTGGAGTATCTCGACTGCAAGGATCAAATCAATCAAGGATTGCCATTAAACATTAGTCCACAACATATTTATATGTTGATAAACATCCATTGATACACTGCTGTCATCCAAACTAGTTGCTGGAGTGCGTTCAGTAAAGTACATCTTTTAAACATAAACACAAATTTTATCAACAAAATGGCCGCCGACCTTTTGATCAGGCCTGGATTGGCTAATTGGAAGGACCAGGGGCCTCAAGTACGAAGACTTGCGTTGAATACATTTTAAAACATTGCGTTCGCACAAAGCTGTAAATGTGCGTACGCAGTAAAAAATTTAGAACTGCTTATGCCGAATCCCACAAATATTCTCTTTGTACATCCTCAAATGGGATGTAAAACCCCTCCCTGCCTCCTCCCCCGTATGAATATGCTAATGACTCTACTTTGACAAAACCAAATAAAAAAGCAATGCCAAAACAAGCAAAAAGAGAAACTTTAAACAGAATGCAAATTGGATGTGCGCCTATAGGAGGTAAACTGGAGAAAAGCGGTGCTATTTGCAAGTTTGTCCTCCGTACTTGAAAACAAAAGAAAAAAAATAGAGTGGGAGAGTTTAGCTGACACGATAACGCAGCGGGTTCTCGTTGGACACCTTGTTGGAATGTTCTAATAAAGTGATAGTTGAGTAAACTTCAGCAGCACGAGTAGCGTAGCTTCATCAATCCAGCGTTTGATGAACGTATTTTTCTTTTTTCCCATTACATACCAGATTTTGCCTACTCTTCTTCACGAGGAAGACAAGTTGGAATCATTAATAAGTGTGTGTATTATGTTAAGCGCATTTGAGCATCACATTATTGCCACATTTATTGAATAGAAATTTGTCTTCAGATGGCGCCTTTATAGCATTGTGCGTGCAGTCGATCGCTCCGATTACATTGGGAAAACCGGCGATCACTGCAATTTGCGCTGTAATGCCTGACTGGTCAACTGCATGGCATGGAAACCTTATATACCTGCTAGACATGCAGATGATTCCATCTCATACAGCTGCTATTGCACGGCTCAAAGATTCTTAGTAGTGTGCAATTTACCAAAATCGCCTCTAGTAGTCGCCAATGGGAATAAAACAAACACACACAAGAAATGCACATATGCCAGTCATGAAGTTGCATTGAACCAATGACATTCTCATGTTCATTTCACAGTTAGTAAATCCAAACCTGAGCATGAAACCTGGTGTACGCAAAGTTTATGTGCGTATGCAGCATTGATACATGAGGCCCTAGGAGAATTCCCAGTGGGCGGTCCGTTTTTTTGTCCCTTGCTGCTTGCACTCTCAGCAGTCACACTTTTTAAATGTATTTATTTATTTATTTGACCATAGCCTTACTCTTCATTCAATATTTTGCCGCAGCTCAGCTCTTATTATTTATTATTTTGCCGCAGCTCTGCTCTTTTTATTTTTTATTTTGCCGCAGCTCTACTGTTTTTATTTATTATTTTGCCACAGCTCCGCTCTTGTTATTTATTATTTTGCCGCAGCTCTTCTTGTGATTTATTATTTTGCCGTAAGCTCCACTCTTTTCATTTATTATTTTGCCACAGCTCCGCTCTTGTTATTTATTATTTTGCTGCAGCTCCACTCTTTTTATTTATTATTTTGGTGTAAGCTCCACTCTTTTTATTATTTTGCCAAAGCTCCGCTCTTGTTATTTATTATTTTGCTGCAGCTCCACTTTTTATTTATTATTTTGCTGCAGATCCGCTCTTTTCATTTATTATTTTGCCTCACCAACCCCCTCCAAACTTTCTTAGCATACCTACACTTAAGGAGATCACAAGAAACAAACCCCCTAGCCCCCCGTTTTTACTGATGATGCTAATTGTTGAATATTACGTCTCTGTTTCCAGAATTGGCACTGCCACCACAGAAGCCATTAATAGGCTTTCCCAGCATCAGTTCCAGACCCTCTGTCATTGGTTCTCTGAAGCTTTTCAAATCCTACATTCACTTTATTCTTTTTCATCTCAAAGAACCCCAGTCAATTCTATTAAACCTCTTAGCCCAATCTTGGCCACCCCTTTATCCTCTAGCCAAAGCCATCTATCAGTCCATCCTTAGGAAACCCCCTCTACGGCTCAGACTCCCGCAGGCGTAAATCTGAGCTTCGGCTCTTGCAGAGCCTCACCTATCACCCTCACCTTTCTCTTTCCCCTGCTAGCATTGATTGCTTCCGCTGTTCCCTCCCAGTTCTTTACTCCTTGCCTTTGACTCTCACCTAATCTCCTTACTTCACTTTAGCATCACTCTGAGCTCAGACTCCCGCAGGAGTCTGCACGAGCCTCTGCTCTTGTAAGAGCCTCACCTATCACCCTCTCATTTCTGTTCCCCCTGCCAGCGTTAAGTGATTCTACTGTTCCCTCCAAACTCTTTACCTCTTGCCTTTGACTCCCATGTAATCTTCTTGCTCCACCTTAGCATCACCCCCATGTTCTGACTCCCGCAGGAGTCAATACGAGCTTTTGCTTTTGCAAGAGCCTCACCTATCACCGTCACCTTCCTGTTTCCACTGCCAGCATTGAGTGCTTCCGCTGCATCAATTTATTTATTCTGTATAGTCATTTACCAAAATCTACATTGTTTATTCTGTATAATAGTTCGTTGGCATTTCATGTTTATTATATTCTGTATTCAGTATAGTAGTCGTGTTGCCTCCAACAGCTCTCCTCTTTTCTTCCCCCTGCCAGCGTTGTGTGCTCCTGCTGCTTTAGTATCTTTCTTATTGCATAGTTTGAATATTTTGAATAGTAATTGTAAAACATATGTGTTACTTACAGCGGCTCTCCCCCCTTTTTTCCTGACAGCGTTGAGTGCTTCCGCTGCTTTATTAGGCTGGCTTGTCAAAGCCAGACTACTGAAATGCTATTTAAACTTATTATTAGGCTGGCTTGTGTAGCAAGCCAGACTACTGTTATCCTATTAAACTTAATATTATTATTATTTTTCTATATTATTCTTCTTCTGAGACTAAAAATTAAACTCTATCTCCTCCTAGGCCATTCAAGCTATGACCATCAAACTCAGGTCAGACCTCCGAACTATTCTAACTCGAGTTGCTATATCCTTTCCGACTGATCCGACTTTCGGTTTTCCGAAAAACGTCCCGGGACCGTCGGAAAAATCCCATAGACGTAACATTGGATCAAACTTTGTGACCTCATAACTCCGCATCAGAATGTCACACAGACTTCTAACTGGGCTCATTTAACTCAGACTATCAAACTGCCAATGACTAATCCCCTTTAAACTTTCTGGCCACGCCTTAGCAACCACTTTTGGACCCTAGAAACCGCCCCATAGACTTCAATTGCAAAAGACTCTCATTGACTTTACATTGGATCAAACTTTGTGAGCTCATAACTCTGCATCAGACTGTCCTACAGACTAATGGCTGAGCTCATTTAACTCAGTCTAGCCAGCAGCCAATCACTGATGGCCTTTAAACTTTCTAGCCACACCCTAACAACCAGATACTGCGCCCTAGCAACTGTCCCATAGACTGCCATTAAAGAGGTTCAGACTGATATTGTCATGCTGCAGTGTGATAGAGACATGGGGGTTGTTTTTAACTGTTCATACTGGCAAGAAGCTTTGATACATCATCAGTCTAAGCTGTCAATCAACTCCATAGCAACAAAACAGACTAACCTAGCAACGATATAACAGCAGCTATATCTCAGCATCAGAACATCGTAGAGAGGCGGGGGTTGGCTTGTTTGACTCATGCTCGCACTCCATCTATCTATCTATCTATCTATCTATCTATCTATCTATCTATCTATCTATCTATCTATCTATCTATCTATCTATCTACCACTATCTATCTATCTATCTATTTATCTATCGATCTATCTATCTATCGATCTATCTACCTATATCTATCTATCTATCCATCTATCCATCTATCCATCTATCTATCTATCTATCTATCTATCTATCTATCTATCTATCTATCTATCTATCCATCATGCTAAGAACATGCTAATTCATGCTAGAATCATGCTAGTTACATGCTAATTCATGCTAGAATCATGCTAGTCACATGCTAATTTATGCTAGAATCATGCTAGTCACATGCTAATTCATACTAGAATCATGCTAACAACATGCTAATTCTTGCTAGAATCATGCTAGTCACATGCTAATTCATACTAGAATCATGCTAACAACATTCTAATTTATGCTAGAATCATGCTAGTCACATGCTAATTCATGCTAGAATGATGCTAACAACATGCTAATTCATGCTAGATTCATGCTAGTAACATGCTTATTCATGTTAGAATCATGCTAACAACATGCTAATTCTTGCTAAAATCATGCTAGTAACATGCTAATTCATGCTAGACTCATGCTAACAACATGCTAATTCATGCTAGAATCATGCTAACAACATGCTAATTCATGCTAGAATCATGCTAACAACATGCTAATTCATGCTAGAATCATGCTAGTAACATGCTAATTCTTGTTAGAATCATGCTAACAACATGCTAATTCATGCTAGAATCATGCTAGTAACATGCTAATTCATGCTAGAAGCATGCTAACAACATGCTAATTCATGCTAGAATCATGCTAACAACTTGCTAAATCATGCTAGAATCATGCTAGTAACATGCTAATTCATGCTAGAAGCATGCTAACAACATGCTAATTCATGCTAGAATCATGCTAGTAACATGCTAATTCATGCTAGAATCATGCTAGTAACATGCTAATTCATGCTAGAATCATGCTAAGAACATGCTAATTCATGCTAGAATCATGCTAACAACATGCTAATTCATGCTAGAATCGTGTTAATTCATGCTAAAATCATGCTAGTAACATGCTAATTCATGTTAAAATCATGCTAGGTACATGCTAATTCATGCTAGAATCATGCTAGTAACATGCTCATTCATGCTAGAATCGTGCTAACAACATGCTAGAATCATGCTAACAACATGCTAATTCATGCTAATAACATGCTAATTCATACTAAAATCATGCTAACAACATGCTAATTCATGCTAAAATCATGCTAGGTACATGCTAATTCATGCTAGAATCATGCTAACAACATGCTATTTCACGTTAAAATCATGCTAATAACATGCTAATCCATCTATCTATCTATCTATCTATCTATCTATCTATCTATCTATCTATCTATCTATCTATCTATCTATCTATCTATCTATCTTTTCATACTTTTTAAAACTGTTTAAACTAAATAAACTATTACCGTCAGGCTTTCACAAGCCAGCCTCAAAGTTTGTTCTCAAACTTTAAGAATCTAGTTATTATTTTTTTTTTTATTAATCTTCTGAGACTAAATTTCTAACTCTATCTCCTCCTAGAGCTTTTGAGCTATTACCACCAAACTTGCTCCAGACCTCCAAACTATTCTGACTCGTGTTGCTATATCTCCTCAGACTGATCCGACTTTCAGTTTTCCGAAAAACGTCCCGGGACTGTCGGAAAAATCCCATAGGCTTAACATTGGATCAAACTTTGTGAGCTCATAACTCTGCGTCAGACTGTCACACAGACTTCTAACTGGGCTCATTTAACTCAGACTATCAAACTGCCAATGACTGATCACCTTTAAACTTTCTAGCCACGCCCTAGCAACCACTTTTGGACCCTAGTAACTGTCCCATAGACTTTTATTCAAAAGACTCTCATTGACTTAACATGGGATCAAACTTTATGAGCTCATAACTCTGCATCAGACTGTCCTACAGACTAATGGCTGAGCTCATTTAACTCCGACTACCAAACTGCCAATAACTGATCACCTTTAAACTTTCTAGCCACTCCCCTAACTACCACATACTGCACCCTAGCAACTGTCCCATAGACTTCTATTCAAAAGACTCTCATTGACTTAACATGGGATCAAACTTTGTGAGCTCATAACTCTACATCAGACTGTCATACAGACTAATGGCTGAGCTCATTTAACTCAGACTACCAACCTGCCAATAACTGATGAGCGTTTAACTTTCTAGCCACACCCCTAACTACCACATACTTCACCCTAGCAACTGTCCCGTAGACTTCCATTACAAAAGACTCTCATTGACTTAACATGGGATCAAACTTTTTGAGCTCTTAACTCTGCATCTGACTGTCATACAGACTACCAAACTGCCAATAACTGATGAGCTTTTAACTTTTTAGCCACACCCCTAACTACCACATACTGCACCCTAGCAACTGTCCCGTAGACTTCCATTACAAAAAACTCTCATTGACTTTACATGGGATCAAACTTTGTGAGCTCATAACTCTGCATCAGACTGTCATAGAGACTAATGGCTGAGCTCATTTAACTCAGTCTAGCCAGCAGCCAAACACTGATGGCCTTTTAACTTTCTAGCCACACCCCTAACTACCACATACTGCACCCTAGCAACTGTCCCATAGACTTCTATTCAAAAGACTCTCATTGACTTAACATGGGATCAAACTTTGTGAGCTCATAACTCTACATCAGACTGTCATACAGACTAATGGCTGAGCTCATTTAACTCAGACTACCAACCTGCCAATAACTGATGAGCGTTTAACTTTCTAGCCACACCCCTAACTACCACATACTTCACCCTAGCAACTGTCCCGTAGACTTCCATTACAAAAGACTCTCATTGACTTAACATGGGATCAAACTTTTTGAGCTCTTAACTCTGCATCTGACTGTCATACAGACTACCAAACTGCCAATAACTGATGAGCTTTTAACTTTTTAGCCACACCCCTAACTACCACATACTGCACCCTAGCAACTGTCCCGTAGACTTCCATTACAAAAAACTCTCATTGACTTTACATGGGATCAAACTTTGTGAGCTCATAACTCTGCATCAGACTGTCATAGAGACTAATGGCTGAGCTCATTTAACTCAGTCTAGCCAGCAGCCAATCACTGATGGCCTTTTAACTTTCTAGCCACACCCATAACTACCACATACTGCACCCTAGCAACTGTCCTATAGAATGTAATTAGCTGTGCTATCGAATGCTTATAATTCTAACATGCTAATGACATGCCAATCATGCTAGCAACATGCTACTCATATGCTAATCATGCTAATGACATGCTAACTCAGACTGGAAACATGCTAATGACATGCTAATTTGTACAAGAATCATGCTAGTAACATGCTAATTCATACTAGACTCATGTTAATAACTGGCCTACATGCATATCTTTGCTTAGCAGTGTCCTATTGACTTGGGGGATGGCTCATCTGACTCAGACAACCAATGAGCATCTCAATATGATAATGAAGCTCACAAGTCACGCCCCCAAATTGATTCCATAGACTTTCATTAAAATAGGCCAAGATGCATATCTTTGCATAGCAGTGTCATAGAGACATGGGGGTTGGTTCATTTGACTTAGACAGCCAACCACATTCAAGTTCACTCTGTAACCTTGCCCATAGCAACAAAACAGAGTACCCTAGCAACCAATCATCAACAGCTATATCCCAGCATCAGAACATCGTAGAGACTTGGAGATTGGCTCGTTTGACTCATGCTAGCAAACGGAACTTCCTATATGCTACACATGCTAGCAGTGATTAGCTACATGCTAATATTGACTAGCCAAGTACTGTAACTTGCTAGAAATGCTTACTAAGTATAAATGTTTTATCAAGCATGTATGTGAGGCTTGCCTAGTAACCAGCCAGGGTACCCTAGCAACTGCCTAGCAACCACCCAAATTACCCTAGCAACCGCCTAGCAACCACCTAGCAACGGCCTAGTAATGCCTTAGTAAGGGCCTAGCGACCACTCAGGACACCCTAGCAACCGCCTAGCAACGCCTTAGCAACCACTCAGAATACCCTAGCAACCACATAACAACACCTTAGCAACCACCTAGCAACCACTTGGGACACCTTAGCAACCGCCTAGCAACACCTTAGCAACGACCTAGCAACCAGTCAGAACACCCTAGCAACCGCCTAGCAACCCCTTAGCAACCACCAAGCAACCACTCAGGACACCCTAGCAACCACCTAGCAACACCTTAGCAACCACCTAGCAACCACTCAGGACACCCTAGCAACCGCCTAGCAACGCCTTAGCAACCACTCAGAATACCCTAGCAACCACCTAGCAACACCTTAGCAACCACCTAGCAACCACTTAGGACTCCTTAGCAACCACCTAGCAACACCTTAGCAACCACCTAGCAACCACTCAGAACACCCTAGCAACCACCTAGCAACACCTTAGCAACAACCTAGCAACCACTTAGAACACCCTAGCAACCGCCTAGCAACACCTTAGCAACCACCTAGCAACATCTTAGCAACCACACAGAACACCCTAGCAACCGCCTAGCAAGACCTTAGCAACCACCTAGCAACCAATCAGAGCACCCTAGCAACAACCTAGCAACCACTCAGAACACCCTAGCAACCGCCTAGCAATGCCTTAGCAACCACCTAGCAACCACTCAGAACACCCTAGCAACCACCTAGCAACACCCTAGCAACCGCCTAGCAACATCTTAGCAACCACCTAGCAACCACTCAGGACACCCTAGCAACTGCCTAGCAACGACTTAGCAACCACTCAGAATACCCTAGCAACCACCTAAGCATGCTATGTGACATGCTAATTCATACTAGAATCATGATAGTAACATGCTAATTCATACTACAATCATGCTAATAACATGCTAATTCATACTAGAATCATGCTAATAACATGCTAATTCATACTAGAATCATGCTAGTAACATGCTAATGCATGCTAAAATCATGCTAATAACATGCTAATTCACGCTAGAATCATGCTAGTAACATGTTAATTCATACTATAATCATGCTAATAACATGCTAATTCATGCTAGAATCATTCTAGTAACATGCTAATTCATGCTAGAATCATGCTAATAACCTGCTAATTCATACTAGATTCATGATAGTAACAGGCTACTTCATACTAGAATCATGCTAGTAACATGCTAATGCATGCTAGAATCATGCTAGTAACATGCTAATTCATGCTAGAATCATACTTGTAACATGCTAATTCATGCTAGAATCATGCTAGTAACATGCTAATTCATACTATAATCATGCTAATAACATGCTAATTCATGCTAGAATCATGCGAGTAACATGCTAATTCTTGCTAGAATCATTCTAGTAACATGCTAAATCATACTAGAATCATGCTAATTCATGCTAGAATCATGCTAATAACCTGCTAATTCATACTAGATTCATGAAAGTAACAGGCTAATTCATACTAGAATCAAGCTAGAAACATGCTAATTCATGCTAGAATCATACTAGTAACATGCTAATTCATGCTAGAATCATGCTAGTAACATGCTAATTCATGCTAGAATCATGCTAGTAGCATGCTAATTCATACTAGAATCATGCTAGTGACATGCTAATTTATTCTAGAATCATGCTAGTAACATGCTAATTCATGCTAGAAGCATGCTAATAACATGCTAATTTATACTAGAATCATGCTAATAAAATGCTAATTTGTACTACACTCATGCTAATAGCATGCTAATCCATGCTAGAATAATGCTAATGCATGCTAGAATTTTGCTAATAACATGCTACTTATACTTTTTCAAACTGTTTTTAAACTAAATAAACTATTACCAACAGGCTTTGTCAAGCCAGCCTCAAAGTTTGTCTCGACGAACTTTACTGTCTAGTTTTATTTATTCTGCATAGTAGTTTAGTATTTTTTTTATTATTTATTTTCCATATAATTATTCACCAAATGTCTACATTATGTGTTTATTCTGCATAGTAGCCCATTAGTATTTTGTTTATTATATTGTGTATTTCTGCATAATAATCACGTTACTACCAGCAGCTCTCCCCTCTCTTTCCCCATGCCAGAATTGAGTGCTTTTGCTGTTTTCTCCCAGCCCTTTACCCCTTTCCTTTGACTCTCATCCAACCTCCTTTCTCCACCTTAGCATCACCCTAAGCTCTGACTCCTGCAGGAGTCAATTCAAGCTTTGGCTCTCCCAAGAGCATCACCTATCGCCCTCACCTTCCTGTTTCTTCTGCCAGCGTCAAGTGCTTCTACTAAATCAGTTTATTTATTCTGTATAGTTTTTTTTATCAGTATTGGCATTAACCTGTTTATTCTGAACAGTGTACTAAGTATATTCTGTATAGTAATAGTTTATTTCTATTACTTACTGTTGGCCTCCCTCCCGTTGAGTGCTTTCGCGGCTTTAGTGGATTTATTAAGCAAAGTAGTCCACTAATATGTTACATGTCTATATTGTATTGTTTGTATATTATATGTCATACTTCTAGCTGCTTTCCTTCCTTCTTTCTTTGCCTTGCCAGTGTCAAACTACCTGCCAGCATTGAGTGCTTCTGCTGCATACTATATAGTTGTATAATCTGTACAGTAATTATATAGCATACTTATGTTTCTTCTAGCTTCTCTCCCCTTTCTTTGCCCTATGCAGTGTTGAATGTTTCCTCTGCCAAATCTCTTCCCTCCTCTTAATCAGCCAACTCCACATCCTTCTCTATCACCTCTCACACTGACTCCCGCAGAAGCCCCACTTAAGCACCAACTCCCTCATGCATTTCCCCCAAAACTCCTAGCCACACTCAGTCAAACTTAGGCTCCTATATTCATTTTATAGCCACCAAACTTATCCTGGCCTTCACACACTGCCTAGAAAAACTTATCCCCCACCACCACCACCACCAACTCTTTACGTTATATCCAGCAGACGGATATAGCACCTTATCTTTGCACTTTGGGGAGTTCCTGTGTAATCACACAGCTACTGTCCTGAGCGCTTATCATTTGCTTTTTGGGGAGTTTGAGATGGACCTGAGCTCAATTTCCCCTCGCCCTGTAAAAGGGGGGAGCCCTGGGCCAGAGGATCCCTTGAGCTAAGGGCTCTCTCCCAGGACAGCATGCCAAATAAGCTATGTATAAATCTTGAGCTAAGTGTGAACTCTTAAAGTGAAGTTTACTTGATTGACCCAGCTGGCCCACATTAGCTAATCTTAATCTTCCAATCAAAGGATCCCAAGTCACTATATATATCCTTATTTTCTTTCTACAGCTATCTTCATCTGGAAGAAACCCCCCTCCTCCCCTTCCTCCACTTTTATCCAGAATGGGCGGCACAGTGGCCCAGTGACTAGCACTGTTGCCTCACTTGGCCTCAGCAGCAGGGGAGTTAGAGATTGACAAGAGCTTAATTTCCCCTCGCCCTGTGAAAGTGAGGAGCCATGGGCCCAAGGATCCATTGAGCTCAGGACTCCCTCCCGGGACAGCATGCCAAACAAGCTATGTATAAATCATGAGCTAAGTGTAAACTCTTGAACTGAATGTTGAATTAACATCATGGCTTCATCCAATATTCAACAACATGGTTGTTACCATGGCATCATCGGAGGACTCGGCGTGTCCGGCCACGTGCAGCAAGTCATTTGATGTTTGAATCGTAATTACAGACACCTGCAGTGCAACAGAATTCAGAGGTAAGCAAGTTTTTTCGATGCTTTACATGTTTTATTTATCCCTAATTTTGTTTTACCTACAATTAATCTTAAACGTGACTTTTAAGTTTTAGTCTTTTAAATTAAGCATTTAAAAATTTCCAGTTTGATTTTTAGCTACTTTGTGCTCCAGTGACACAGCAGCTAACCTCAAGGTAATGTTACATGTTTAACGTTAGTCTAAATTAGTGTTTTCATCTGTTTTAATAGGCAAATTCAATGTGATAAACTCCAATTGCAGTTTAAAGTTACTGAGCAACGTAACAAAACCACATCTTTATTGAATGGTGTATAGTTAATGTTATTATTACAAAGTGAACTGCTGTTCTTTTACTGTTTTTTTTTTTTTTTTTTTTTTACTTTAAGAGATGTAACTTACTCCAGAGATGCAGTAACTTGCGCAGCATTGAATGCAAAAGGCTTTGTCCATATGTAAGTTTAATAAGTTATTGATACCTTTAACTAAGTTATTTGTTAAAAATTCTTAGTGCTTTAGTTAGTGATATTCTCTTTCTAATTGCTCGTGTTAACAAACCATGTTTGTTTATTGATTGTTAGGCTATGTTGTGATGTTATATTTTTATATTTAAATTATTATTTGATATGTTGTGATGTTATGCTATTTCACAATATTATGGGACTAATATGTATTTAGTCAGAAATTAATGCTTGAATTACACTTTTTTATAGTAGTTTTTTTATAGCAGATAAGAGGTGTAATGGTTTGTAACTGTCTGGGTTTTCTGAAAGGTCCAGTTGAGGGCTTCAAGAACATGCAGATGGCTCAAACCTGTGTCAGCCTGGACACACTGCAGTTCTGGTACACCACGCCAATGCTTTTGTATCGATGTCTACTGGATGACTACTACTGTGTTCTCGCAAGGTATAATTAGAGCAAAACAACAGCACCCGTTACAGTGAAGTTTGTATTCAAAAAATATTAGGGATGTTTATAAAGTAGTGTAGGAGTCCATCTATTAGCCCAATGACGAAACTAACAGCATGGTCGAAGGTTTAATGCATGTAAGCCTTTTCTAGTGCTTCTGAAAATTTTTTTATTATTTATTAGAATTTATTTATATTCGTTTTTTAGCTCAGAATTCAATCTGACTCCAATTTAAATGATCCTAAAATTTAGATTGTATTTCTAATTGTAAGAACGGATCACATTCATCATTTATGATTTAATTTAGAGTCTTGATATTTTCTGAGGTCCGATATTCTAATTGTACGTTCATTAGGGAGCAACATCGCTCAGAGTTCCACGCTGCCGGTTTGCGCTTCTTCTCACGAACAATATGTCGACACTCAGAAAATAATCAGAGGATGCAGGATTAACTATATTTGAATAAGCTGTTTGCATTAACGCTTACCTAGTCTTAAAAAAAAACAGATCCTTAGCCAAGCCCGTACAACTTGCTACTTCCAGTGGTTAAATGATTTAAAGGTCTACATGTTATAGGCTCTCTATGGCTACATATAATCAAATGTGCCTATTAATCAATTCAATTTATGCCATACTATAAAGGTAATAAAGACTCCTCGTAATCTACTGGATACAATGAATTTGCAAAACTCCAGAATTAATCAAAACTTAACATTTTATTTGTCAGGTAAAATTGTATTCTGCCAATTACATATTAAATCAACAGGAAGCCAATTCAGAAATGAGACTAACAATATAACATTCATTAATCAAAGATAAATCAAAGAGTTATAGATGCATACCTGACCAGAGAAGTACATTGCAGCATAAGTCTCAGAGATACTGCAATGGGGTGTCTTTTTACAAGATCTCCCCCTGTCCTATACCACATGTTACCTTATATACTCAAGTCAAAACAAACAGCCATAAATTCAAGACAATAGAGGTGTCACAGAAACCCTTGCCTGTTGAATTTGGAGAGTAATCATCTCTAAGGAGGGGGAGCATCTGGCAAAGATCTAATCAAAGTCAAAAACCAAATCAACATATACAAGTGAAATAATACAGTGAAATTAAGACCACTTTACCAATCACACAGAGACATTTAAAATGATACCAAACATGAATATAGTGCTGCAAGATACACCAAATTAAAACCTTGAACATTTTATGTGAAATGTGCTCCAATTAGAAGGTGACATAAGGGTCAAGAAGGTGGCTGGAGGTGGAAGGAGAAAGGTGACTTTCTTGCATTACCCCCTGCTGTAGTGTAGCTCTGTTTCTTCAGCCTGTGTTTGCATTGTTAACAGTGATTTGGATAGAACGGTTGAACGGCTTGTTACTTCATCACTTCTCAGATAAGAACATTGCATCTTGTCTCATGAAATTCCACAGAAGTTCTCAGGGTCTGATATTTTGGATCCTTATAGTATGATATTTTATAAAGTAAAAATAAGTAAAAATATAGATGATGGAAAAAATTGTGGAATATTATTAATGAAATAATGGGTAAGAAATCAGGTCAAACTCCTTTTTTTATTGAGACAGGCGATTTATTTTTAACTAAATCAGATGAAATTGCCAATTATTTTAATGATTTTTTTTTTTTTTAAATAAAGTGAATAAGCTTAGAGAAGAGATGTTAACTGATAAAATGATGTCAAGTGAAAAGCAAATTGAAAAAATAGTAAGTGATAACCCAGCTTTATGTTTTGAATTGAAAAAAGTAAATGTACAACGAGTGGAACAAAAATGATCAATGATAAATATTGATATACCATCAGGAAGGGATAACTTAGATGGTCGCCTTGTAAAATTAGTAGCCAGTTGTTTGGTGGAACCAGTCTGTCATAGTTTCAATGTGAATATTAAAGCAGGGATTTTCCCTTTAGCCTGGAAAGAAGCAAAGGTAGTTCCTTTACACAAAAATGAAGCACACGATTTTAGTGGGGCTTATAGTCGACCAATATGTTTGTTGCCAGTTCTTAGTAAAGTTTTTGAAACGAAAGTGTGTGAACAAATTCAATTATTTTTTAAAGAAAACAATTTATTCTCTGACTTTCAGCATGCATATCGAGTAGGACATTCAACAGGAACAGCATTAACACAAATAATTGATGATTGTTTAGTGCAGATTAATGATAGTAATTTAGCAGAAACAGTATTGTTGGATTTTCGCTCTACTTTGGATGTATTGGATTATAAATTATTGCTTGAAAATTTTAAGTGTTATAAATTTAAAGTTATTTAACTAGTACCCAGCCAGCAATGATATGTGGGGCCCAGATGGGTCAACTACGGGTTCTATGGGAACTGTGTGGGCATGGGCTTTGGCTGGGTGAAATCACCAGGTCCCATGTAGGTTTTGTAGTATGAGTCCCACATAGGCAGCCCATATGAGCTGATTACATGGGCCCAATAAGAGAAAGGCATGGGCCAAGTGGGCATGGGTTTGATCTGGGAACACATATATGGGTCCTGCATGGCATATTGATGGGCCAAGTGGGCATGGACTTGAACTGGGAATGCATATATGGGTCCTGCATGGCATATTTATGGACCACGTAGGCAAGGGTTTGAACTGGGAATGCACATATGGATCCTGCATTACATATTTATGGGCCAAGTGGGCATGGTTTTGAACTGGGAACACAAATATGGGTCCTGCATGGCATATTTTTGGCTCAATTGGGCATGGGTTTAAACTGGGAATGCATATATGGGTCCTGCATAGCATATTTATGGGCCAAGTGGGCATGGGTTTAAACTGGGAATGCATATATGGGTCCTGTATGGCATATTTATGGGTCAAGTGGGCATGGGTTTGAACTGGGAACACATATATGGGTCCTGCATGACATATTTATGGGCCAAGTGGACATGGGTTTGATCTGAGAACACATAAATGGGTCTTGAATAGCATATTTATGAGTCAAGTGGCATTGGGTTTGAACTGGGAATGCATATATGGGTCCTGCATGGCATATTTATGGGCCAAGTGGGCATGGGTTTGATCTGGGAACACATATGTGTCTTGATTTGGGACCTACCAGTCTGAAGGGGTTTAAAGTGGGTTTGCACCCGGGATCCACATGGGGGCCGGCCGTGGATGCCCAGATGGGTTTTAAGTAGGATCCGTGAGAGTCTTATGTGGGTCTTAACCAAGCAATTCATGAAAGACCCCTTTGGGCCCCACCTGCTGAAAGGGTTTAAAATGGGTTTGCACCTGGGATCCACATGGGGGCCAGCCGTGGATGACCAGGTGGGTTTTAAGTAGGATCTGTAAGGGTCTTATGTGGGTCTTAACTGGGAGTGGCTAATGGGGATCCTGATTAATAAAATAAAATAAATAAAATTGCTATAAACTATGGGCTACATAATTTGAGCATTCGTTATAACATTGATATGATCTGTTGCGGTCCAGCTTATGTTTCCTTTTCAATATTAAGATTTTTTGTAATAGGCTAACACTATTGACCCTTATCGTTGGTAAAATAACCAGCCTTTTAGCAAAGCCTGACATTTTCCTGCAGGTTTGAAGCAGACTAAACTAAACTGTCTAAGGTCAGTTTTACTTAATAAGCATTCCCCCGCCTAAACTCGCCACCAGTTGGACGGAGAAACAAAGCATGTTTGAAAAATAATTTTTTTGTCTGAAAAATTATCTTTTTGAAACAAATTTTGTGTAGAAAAATTGTTTTGTTATTTTAAGGTATTTTTGTTGGCCAGTTATCTTCCAGATAAACATAAATATTTGAGGTGAAGTTCAAAACAAGGCATGCTTATATGCTTCAGCGCACAAATAATTACAGTGTAATATTTACAGTTTCAGAGTAGCCAATATTACGCAAAATATTTTTCTGGTAATGACAATTCATATGTGCAGGCCCGTCAGTTTCACTTTTAATAATTTAGTCAACTACTTAAATCACAATGAGCCAGGCTTTACAAACTTTTCGCAGCACTTAAAGTATTCCTCTCAGAAAAATAAACTCAGTCAGAAAGATGAGACAACATAAAATTGTTATAAGAATAATCTTACAAAGCGATCTTCTGATCAAACAGACACAGCGCATGACTGAGAAACAGCAATCAACTCCATGTTGCGGGTCAAAATTAACCCATTTAAATGGAAAACTAAATGCATTTCTCTACTGATTATTAAAACTAACAGAAACAAATAGTCTTGGAGAAAGTTTTTTGTGTTGTCATGAACATGTGTAAGGAGGAGCCTGGTGTGTGGTTCAAGGGCAGGCAGCGAGGATCAACGTCGAAGTACAAGCAAGGTTCGGGGCAGGCTGAAGGCAACTCAGAGTCATAAACAGTCCAGGTGATACATGGGAGATCAGGCCAGGGAATAACGCTCAGAAATGTTAGGCAGGGCAGAACAAGACTTCACACTGGACTGAACTGTGTGTGCTGCTTATATGTGCGAGCGTGTGAGCGTTAACTGAATGTGGTGCAGGTGTGCTGGCTGTCAGTGTAAGTGGATGACGTAATGTTCAGAAGTCCGGTGATGGTGGCCTCTGCTGGCCAGCGAGGGGAATGACTGGGACTGAGTCGGTGACAACGTGACATGAAGTTTGAATTTTGAATGAATGGAGAATAATTGACAGGTGCAGGAATGGGAAGCCTTGAACTGAACATGAATTTAATCACATAAATATTAATCTGTACTTCACATTAAACTATAGAATGGCTTCAGAACATTTGGGATACAGAAGGCCTATATAACAACTTTCTAGTGGTTTGTAATAGGCTTGCTTCGTGCCTTTTGTTGGCTTATAAATTACACAGAATATATCACAGGTGCAAGATCAGACTTGGATTGATACCAGCTGGCAAATATCCAATCCAAGTATCGGGATCGGTGCATCCCTATAAAAAATAGTAATATTTGTGTTGCAGGTCCAGTACATGTGATGTCATTGAGAAGTTTTTGTTATAAAATGTCATTAAAACAAATAAATAAACATGTTATTTTAAAAAAATCTAAACATGAGGATAAAGATGAAAAATGAAACACATTTTCACAATGTCATAATGGGGTATTGTGTGAAGAATTTTGAGAAAATAAATTAATCCATTTTGTGGTAAAATAAAAAAGTGGAAAAAATGAAGCGCTATGAATACTTTCTGCATGCACTGTGTGTGTGTGTGTGTTACGATCCTTAATATTGATTCTAAGACAACGTAACATATTATTTACTAACATAAATTTATCAGCAAAACAATCCAAAAGAAATGGGGATTTCAACAACAAATTAAATTAAAACAAATTAAACTAAACAAACCTAAAGCAGGTTGAGACTCCCCACTCCAAACTAAAGTCAAAAAGAATATACAAAAGAGTACACAACAACAAAGCCATTAGAAACTATGAAGAAAAGATTGAGATTTTAGCAATACATTTGTAATGTTTGTCATGCCAACAAATTAGAATTTTAATTAAAGTTTTTGAATTTGAATTTAAAGTTACTTCTCAATTGCCTGGCTGCATCTGTTCATCTATGTCTAAATACACAATGAAGCTGTAAAGTTTAGTTAATTCATTTTTAAATTTAACGACAAATTAACTCACTATTTTAATCTTCATCTATTAAATAATGTTGCATGTAAATATGATTGACAGATTGTAGAATTGCAGAATATAAAGTAGACTGCCCATGGAAAATGTGCCACTACCAATAATAATACAATACTGATATAACATCAAATGCCACAAGGCACTGACAGTTAGTGGGGCTTAACCAAAAGAAGAAAGACGAGCGCAAACACAAGCATGAATTGGGTAATCTATGTAACCAGCTGGCAGGATTATTTATGCACATAAACAGTGCATTTCTTTGTCTCATAATTACTTTTTTTAAGAAGTGCACTTGAATAAATGTTGCTAATTAATATTATGTTTACGTATTCTTCACTTTATTTTCAAACTTTTACATTTTGCTTTTAGACAGCAATGCAGACATGTATGATTAACCACACAGTTTAATTAGCTATAGGCACTACTAAACAAAAAATAAATAAATAAAAATAAATAAAAAATTGAGAGAGAGGAGTGGGGAGGGTTCTAATATACACCTAGTTTTAAGGGTCAGGAAAGCTGGCATGCAGGAAAACATCTAGTGTGAAGTGCATACTGAGTGCTAGTGTGATACAGATGATGCAAATTTAAGAGATGTAGGGAAGTGGATTATAGTTTATCCCACTCTACTCTGATGTAATTATGGTTTTATTTGAATCTTGCATGATAAGCTGAGGTGATGTGATGTTCGCTCACCAATTCTTGAGGGTAATTGAGTTTAAAGGTGAATGAAGATCAAAGGGCATAAAATCTATTATTTTTCCATTCTTTGTCTCTCTATTTATCCCTTTTACACATTCATTGATTAGCTATGACTAATGATGTGCTGGGAGTTTAGTACTATGCTGGCACCCTGCATGCATTGTGGTATAACCAATTTTGCATTCTTATTTTAATATATAATCTGTTACAAGTAACTACATACATTTTCTTTCTTTTTTTTCTTGCAATAACTAATGTTCCCCAGCAGGAGGGTAACTTCAGTGAGTAAGAGTAATAAAACAGGTCATTAAAACGCCAATGAATTGGCTGTAGCATTCCCAGGTGAACAGATGCACTTTACACTCAGGGACTGATTTTTATAAAGTGTTTAACCTTCAAAATATATCATCATAAAATCTCAATAAAAGAAACAAATAAACAAATAATACTTATTACATATGTCATTTAAATTGTGTTAAACAAATGCTCATAACAACCCAATAAACTGATAAATACACTTTCAAAGTGTCATAGTCACTGATTTGCCTAACTATAGTGGTGAGTCTAAATAATTTTAATTGTTTTAACACTAACAATGCCAATATTTAATGCAGATAAAGCATTTATGACTATGAATTACAACAATGTCCTATTAGACTGCAATATAAACAGCTTTAACAATTAATCAATTTTAACACAATTGATAATCTTATTTTTAGAGAGATAAATCCACAATGGGTCCCACTTTACATTAGGTGGCCTTAATAACTATGTATCTACAGCCCCATTAACACATTTAGTACAGTGTACTTACATTGTACCCATTGTACATTGTATATATATATATATATATATATATATATATATATATATATATATATATATATATATATATATATATATAGCTAAAGCAAATATGCTGTGTGCTTACAAATGTGAACTTAAAAATATGTACTTATGAATGTGTACTTACAAATATGTACTTACAAAATGTGTACTTACACCTTAGCCTATGTAGGTACACTATTGTAAATACATATTAAGTATGGGTGTACCTTAAATGTAAGTACAATGTACTAAACGTGTAATTTGGGCTGTAGGTACATAGTTACTAAGGCCACCTAATGTAAAGTGGGACCCATTAATTTTACATTGGAATAGCCAAAATTACAAGTTTCAGTCTTTTAAATGCGATTAATTGCGATTATCTTTTTAAAAGTGCGATCAATTAGTTATTTTTTTCTAATCGATTGACAGCTCTTGCAGTCATTGAAAGTAGTCTGTTTAAATGTTATAGATGGTTATGGGACTGTTGCGTAGATGGTTTTGAGTGCGATGCAATAATATCCACTTCCTCACTCTGGGAAAACGATAGTGCGATGAGGAATTTAAGAGTCACTGACCATCATTCCAAGTGTACGCATATAGTTCACTCGCCAATGATGAGCATAAAGAATGCTGAAACCCAATCATTGAAGTCCATTGAAAGCACCAACAAATCACCTCATCTGAAAATCTCTAGGACAACAGGTCCTGTCTACATAAGAAATAAACATAGGGCAAATCAAAAGTAAATATCGAAAATACTTTTAAACTTAAAATTTATTTAATAGTCACATTTGAGCAGCAAAAATAATGTTCTCAAAACAATCAGAAGCAGAGTGGGTCGGTAGCCTAAGTTTACCTTGCGGTTCCCTCTACCAAACACAACTCACTTGCTCAATTTTGAGCTGGAATATATCCAGTTCTCACTCCCCTCTAGTGGAACCTAGTGGCCTGTAGTAATATTGCAAACCTGCTTCTCACATCACAAGGAACTAAAACAACAATTAAAGCATGTAACATTTGTTCATTACATACATCCCTCCCGTGTTTTTTTTTTTAAATCTGCACCATGACAAATTTTTACATTTTGTGTATGATAAGTATCTACTTGCGCAAGATCTGATAACATAGTGACCTTGTAATTTACCGGTCCTGGCTTTTTCACAATCCTAGCTGGGCCTTTCCATTTTGGAGAAATTTTAGCCATGAATGCATCATCAGCTTTAGAGAGAGGGTGAGTTCTTACCCATACCAAATCTCCCTCCTCAAAATTCTGAGTTCTCCTCTTCATATTGTAATACTTCCTCTGCTTACTTTGTGTCTTCTCTAAATTGTCTCTGACTACATCATATATATATTTTTGCTGTTGTAGGGTATTATATGCTGGTTGGTTAGGACCTGGGGGATTGTGTAAGGCTCTCAGTAGGGGTCCCTTCAGCTGTCGTCCAAGTGCCATCTCAGCAGGTGAACAACAAGTACTTTCATGTCAAGCAGTATTTAGAGCAAATCTGAACTCGTATATCCACAGATGCCAGGTTCAGTGGTTTTGTTCAACAAACATGGCAATCATGGTTTTCAAATTTTGGTTGACTCGTTCTGTAAGATTTAATTGAGGATGATAGGCGGTAGTGAGTTTCGGAGTTATTTGCCACTGTTTACGTAAATGATCCAACAGGTCGGAGGTAAACTGCCTACCTCGGTCATATACGATGAAGGCTGGGGTTCCCCATCTTGTGAATATTTCCTCTATAAGAATCCGTACAATAGTGTTAGACTTGGCAGTTCTCATTGGAAAAACTTCTACCCACTTAGTGAAATAGTCCACTATAACTAGTAGATACTCATTTTGCCATGAGCTCCGTGGAAATGGCCCCATAATGTCCATACCCAGCATATACCCAGGTTCAACTATGGGCACACTTTGTAGGTCACCTGCAGGTTTTAGGTTTGTACCGCTGAAATTTCTCACAAATTTTGCAATATTCCCAAACATCAGTACGTATGGAAATTCTAGCAAAAATATGCAAATTCTTGCAGTTGCATAAGAGTTTTAAACCTACCCAAATGACCGCTTAAAGGACTGTCATGCGCATAGGACAAAGCTACCTCTCTCAATTTCTCAGGGATTACAACCTGTAGTCTTTGGTCTTCCTTTGAATCTGGAATGCTCCTGAATAAGACCCCATTCTTGCAAATATAATGAGTCCTCTTCAGATCTGTGGTTCTTTGGCTTCTGGCTTTAACCATGATCTCTTGGCATTCTGTATCCTTTTACTGTTCACAAGCAATTTGTGATAAGTCTAAAGGCAGAGCACATGAGACAGAACTAAATTTCTGCAGTAATACAGCTTGTGAGTTCACTTCCTCTCTCTGGGACAACACATCAGGTACTATGTTACAATGACCTTTTTGGTATCTTACAGTAAAGTGGTATCCTTATAGTCTGATTGTCCATCTTTCCAATCTAGATGAAGGTTTAGGATGTTGGAAAAGCCAGACTAAGGAAGCAAGATCAGTGATTACATCAAAAGGTCTACCTTCAAGGTAATGATGCCACTTCTCTACTGCCCACACTACTGCCAGACACTCTTTCTCTGAGGCGGAATAGGACTTCTCAGCCCCTATGAGCAACCGAGCATATAGGCAATAACTCTCTCTTGTCCTTCCACTTATTAAGTGAGCACAGCCCCTAAACCCACATCACATGAGTCAGTCTGTACCTTAAAGGAAAGGTCAAAGTTAGGTGTACACAAAACAGATGCTCTAGTGAGCTCATCTTTGATAACATCAAAGGCATGTTGACACACATCAGACCAATTCCGCTTTACATCTTTCCTCTTCAAGAGGTCTAAGATAGCTGTTTTAGAGGAGAAATCAGGAATAAATCGATGGTACCAAGCTGCCTGTCCTAAAAATCTTTGTAATTACTTCAAGGTCTTGGGAATTGGAATTGTTCTGATAGCATCCACTTTATCTGATTTTACATTGACTTCATCTGCTAAGATAGTATGGCCCAAGTAGTCAAGTGAAGCATAAATGAACTTACATTTTTTTAGGTTAAGTGAGAGACCAGCTTTGTGTAGGCTGTGAAACACTTGTTCAGGATGATTCAGGTGAGGTTGGACATCGGACATCGGGTGAGTAAACAATAATGTCATCAATATAGACCCTACAACATTTTTCTTAAGATCTCTCAGTACCTGTTCCATCAGTCGTTGGAAAGACGCAGCAGCACTTTTAGGGCAAAGGAAAGACACGAGAATTCATATAGCCCTGAAGCATTGACAAAAGCTGTTTTTTCCATACTTGCAGGATCCATTTCTAACTGCCAGAATCCACTCTTTAAGTCCAACATGCTGAACACCTTAGCTCCTTGTAGAGAGTCCAGAATATCTGTGATTTGAATCATAGGATAAGCATCTAGGAAAGTTTTTGCATTAAGCCCTCGCCAATGATGAGCATAAAGAATGCTAAAACCCAATCATTGAAGTCCATTGAAAGCACCAACAATCACCTCATCTGAAAATCTCTAGGACAACAGGTCTTGTCTTCATATGAAATAAACATAGTGCAAACCACAACTAAATTTCGAAAATACTTTCAAACTTAAAACTTTTTCAATACTGACATTTAAGCAGCAACGATAATGTTCTCATAACAATCAGAAGCAGAGTGGATCGGTAGCGAAATGCTGCGTTCACACCAGACGCGGAATGCGCGTCAAGCGCAAGTGATTTACATGTTAAGTCAATGCAAACGCGCGAATAGACATCCTGTGGTGTGATACACGCGAATGACGCAGTGCGAATGGCGCAGCGCAAATTGAGCGTTTCGCTCGTTTGACGTGCTTAACGCACGTTTGCGTGAATTGCTCGAGCTGAAAAATCTGAACTTCAGCGGACATTGGCGCCGTGTTAACCAATCAGGAGCTTGCTCTTGTGGGGGCGTGATTGTGACGTATTGCCTGTTGTGGGAGTTGCAGGGGAAATCCTTCTGCCGATACCGACAAGAAGTTTATCAAACTGGGCTGGGCTCAGTCAGAAGCACCGTTGAAAGCCTCCGTCAGCCAGGTTAAGTTTCTCGAGGAGTTTATGAGCTTATAGAGCTGCATGCACCTCTGAAAGGATGTAGTGGACTCAGACACGACCCTAAACGTATCGATGCTGTTTTTCAGCCTTCATAAAGCACATAAACACTGTTATTTTCTTCATAAAATCCATGTTAGCCATTTAGCTACAAAGCTAGAGTCACCGGGCAGACAGAAGCCCTGCCCATCATGCGAATCTGCGTCTGTTCTGAAGTGAATTTGACACGCGAATGAAGCTGATTTGACGCACGAATGAAGCGAGCAACCTCAAAATGTTCACGCGGCTATTTACGCGCGAATAGCACGATTCCGCATTTGGTGTGAACACAGCATAAGTTTACCATGTGGGTCCCTCTACCAAACACGACTCGCTTGCTCTATGGTGAGCTGGAATATATCCAGTTCTCACTTCCCTCTAGTGCAACCTAGTGGCCTGTAGTAGTATTGCAAACCTACTTCTCACATCACAAGGAACTAAAACAACAATTAAAGCATGTAACATTTGTTCTTTACAATATATATATTTTATATTATAAAATATATGTCATAAATATATTTCTGATCACTGTTTTGACCTCATGACAATCATGTTGTTTTGATAATGTCAAGACAAGTAATGATGTATTTATTTTAAAGTGACATAACTGAGCAAATTACACATAAAGACAGCTGTCATAAGTATACATAAAATTTTCATATTTATGTATCACATTGATTATAAAGGATTCATAAAAGCCTTATATATATATATATATATATACCCCCTTCAAGTAATGTTATGCCAAAAAGAATAAAAAAAAAACAAACAAAAAAAATGCCATGCCAAGTGCCATGTCATTTTCCCCTACTCAGTATCTACAATGCTATGTTTGAGAGAAATGACTTTTGTTCCACAAAGCAAATAAGCCCGGCAATAGACCTTTTTTATAGCGGAATTGAACACCGGAAGCGCCTTTCAAAGCAGTGTATCGATATTTCCGGGTTCGCTAGGAGTCGCAGAGACATGACAGCCTCAGGACAGCGGATGACTTTCTCACGGTCAACTTTGCCATAATTTGGACAGGAAGATGTTGTTCGTTGAATGTGTAAAACTGCCTTAATAAAACACCATTTAAAAGATGATACCGATTTGCAGAATTTGTGCAGAAAACGTATCTTACACACTGCGTTTGCAACCTCAGGTTCCAGTAAGGTGCACAGCCAACAGCATAAAATCTGCTCATTTAAGCCATTCGTAAGCTAGATTAACCTGGCTATTTAACATCCAGCAGGATGAGTTTTATGTCAGTAGTCCCCTTTGTAAACTGTGCTAACCCCCTCCTTCCTTTTTATTCAGAGTCAGATATAGTGAATGGCGAGTTAGTTGTGCAGGCGAGTTGCTATCGGTCAATGCAGGAGCCCCATACATTACAGGCTGTTTAATGCTCGTGAGGTTTTCTCAAGTCTGGAAACACGTTAGCTCCTACTCGTGGATAATATTCATTTTTATTATTTATTTTAAGAACAGCAAATAACATTTTACAATACAAAAATATACATGCCAGGGGGTAATAATAAATAAAATAAAAATATACAAAATGTAATATAACATATGTAATAATGAAATACATTGTAGAGGTCACACATTTTTAAAGTGGGTCAGGCTTTCTTGTTTAGAGAGTTGATACTGGTATTATACAAGCATATTTCAGTCATCAATACGTTAAAATCTGGTTTCATTTTAGTAAATTTACATTTATGAATGTACAATTTCGTTAATAACATAAACAAATCAAATAAATAAAACTATTTTCCTCTAGATTAGGATAATCAAGTAAAGCCCAAATGTACATTTTTCCATAATGATGAAAGAGGTTTTGAACACAAAAGAAATATTATTATTACATTTTGCAGCTCACCCCATAAGCTGACTATGTACAATGCCAAAATAAGTGTAAAACCATCTCCTCATATTCGTTACAAAAATACAATTTACATCAATCCCACTTTTAAATTTTTGCAAACAATGTTTTGCTGGATAAAACCTGTGAATGAGTTTATAGGATATTTCTTTAATTCTATTTCTAACATGATATTTCTGTGGTAACAGCCACACTTTTCTTCAATTCACCCTTTAATAAAGACATTCAATAAAATTGGATATAAGGTACAGTAATGATTTTACATTATACAGTTTCTTTTTGGAAAAAAGTATGGATTGCTCTATCATTTCTCTTGGTATTTAGTGAAACAAAATTTGCCGACATAAGATTTAGTAATATCAAAAGACGATGCATCAGAAGGATGGTCTTATTAATACCTCTCAATAACATGAATGAATAACATGTCTCTGAAGGAATTGAACCAATAACAATAAAAAACTTGCTGGGTTATTGAGATTTTGTAATAACAAAGGACTTCATTGTAAGAAAAGTATACCATCTTTATTATATAACTGACTAAACAAATAATTTTGCTGTCAACCCAATGAAAAAAAGAGATTTGCATTTGTATGAATTGTCTATTATTCCAAAATAACAACAATGTAGGGATAAATCATGCTTATAGATGAATGACCATGATGAACACTTGTTTGTAGAAGGCAGATAGCTTAACTGGAGTTTTGTCTATATTATAATTACTCATCAAAATAAAACTAAGACCACCAGTCTTTAATAAAACATAATAATCTCCGCTTTGAAGTGCATACAGCATACGAATGTACTCCCGCATATAACTAGAAACGACATTCAACCCCTCTAATAATGTCATCCATGATGTTCTCTGTCCTTCGTCTTTCGGGAGATCGTGGTCATTAAAGTAAGAGTGTCGTTTTTGAGTTGAAGCAGCCGGGAACGCGGCAATCACAGCGATGAGATGACCCTGCCATTCTTTCTTGCTCCGTCGCATTGAAACTGGATGTTGTGGGATGCTGCTTCGCTTACCGGAACCAGGAAGTGTGAAAAAGGCCTATGGATAGTAGTAGATAGTAGAAGTCTCCATTACGGCACTCCATGTTTTCACATGCCGTGTGAATTTCATAACGTCCCAACTCTTGCAAATATGATGCACCATGAATAGTTAGAAGAAAGTACATATTTTTGTCCTTTATTAGCATTAGTTCGATTTGTGCAAACTCTGTTGGCATGCAAGGACTTGTGCAAAGAAAAAAGCTCTTTCTGTAAAGAGTGCCTTTCCAAAGAATCTCAGTGGATGCTACAAGACCACTCTGATCATGCAAGCTTGCCTCTACTGCACCACGTACTGCATCACTGTAGCAAAGACAGAATTGGAGGACAGATGTGCTTGCAGAAGTTGTTGGTTATGTGCAGGTGTCTGACAGATATTTTTGAAGTTCTGGGTTCTGTGATCTTTTAAAGTAAGAATGTTTAATCTCAAATCTTATTGTCCACAGTCTTATTAGATGTCTAAATCTAAGGATTAAAGCTGGATAGTGGACCATGTAATGGTGCTTCGGCTTGAGTTTTCTGTCAAGAAACATCTCCTTTCTTGTCTCCAATTACTCCACAATGAAAACATTGAGCAAAGCAACTTGAGAGTGAAATATTTTAGGGGCACATATCAATTCTACAAGCTGTTTCAGCTGAACCATTAGCTGCCATATTGGATCATCAGTGTCTGTAATTATTTCACCTATTAGAATAAGAAGAAGCCTCAGGAGACACCAGTTTTCTGTGGCCTTGCCACCTAATTTATCTCCTTTTTCTGCAACCACTGAAGGAGTGGTAGTGGCATCTGATCCATGAAAGCTAAACTGCTTGATTCTTCGGTTTAGCTGACTATAGGTGAAACATTTTTTCACCTTCACAAAGTACTTGATGTAAATGGCCAGATCATATGCCACAACTCCTTCAAATACATCATGAGCAATACAAGGTGGGAGGCCAGGCTTACATACATGAAAGTAAGTAAGGGAGTTGAAAATGGAATCACGTTTTACACCTCTGCTCTCTTTTAGGGAACCACTGCGTACCTCTAGTACTGCCTCATAGAAGTTTTGCACTGTTCAGGTGGGGCACATTTTTGCAAATCATGGAGCTCATTTCTAGTTGCTAAGCAATATCTACAGAAGTGGACACACTGAAATTCTCTGTGAAACCTCCAATTTGGTGGGACCCTAAATTATCTCCTGCAATGCAAAAAAATAGTTGCCTTAACAACATGTCCAAAAATGACAAGCCCATTTGTCTCCAGTTTCTTTATATCTGACAACATTGTGGAGAACACTTTGTCATGACCAAAATATTTAAAGTGTTCCTCTCTACACAAGAGCACAAGTTGCAAGTTTTCAGTGCTGGAACGATAAAATGGGTCAAAGTTGGCCAGTGTAAAGTAAACTCCAAGAATCTTGTATTTTTTTTTTTTTTTCGCTGACCCAAGTGGGTTCACAATCTCAAAAGCATCTTGATATAGGATGAGCTTTATGCTTATACCTGACTCCCCAAACAGAGCATTACTCTTGTATACAGAACCATCATTCACATCATTCAAAATGCGTGGATTGTCATGGACTGACTTTGTTAAAAGACTGCGTGGCAAGAATGCACAAAGTCTTCTAACTCTCTTTTATTGAGATATACTGAGCAAATTGTTCCTTTCGGTTTTCATCAGTACCTAAACTAATAGTTTGTGGATGCACATACGAGAAATTTTTCTTAAAATACTGCATCCTTGAATACTCAGTAGAGAGTGCAGAGCTACAGGATGCATGCAAGTTATTGTCACTTAAACTTGACACAACATCTTTAATTTCCGACTCACTTAACTGAGTATTTACTTGCAGAGCACCTTGAAGTAGATCAACTACATACTGGTGGCACACAAAGTTAAGACTGTCTATTTGTTCCACAATCATTTAAATAGTGGAGGAAGGTATATGGTATTTGGCTTGTAACTTCATATAAAGAGAGATCAAATCCTCATATATAGCCCTTGGATATCAGGTGGGCACAGGATATCCTCTGGCTCATCAATTCTTACCTCTGGTGCAACATTAAGTGACTCACTCTGCATAGAATGAACAAAATACACATCTGGTACCTGTACAGAGGTAGCATTTTTATGATATCTAGTAGGGCTGTGCAATTAATTGAAAATCCGATTTCGCAGACATCTAAATTCATCTTAACATGAGTGCTTTAATGGTCAAATAGGTGTCAAAACACGGTGTTTAGTGATTATTTATATTAACCCTCATTTGTGTAATAAACAAATAAGTTGAGAATCAAATACATGTGAAATAGAAACCATTAAAGTGACAGTGCGATGTTCCTGTGCCGCCTGTTTTTATCATTAATCAAACAAGAACAAAATCCCTCTCTGCTCTTGACTGAATTTTTGTACCTAAAGTGTTTTTCTTAGGATGAAGAAGCTTAAAGCACAGTTTGTTTCATATTTTTATTCTATAGTATTTATTTCTCTTTCCTTTGCAGGGAGTAAAATAACTGTGTACAAATTATTAGCCCTCAAGAATATTAGCAACCCTTTTGTTTAATGGAAAGATTTTTTTTACTTATTTCTGAACATAATAGTTTTAATATCTCATTTCTAATTACTGATTTCTATTATCTTTGCTATGATGACAGCACATAATAATTTACTAATGTTTTTCAAAATACAAGCATTCAGATTAAAGTGCAATTCAAAGGCTTAATTAGAGTAATTAGGCAAGTCATTGTATAACAGTAGTTTCTTCTGCAGACAATCAAAAAATATATATTGCTTAAGGGGGCTAATAATATTGACCTTAAAATGGGTTTCAAAATATTTAAACCTGCTTTTATTCTCGCAAAAATAAAACAAATAAGCCTTTCTCCAGAAGAAAAAAAAATATTAGAGGAAATACTGTTAAAATTCTTTGCTCTGTTAAACATAATTTGGAAAAAAAATTACTTAAAAAAACAATTCTCAGGAGCACTGATAATTTTGACTTCAACTGATAATTGTTTTAAATAATCGTGATTATGATTTTTCTATAAATCGAGCAGCCCTATTATCTAGAGAGATGAGCATTTAAGGAGGACCTCAATGAAAAGGTTTTGCCACACATTTTAAATGGGCACCTAACCTCTTCTTTTCTTCGAAACATGTGATATTAAATGATCTAAGAGATCTTCAAGATGATTGCACTGTTTCTGACAAAGTGGATTTTGACATATCAGTGGACCCTGTACTGTTTTCCACTGCAATATGGATGACTGTCTATAGTGGCGCAAAATATGACTTTTAAAAGGAATTGTACTTTGTGAATCTTGATTTGCAACTAGCTACACAACAGGCATATTCACTATGAGCTTCATTTTTGTGTAATTGTTACAACCTCCTGGCTCAAGAAAGTAGCAACAAAACCAAATAAAGATCCAAACCAGAAAATCAAAATCAACTTAAATATATTTAATCAAAAATTAAGTGAAATGATTCATGAATTTAAAGAAAAGAAAAAAAAAACGAAAAAAAACCCCCTCCAAAACTGAAGAGGGAAGGATGAACACCCGCAGTCCTGTTCTCTCGGTTTTTATCCAAACGCACATCACAGGTAACACTCCACACCTGGTCCAAACGTCAATCACGGCAAAACACAGCACCTGTTCAAAACTCCAGAAGAATACCAGATCATGGAACACCTCCATCTAGTGGACACTGGTTAACAAAACCTTACGACCGTCACACCCCCCCTCTTAAAACAGAGGCCCCAAAAAGGACTCTGCAACAAACAAAATTAAAGGATAAAAATAATATTAATAATAATAATAATAAAACTTATCCCCCTACATCTCATCTCTTACCCAACTATCATTCAGTACCATTCAGGCACCTTGAAAAGCACTAAACAAAAAGTCAAAGCAAGAAAAAGTCATAAAAAAGCATAGATTCATCCGTCAGTAGGTGAACGAGATAAAGCATCCGCCATAACATTATCACGCCCTCGATTATGCCGAATGTCTAGGCTGTACGGTTGTAGCAACAATGCCCAGCAGATAATTCGTTGATGGGGACTTCGCAAAGTTTTAAGAACGTGAGCGGATTGTGATCAGAAAAGACTTTAAAGAGCCCATATTATACATGAAATAGGGTCATAGCTTGGTTGTAAGGGTCTCCAACAACAGTCTAATATGCATGTAAGGTCAAAAAACACTTTCATGGTCTTATAATCTGCATTTATTTTTACCTAATTATTCCAGCTACTCCCGTATGAATCGTCCAGTGATTTATTTGTTCCCAAACACCTCCTTAGCGCGAAGCTAATCTGCGCTGATTGGACCGATGACAGTCTGTTGCAATTGGTCGATTGCCTTCAGTCAGAGAGTGAAATGCCCAACAGCTAATCAGCAATATAAAAGTAATCAAGTTCATACATGCTCGATAGTGTAGGCTTGGATATTAGCTGCCAGTGGGTCAATGTAAATACAGTCGATGGACATGAAAATACAGGCGACTAACTATTTTATTGAGCAAAAACTCCAAAAACTGTCGAGATCTCCTAGCTTGTCTCACTCTGCTCTTTTCACAGACACACACACACACACACATTGCCCTCGTCCTTGCGCGCACACACACACACACACACATACACACACACACAAAAACACACACACACACCTCCGGACGACAACATGCGCACACACACACATACCTCCGGACGACAGCGCACGCACACACACACTACCCTCATCCACGGAGCTCCGTTAACAAAGCAGCACGCGTCGCGTTTTTAACGTGGCTTTGCACGCGATAAGAGAATGTAGCCAGTTAACCTGATACAGTACACACGGTTACAAGTAACAAAATCACAACTAAATACATTTGCAAGCTAGAGTAAACGAGGCAACAACTTTAATCGCACGTACTTACACTTGAGAAATGGAGGAAGAAACCCATCCTGACGTCCATCAGTAAGTTACTCTTTACTGATCCTTCCTTTAACAAACGCAGATGAAGTATTCTTTGTAGCATGTAGTTTCCAGAAGTTTCCAGTTGTTTCCAACTGCTTGGTTATAATGCTGAGGTTTCATCTTTGGGTAGAGACTCGATAATATCCATCTGCAGTGTGACTTCAATCGACCGGCATGTTTGTGTGCGTGTGTTTGTGCGTGTGTGTCTGGGTTTCCGTGTCAGAGGGAAAATCTCCCGGGTTTGCGCGTGCATGTGAATAACTTGGTTTCGTTTGTATGTCATGGCGAAACACCTAATGACTCGTATCAAGGCTACTCGTTTGAAGCACTATGAGTCGACTCTTTTATAGATGAATCAACCGTTTTAAACACTGTACTCTTTACAGATTTAAGCCTTAGCTGGATACTTCACTTCACTTACAGCTGTGTTACACACTACATGGAGGGGAATTTTCAAAAACCCATAATATAGGCTCTTTAACAGGAATGGAACCGCTGCCAATATACACGTCAAAGTGCTGTAATGCCCAAACTAAAACCAGTGTTTCCTTTTCAATTACGAAGTAATTGAACTGATAAGAATTAAATTTCTTCGAAAAGAAACTTACAGAACGGTCAACTCCACTGTCATCCTTCTGCATTAATACAGCTCCAGCACCTACTTGACTCGCATCAACATAAAGGAGAAAAGGTCGATCCCAACCGGGTGCAGTTAACACAGGGGATGTACTTAAAAAGAGTTTTGCATTCTGAAATGCGCTCTGACAACTTGATGACCATTCAAATTTATGTTTTAGTGGAGCAACTACAGATAAGAAGTTAGCACAAAATCCTCGATAATACCCAATCATGCCTAGAAATCTCATTCATTCTTTTTTAGTCGTTGGAAGTGGAAACGTCTCAATAGCCTGCACTTTTTCACGAACTAGACGTACCTCTCCCTGACCCACTACTTTTTCCAAGTAAGTCACTGTAGCTTCTGCAAACTCGCATTTCGCTAAGTTGATGGTTAATTTAGCTTCCACTAGACGAACGAATAAGGCACGTAACCTACAAAGGTGCTCATCCCAGCTCTGACTGTACACTACAACGTCATCTAAATATACAGCACATCTTTCTAGCCCTGAGACCACACGATTCATAAGGCGCTGGAAGGTGGCTGGTGCGTTTCGCAGACCGAAACTCATGACCCGGTAAGAATACAACCCGGACGGAGTGATAAACGCCGAGACCTCTTGCGCACGCTGAGTTAGTGGAACTTGATAATAACCTTTCAAAAGATCAAGTTGTGATACATACTTTGCTGAACCCACAGAATCTACACAATCCTCTATTCGCGGGAGCGGAAAAGAGTCGGGTTTGGTAACGCTGTTTAACTTCCTAGAATCCATGCAGAACCGAAATGTTTTATCTGGCTTTGAAACCAGAATGCAGATTGACGCCCAACTGGAATAGGATGGTTTTGCAAGGCCAGTATTTAACAAATACTGAACCTCGGCCTCCAAAAACGCTTGCTTGTCAGGAGAAACTCGATAAAATCTTTGTCATATAGGCAAAGACTCACCGACATCAATATCATGATGTACCAAATCTGTGCATGAGGGAAAATCTGAAAAAAGCGATGGAAATTCAGTTATTAATATAATCAACTGCTGTCAGTTCTCATCAACTAAATGTTGTAACATAATATCCAATTTGGTCATTTGCTCTGAATTTCAGAGTTGAGGTTGAACGATACAATTAGATGGAGCGCTCTCTACTTCACAAGCTGTAACGGCAGTCACCAGAGATTTACTCACCTCGGCAGCCAGAGTGACAGGTTTCATTTCAGCACCAAGGACAGTGCTCTCACGTGCGCGACAGAAGTACGGTTTTAAAAGGTTTACGTGAGAAAGTTGAGTGGTTTTCCTTCTATCTGGGGTCGAAACTAGATAATTTTGGTCTGACACAAGCTTTACAATGCAATAAGGTCCGGTGAATCTCGCTAAAAAAGATGATCCTGTAACAGGAAGCAAAACCAAAACTTGATCACCGAGAACAAACTCACAGCGCTCAGACCGGCGATCATACCAGGATTTCATCCTATCCTGCACTTTACTCAGATTTTCACGAGCTAACTTACCAACCTAATATAACCTTGGACGAAACCCATTTACATATTCTAGAAGACTACTACTAAGACTACTACTAATATGATGTTTCACACGCAGCTGTTTTAACACTTGAGCAAACACGCGAGACATGAAGTTAGTGCCTCTTTCAGTCTGAATAACTTTCGGTATTCCAAAAACTGAAATAAACTGAGACAAAGCTTTCACAACGGCTTTAGTCTTGATTTTTATCTGAGGATAAGCGGCAGGATAACGCGTCGCCTGACACATCACAGTTAGGAGATACATAGAACCTGATTTAGATGGACTTAATGGACCAACGCAATCCACAATCAAATACTCAAAAGGATTGCTCATAGCAGGAATAGGATACAGCGGTGCTGATGCTAATACCTCATTAGGTTTACCTACCAATTGGCACGTATGGCAAGTCTTAATGTATATCGCCACATCTCTTTTTAGTCAAGGCCAAAACAAATAGCGCATTACACTGTGGTACGTTTTCTTAACCCTTTGATGTCCGGCTACACCACCATGAGCTGTTTTAAGCACCACGTCACGAAACACTTTGGGAACAACAATTTAAAAGATGGGTTCACCCACAGCATGATCGTTGCACGATGTCCATTTGCGAATCAAAACGCCATCTCTAATAAAATAACCAGCAGCAGCAATCTCAAAATCATCATTTGGCTGTACAGCCTTAAATAAAATTTCTAAATCAGAATATTTTTTCTGAGCTGATATTAACTCATCGCGTGAAAAGGAAGGAAGAACAGGCAAGTGAGCTAACGGATCAAATGAACGCTTTTCTAGTCCATCATTCTCGGCATCTTTCGCTTTAACACTCATTGCACGGGTTACAGCGCAAGAAACGAAGACGTCAGGAAAATCATGGGCATTCTGTTCTGTCTCTAAAGACAAACTAGGAGTGGTTTTAACGACCAGCGGAACAACACCGCGCCACACACGATCACCAGCCAGATTATTTCCTAGAACTAAATCAACACCCTCCACAGGTAACGATGGTTGTAACGCAATTTCAATTCTCCCTGAATTTATTCAGAATCCAACTGAAACTTATGCAAAGGAACAGTGAATATTTCCAATCCAATCCCCTGGATCAGAACACTATTCCCTGTACAAGACTCAGAAGAAAACTGCAATTTTGACTCCAAAATAAAACTCCTAGAAGACCCAGTGTCACGTAAGATTTTAACTGGCACTTTAACAGAACTTTTACTTAACGAAATGAACCCTGAAGTAATAAACGTGTGGACGCAAGCCCGACAGCTTTCAAATTGGGCTTGTGTTTGCCCTTCAACACCGGACATTAATTTTTCCAGTGACCAGGCAATATCTACATGTGGAATTTGGATCGATCTTTCTGGTGTACTCACCCCGCGACGACGCAAATCTACCTGAATTTTCGTAAGTACGATCTCTCTGATAATTAACTGAATTTTTGTGTATTAACACAAATTCATCAGCCAAGACCGCTTCTGCAGCTGTTTTTACCTTTTGCTCATTTAGATACGTCGCTATTCGTTCAGGAACAATATTTTTAAACTGCTCCAAAACTATCAAGTCACAAAGATCTTTAAAAGACTCGATCTCTAAAGAAACACGCCAGCGATTGAAATGACATGAAAGCTCTCGCAACTTCAACATGAGTTTATCGCTCTCCTTTTTTTCCATCCCCTAAAACGCCGACGATAAGCTTCAGGAACAAGCTCATAGATTTTTAATACCGCATCTTTCACAATTTTGTAATCTTCTCTGCCTGCAGATGACAGCGAAATTAATGCGTCTTGGGCTTTACCCACCAACACACTTTGCAATAAGAGAGTGCGTTCTGCATCGTTCCAACCCTGATCATCTGCGACATTCTCAAACAGAGAAAAGAAAACCTCTATATTTTTCTCGTCGAACTTGGGCAACAACCTAGTCATGTTTGAAATATTTACATCTTTAGCTGACAGATTTACATTTCCATCAGACAACAGTTTTAATCTATCAGCCTCCTGAGCTAATTTAGCCTCCTGAATCTTTTTTTCATACCTAAATTTTTCGAATTCACGTTCTTGCTCTCGTTCTTTAAGCTTTAATTTTTCTAACTCGAGCTGTCTATCCAGTTCGCGTTCTTTACTCTGCATATTTAGGATTTCTATTTGTTGCTCAAAAGATAACCCGCTCTGTGTTTAAGTTGCTGTAGCAAGTGGCGTTGATGCGCTATCTAAAGAAACTTCGGTTGGCATATCCTCACTTAATATCATCCGTTCTACTAATTTCTCTTTTACAGTCTCGTGAAGCATTATTATTTTTACACTCTTAGACACGGCTATCTCAAAATCAAAATGATCGCCTACTTTAAACAATTGCTCTTTAGTAAGAGAATCCAATTTCTCCATTGTGGGGGCAGCAATAAATTGCTCTAACTGATCCATTTTACCAAAATAATTTTAACAAATCCAAATAACAAAAGAAAAACTTACCCAATCGCACATAAGACAAAAGTAAGACTAGAGCGGTACAGATTTTATTACAATGCCAAAAGATAAAGCCTTCCCGTATCTAATAAATAACTCAACCCTAGTCTTCAGTGTGCCCACATGCAGCTCAGCGGCTAGTCCGCCTACCCGCGTCCGACACACCAAAAACAACAAACCAAAATAACAAACTAAAATAATAAACAGCGTTAAGCGCTCTGCAATCTAACACGGGAGTTCACGTGGCTTTGACGGTTAAATCCGCCTTAAACAACACTTTATTAGCATTATAATGAAATCATTCACTCACCTCTAGTCTTTTGCAGGAACATCCTTTCCTCTTCAGATCAAAAAACTTCTCAATGCATGAAAAATATCACCAAGCCTCTTTCAGTGACATCTCGGCCGAGCCCCCATTTGTTACAACCTCCTGGCTCAAGAAAGTAGCAACAAAACCAAATAAAGATCCAGACCAGAAAATCAAATCAACTTAAATATATTTAATCAAAAATTAAATGAAACGATACATAAATTTAAAGAAAAGAAAACAAAAAAAACTCCAAAACTGAAGAGGGAATGATGAACACCCACAGTCCTGTTCTCTCGGTTTTTATCCAAACGCACATCACAGGTAACACTCCACACCTGGTCCAAACGTCAATCATGGCAAAACACAGCAACTGTTCAAAACTCCAGAAGAATACCAGATCATGGAACACCTCCATCTAGTGGACACTGGTTAACAAAACCTTACGACCGTCACAGTGATTTATATACCCTTTCAGTGTTTTTGAAGCAATGCCACATATAGGACATGTGAAAGTTTTTGAAACACTTGCCATGTTGCATACTCACTTCAGTGTAATAGAGATGTATTTGAGCTTGAAAAAGCCTTCTTGCTTCAGATAATTTCACGTTTAAATTTTTGAATCAAACAACTGAGGGTGAAAAATCAGGAGCTTGCTCTTGTGGGGGCGTGATTGCTATGTAAAAATTATCAAAGTATAACTGAACACAAATCACTGAAAAAAAAAATCACAAGCTCTCGTTTTATACAGAAAAGTCAAATGCCTGTATTCTTTATGAAAAAATTCTGTGAAATTTGTAGTATAGTTAAGCTTTTCTGAAATTAAATGTAGCTTGTAAAGTTAATGTTTTCCCCTTACAATATGACTATAATAGCACAGCATGAGTGACTATTTCCCCCGTTGCATCTCAGCTTTATATCAACTAATTTACGTTCAATTTATGCCAGACTCAACGCTGACTTGTTTTAAACCAAACTGTTTTATTTTATAACACTTGGTCGTTAAAAAGGTCGTTATCTTGGTCGTTAAAAAGCTCAACGAAGTAACTTAAGGTTAATGTGGCATATTTCATCGCTGTTATTTTAAGCAAATCTTTAAAGTTAGCCTAGTTAACCAGCTAACTTGTTTGTCAAAAACACGGCCACAGAAAACAACAGAAGCATAAGTTTCTAATTAGGCAATTAGGATTTATTTTATTCGGCAACGTTGAATTTGAAGCAAAAACTCAGCTGCTACCTTAACGTTACTTAACAAACATAACGTATGTCTTACATTACTTACTTTGTCTATCAAAACGTACACTTTGAGAGTTGTATATTTGAATACGTCGATAGGTACTTTAGAGTCAAGCTTTTGGCGTTACCTCACAGATGTGGAGTTTCCTCTTCACAGCAGAGAAGTGAATTTGCGCGGTCGCGTCTCTGTTCAGATGGCGCGTTTTCTACCCGTGTTCAGCACTGCCACCTTTCTGTCGTGTTCTGAAGTCGTAAAATGATTGCTATGCTAATCATGTTATGAACACAGAAGTAGGCCATGTAATTTTTAGTTAACTTTTTGTTGACTTCACATTGCAACTGTAAAGATTGATTAGAAAAAATGTTTACAGGTCATAACATGCATACACATAAGTAATAAGTGTGATTAGTAACTAGGAGAAAAACGATATAATAGCATACATCATAAATATTATAGAAAATTAATATAATAATTAAAATGAGCATTTTTATTTGTATTTTACAGTGCATGTACTGTACAGTATGTGGCCTAAAATATTAGGCTATTATTTGACATTTATGACTTCAAATTAATCTTCACTTTAACAGGCTACAGAAAAGTCACGTTTATCCACATAATCATCACGTGACCACGCATGAAGTTCATGTGACCACATGTGGAGACTTGTTCAAGATGACACGTTATCCTGTGAACAACTGGCAGTTAAAGTTGGACAAATAGTCTAACCCATGTTATAACATGTGGAGCACATGAAACCCATTCCAACATGCTCACCATATTGCATTTTTAGCAGCTTTGCTATAATTTATTCAGCAACTGCAGTAATGTCAAACTTGTTTACAAATATTTATTTGAATGAGCTATTATATAAAAATTGCATGTTCATATTTTGCAAGATTCAACATTCACATTAAAAAGGACATTCATGTGTATTTTCAGCCCACTATGCTACACATTTTTTACTTATTTATTTATTGTAAACCTCAACATCTTGGTGCTATTGGTGTTACTTTTACATTTCATACATTACAAAACAATAAAACAAACCCTTACAAAAAATAACTGCAGTAAACTGAAGTAAAACTGCAGTACAACTGTGGAACAATAGCAGTATAAAGAATAACTGCAGTAAAAATATTTGCTACTGCAAAATTGCAATATAATGAAGTGTAAACACAAGTCAACTACATTACCACATATTGAATTGAAAGTTCAACGCCAGTTTAATTTTCAGTACATTAAAGTACAACTATAGTAAAAGGTAAACTGCAACTTTACTCCACTTGTGCATTGTAGTGCTGTACAGTCTAATTTGCCAATGGTGTGATTATTGGACTACTATAGGCTACTGTACTTGTTTTTGTACTTATTTACAGGTATTTTCTTATTGTAAACTAGTCATCTTCTAAAAAGAATTTGAAAAGTTTATTTGCAAAAACAGATGTTTCTAGGCGCATTGGGTAGCAATGTCGCCTCACACCAAGAAGGTCACTGGTTCGAGCCTCGGCTGGGTCAGTGTACATTTCTGTGTGGAGTTTGCATGTTCTCCCCGTGTTGGCGTGGGTTTTCTCCGGGTGCTCCGGTTCCCACACAGTCCAAAGACATGCATTATAGGTGAATTGGGTAGGCTAAATTGTCCATAGTGTATGTGTGTGAATGAGTGAGTTTGGGTGTTCCCAGTGATGGGTTGCAGCTGGAAGGGCATCTGCTGCGTAAAACATATGCTGGATAAGTTGATGGTTTATTCCGCTGTGGCGACCCCTGATTAATAAAGGGACTAAGCCGAAAATAATATGAATGAATGATATGTGCAATTTCACATGCACATGTAGTCAAGTGAAACTTCACAAATCATGTGACATTTCTGTAAGGGATGATTATATCTTCAATGGTACTAAAATCATTTTAAATGTTGTTCAATTTTTGTCAACCTATTTTTACAGGAATAATCAGTAAATATTAATGTCAAATTACACATTACTCTATGAAAATACAGAAAATATAATTTAAAAAACTGAAAAAACAGAAAAAAAAAAGTCTTAGTCTTAGTCCGGCTTACTCCCTTTAATAATCAGGGGTCGCCACAGCAGAATGAACTGTCAACTTATCCAACATATGTTTTACACAGTGGATGCCCGTTTAGCTGTAACGTAAAATAACATTTATTTTTTTTACAGTGTATATATATATATATATTGAAGTTGAAGTCAGAATTATTGTCCTCCCTGAATTATTAGCACCCCTGTTAATTTTTTCCCCAATTTCTGTTTAAAGGAGATAAGATTTTCTCAACACATTTCTAATCAAAATAATTTTAATAACCCATTTCTAATAACTGATTTATTTTATCTTTGCCATGATGACAATAAATAATATTTGACTAGATATTGTTCAAGGCACTTCTATACAGCTTAAATTGACATTCTAAGGCTTAACTAGGTTAATTAGGTTAACTAGGCAGGTTAGAATAATTAGGCAAGTTATTGTATAATGATGGTTTGTTTTGTAGACTATCGAAAATAAAAATAGCGGAAAGGGGCTAATCATTTTGTCCCTAAAAGGTTTTTTAAAAAATTAAAAACTGTTTTTATTCTAGCCGAAACAAAACAAATAAAGCTTTCTCCAGAAGAAAAAATATTATCAGACATACTGTGAAAATTTCCAAGCTCTGTTAAACATCATTTGGGAAATATTTAATAAAGAAAAAAAAAGAAAAAATCAAAAGGGGGCTAATAATTCTGACTTCAACTGTATGTACTATAATCTTGTTCTCACATTCTGAACTATATTGCATTGTAAAAGTGTATAATAAGCTGAGACTCAAGTTGTGCTTTCTTACGATCAGAATTTAGTAAACATAACATAAGTTAAAATGTAATCAATGGTAATGGTTGAAAGAAGTGGCAATTCGGTCTGAATTTCACTCTCTGTTTCCTGTACAGTGTATTCTAATATTATTCTTAGTGCTTCAATTTTTCCAGATTTTTTATGTTACAGCCTTATTCCAAAATGTATTAAATTAATTTATTTCCTCAAAATTCTACACACAATACCCCATAATGATAATATGAAAAAGATGTTTTGAAATTGTTGCAAATTTATTAAACTAAAAAAGCTGAAAAATTACATGTATGTAAGTATTCACAGCCTTTGCTCAATACTTTGTTGATGCACCTTTGACAGCAATTACAGCCTCAAGTATTTTTGAATATGACACCACATGCTTGGCACAATAGGTTTCAATAGGATTTTGATCTAAGTTCAAGGACATTCACCAAGTTGTTGTGAAGCCACACCATTGATATTTTGGCGGTGTATTTTGGCCTGCTGGAAGATGAACCATCACCCCAGTCTGGTTTTCATTCAGGATGTCTTCGTACATTGCTGCATTTATCTTTTCCTCTATCCTGACTAGTTTTCCAGTTCCTGCTGCTGAAAAACATCCCCACAGCATGATGCTGCCACCACCATGCTTTACTGTAGAGATGGTATTAGCCTGGTGATGAGAGTTGGCTGTTTTTGTCCAAACGTAACACCTGGCATTTACTCCAAAAAGTTCCAACTTTAGTCTTTCAGGTGCCTTTTGGCAAATTCCAGGTGGGGAGTGACTTCTGTATGGCCACTCTATACAGGCCTGATTGGTGGATTGCTGCACAGACGGTTGTCCTTCTGTGAGGTTCTTCTTTCTCCACAGAAGAACGCTGGAGCTCAGACAGAGTACCATCAAGTCGATCACTCAGCTTAGGTGGCCGGCCAGCTCTAGGAAGAGTCCTGGGGCCTCATGTATGAAGACATGCATTAAATTCAAATTAAAACATTACGTACACAGTTTTTAATGTATGTACGCAGTAAAAAAATCAGATGTATGAAATACTGCGTACGCGAAATCCCACGCATATTCTCTTGACACACACATCTGACTCAACGTGAAACTGCGTGCACATGCACGAGTGCAAACCTCCTACCTCTAATAAATATGGTAATGACACTTCTTTAACAAAACCAAACGAAAAAGTAATGGCAAAAGCAAACAAGAGAAACTTTAAACAGAATGTGAATTGGAGGTGCTCCTTTTGGAGGTAGACCGGAAAAAAAAGCTGTGTTATTTGCAAGTTTGTCCTCCGGAATTAAAAACAAAAGAAAAAAAAAATAGAGTGGGATAGTTTAGCTTGTAAGATTTGAAATATCACAAATATTTTGATGTCTTTGACAATTCAAACATTAGCGGAAAACAGAAACAAATTGACTCCACAACCCAGCAGGCGGGAATGCGGGAAAAGACCAGCATCCCTCCTTCCCTCCATTTACATTTGAATCCCCTGAAACTCCTTTGTTCAACCACCCCCTCTACACACTGTACTCATACAGAATGGCCATTTCAAAGTCTAAATGTTCTATATCAATGCAAGTGACTTTATCTATCATGTTTGATATCATTTGAAATGTCTCAGTGCGGCTGGTACAATGGTCTCATTCCCTCAGAAATAGACATAATCAAAACAATAAATATATAACTTCAGGTATCTTTTGAACCACTGTGAAGGGTGTGCCTTTCCTATAGGCAGAAACTCTTCAACTGAATGCAAATGTTATTTGTTATTCACACACCCCTTTCCTTGAAGGGATTCTTGGATTACTTAAGGAAAGGTTTGAACAATGTTCTGCGCAATTCTGCTTACCCAGATCACCCAGCTTATGCTCCATGTTATGTATATTTTGAAGTCAGGCATGCATCTTTTAATCTTGGATTTATCTTTGAAAATTTGATGTCTTGTATTGATCGTTTATCAACTGACTGAATGAATTGGCATAATACACATTGACCGGACAATTAAATTGTTATGTTTGAACATATTTTGCTTACTCTGTAATTATTAATTCAAGTAGATTACGCTGTATCCTTATTTCCGCACTTCCTGTGTCAGGTCAGTAGATAGACTAAAATCCAGTTGAGATGGAGCATTTGGGCACACTAAGTGATGTTTGTAAACAAATTTCGGGAGGAGCATGCGCAGAAGTTTCAGTATCGAATACATCATTGACAATTATCCCATCATCAAATCAGTTTCCGAGCAACGCCTATATATACCAAAGTTGTCTTACCTGCAGCATCTCACGACTTCAGCATTGGCACATCCAATCGCTGTAGCCTCGCCCAAACAGCAAATTTCCATGAGGATGACACGGCTCCTCTTGCAAACTCCAAGCCGACGTCCAGCGCATCAACGCTCGGCAGAGCATATCAACAGAGTCCGCGGTCTTAACTTAGGCCCGCCACGCCGCCGCTCTTTCAGACACCGGCAACAAACCTGAGCCGCTCCCCAGTTGGAAACCACCGGCCCAGATCAAGCGAGTGCCAGGCCACCGCTCTACAGGCAAAGCGCCACCATCGGCCAATTCGCCATGACAGCGTGAGCACGTCTCCGCTACGGGCTCATCCACCCCCCACGCACGGAACATTTCCACTTAGTAGCGCCCGCAATCGCTGCTCTCATCGCCCCAAATTTAGGAAAAACAAGCCAGTCCGCTCGTGAGTGTGACGTCACGCGAAGCGGCTTCCGGGTCCAAGCGCTCTATTCAACTGCATGGGGAGACCCATGAAATGGTAATTATAACGTTTACAAAGCGATTTATTACTTTCGAAAATCATGATCACAATATATATGTCTATGCCTCATACATGATGCAAGTGATTAATTTTATAAATTGTTAAAAAAGTTTGGTATTTGTTATGCAGCAAGCCCAAAAATGGTTGTGTACAACATGAATCTATATAAAACTTATCGTGTAATATGTTTAAAATTGATCATAAACAAATAATTTCTTAACTTACTGCATGGGGAGACTCATGAAATGTTAATCATAATGTTTACAAAGCAATTTATTACTTCGAAATCATTATCACAACGGGGTATATGCCAAAGCATGCTAATAGGACTCTTAATTTCCCAGTAACCTGGGCTAAGCACTTCGGGCGAATTGAATGCCAATGCAAGCCAGTGAGTTTAAGGTCTGTTTTCTTTAAAAATGAGTGATTTCCACTAGCTGAGTGATATCGCCATATCTTTATAATATGAGCATTTATTTGACCCCAGTATGTTTAATGGAGCTTATGCGTTAGTCTGCCGATTCTGACGACCGCGTGCGAGTAAACAGCTTCTGTCTAATTTTACGCTTGAGCAACCAAATAAATGCTAAAGTTAACTTAACTGAATGTATTTTAATGACATTACAACATCGATGCTGTATAAGGAACTGTACAAACGGAAAAAGTTCACAATAACAGGTCACTGGAAGTGTATCAGCATGGGAAAAGCAGTAGTTCAGCATATACCCTATACATACGTCCACACCTTATATCTGACAAGCAGAAAGTGATAAATTTTTATAAATTGCTTATTGTTTTTTGGTAATTGTTATGCAGCAAGCAATGCTTGTGTACACTGATTTTGTATAAAATTAACTTTATTGTATAAAATTAACTTTATTGTGTGATGAGAATTTAAAGTGATCATAAACGAAGAAATTTCTCAACTCAAATGAGTGGCGGCTTGGACCCGGAAACAGTATTACTTGCGTCACCAATAGGTCACCACTTAACAAGCGGAGTCTTCCTTCATGCCGCTTGCAGATTAACCAGGTTTGTTCAGGCCCTGATGCAAGTTCCAGCGTGAGGCTGCCTCCGCTGATGTCACCAACGCCGGCAGCCCCTTCTCTCTTCTCTTTTCCTTCCACCTGTGATCCTAGGGCCATCAGTAGCGCGAGCACGCCTCCGCAATCGGCTCTAGCCCCCAACTTTCTTCAGGCCCCGACGCAAGTTCCAGCGTGAGGCCGCCTCCGCTGATGTCACTAGCACTGGTAGCTCTCCTCTCTTCTCTTTCCTTCCACCCGTGATCCTAGGGTCATCAGTAGCGCGAGCATGCCTCCGCAAACGGCCCTAGTCCCCAATTTTCTGTCAGGCCCCGACGTAAGTGCCAGCGCGAGGCCGCCTCCGCTGACGTCACTTACGCCGGCAACCCCTCTTCTCTTTTCCTTCCACCTGTGATTCTAGGGTCATCAGTAGCGTGAGCACGCCTCTGCAAACGGCTCTAATCCCCAACTTTCTGTCGGGCCCCGACGTAAGTGCCAGCGTGAGGCTGCCTCCGATGACGTCACTTACGCCGGCAGTCCCTCTTCTCTTTCCCTCCCACCTGTGATTCTAGGGTCATCAGTAGCGTGAGCACGCCTCCGCGAATGGCTCTAGTCCCTAAATTTCTGTCAGACCCCGACGTAAGTGCCAGCGTGAGGCTGCCTCCGCTGACGTCACTTACGCCGGCAGCCTCTCTTCTCTTTCCTCCCACCTGTGATTCTAGGTTCATCAGTAGCGTGAGCATGCCTCCACAAACGGCTCTAGTCCCTGATTTTTCTGTCAGACCCCGACGTAAGTGCCAGCGTGAGGCTGCCTCCGCTGACGTCACTAACGCCGGCAGCCCCTCTTCTCTTTTCCTCCCACCTGTGATCTTGGGCCACGTATAGACTATATTCCTTAGATTCATCGTCTAGGTACTTAACATGTATAAACTTAAGTACATTATTAACGTTTACATAGACAACACGCGTCTATAAAATAAATTGCTTAATTAAATAAATTTGATAAATAATTCTGGAGTAATAATAACACCAAGCTGATAAGCAACTTCAGCTCAGAAATCATCCAGAATCCCATTACTAGCTTACCCCATCTATTTTCACTGCGATTTCAAGTCGCAATTGCACTCAGTATAAACCATGGAACTCCATTCAAAACTTCAGGTACTGCTCAATGCTCCTTGCACTACCTTAAGTTCCTTTAATCCTATCAATTAAGTTTTCCACAGAAATTAAACCTAAAAGTCAGTGGAAACGCGCTATCGTTGCCCCCTTTTTTACCATTTCAACCTCTAAACCTTCCTAACCCTGGTCATTAACCCCTTCAAGGAGTTCTATGATAAGGTTGCTGCTGCACAGCGACCGATCTCATTGGGGATGCACACCCTATTACGTACTACTGCAAGCACAGTGGCTGTTTCCACTCTAGACACACGCCTTATTATGCTCCACTGCAAGCGCAGTGACTGCTCCTATGGTAGACGTACACATCATTATTATGCACCACTGCTAACGCAGTGACCGCTCTCACTGGAGACGCACACCTTATTTATCATGTGCCACCGCAAGTGCAGTGACAGCTCCCACTAGAGACGTACACCTCATCAAGCATCACTACTAGTCCAGCGACCGCTCCCACCGGGGAAGCCCACCTTATTATTATGCACCACTACAAGTGTAGTAACCGCTCCTACTGGAGACGTACACTTTATTATGCACCACTGCAAGTGCAGTGACCGCTCCTACGGGAGACACACACTTGATTATACACTACTGCTAGTGCAGTGACCACTCCTACGGGAGACGCATATCTTATTATGCACCACCGCTAATGCAGTGACCGCTCCTATGGGAGACGTACACCTTATAATTATGCATCACCGCAAGTGCAGTGACCGCTCCTATGGGAGACGTGCAAGTGCAGTGACTGCTCCTACGGGAGACGCACACCTTATAATTATGCAGTGACTGCTCCTATGGGAGATGTACACCTTATTACACACTGCCGCTAGAGCAGCGACCACTCATACCCCATACAGGAGACACACACCTTATTATCATGCACCACTGTTAGTACAGTGACCGCTCCTACGGGAGACGTACACCTCATATTTATGCACCACTGCAAGTGCAGTGACCGCTCTTACGGGAGACGCACATCTTATAATTATGCACCACTGCATGCGCAGTGACTGCTCCTACGGGGGACGTACACCTTATTACAAACTGCCTCTAGGGCAGTGACCACTCATACCTCATTCAGAAGACACACACCTTACTGTTATGCACCACTGTTAGTACAGTAACCGCTCCTACGGGAGACGTACACCTTATAATTACGCACCACTGCAAGCGCAGTGACTGCTCCTACGGGAGACGTACACCTCATAACTATGCACCACTGCAAGTGCAGCGACGGCTCCTACGGGAGACGTACACCTTATAATTATGCACCACTGCAAGCGCAGTGACTGCTCCTACGGGAGATGTACACCTTATTACACACTGCCTCTAGGGCAGGGACCACTCATACCCCATACAGGAGACACACACCTTATTATCATGCACCACTGTTAGTACAGTGACCGCTCCTACGGGAGATGTACACCTCATAATTATGCACCACTGCAAGTGCAGTGACTGCTCCTACGGGAGACGCACATCTTATAATTATGCACCACTGCAAGCGCAGTGACTGCTCCTACAGGAGACATACACCTTATTACACACTGCCTCTAGGGCAGTAACCACTCATACCTCATACAGGAGACACACACCTTACTATTATGCACCACTGCTAGTACAGTGACCGCTCCTACGGGAGACGTACACCTTATAATTATGCACCACTGCAAGCGCAGTGACCACTCCTACGGGAGACGTACACCTCATAACTATACACCACTGCAAGTGCAGTGACCGCTCCTACGGGAGACGTACACCTTATAATTATGCACCACCGCAAGCGCAGTGACTGCTCCTACGGGAGACGTTCACCTTACGCAGCACTGCAAGCGCAGTGACCACTCCTATGAGAGACTCATACCTCATCATACACCACTGTCAGCACAGTGACAGCTATTACGGGGATGCATACTTTAACACACAACATTGATAATGCAGTGACCACTCCCACGGAAGACGCCCGTCTCCTGTGGGAGCAGACACTCTTGCTAGAGACATTCATCATGCACCACTATCAACACAGCAACTGCTTCCTCCCGAAACACATACCTTATAACTCAACAGCACCCCTCCAAATTTTTAAGATCAGCAAATTTTGGGGGGCTTGCACATTGTCTGGCTGCTGTCCTGTAACAAATAGCGTTTTTTGGGGAGCGCTCTGGGGCCGGGCTAGATACTTCGCTCGAATCCCAACTCCTCTTTGTTTCCTTATAAGGGGAATAACTCGAGTTGGGGTGTCTCCTCGAGCTCAGAGCCCTCCCCCCGGACAGCACGCCAAATACGCTTTATACTTAAACGAATGCAAGTGCGAACTCGTGAAGTGATGTTTGTAAACAAATTTCGGGAGGAGCATGCGCAGAAGTTTCAGTATCGAATACGTCATTGACAATTATCCCATCATCAAATCAGTTTCCGAGCAACGCCTATATATACCAAAGCTGTCTTACCTGCAGCATCTCACGACTTCAGCATCCCTCCACCACCCCGTCACCTCACCTCTTGCATTTCATTCCCGGGGGGAGCGCTCTGGGGCCGGGCTAGATACTTCGCTCGAATCCCAACTCCTCTTTGTTTCCTTATAAGGGGAATAACTCGAGTTGGGGTGTCTCCTCGAGCTCAGAGCCCTCCCCCCGGACAGCACGCCAAATACGCTTTATACTTAAACGAATGCAAGTGCGAACTCGTGAATTGTATTTTAGGGATCCGACTGACTCTTGATATTGATTCAAGTGTACTTAAGTGGAAAGGGTGTTAATTTTATGTCTAGGACAATAAGAAGTTCCACGGCTAATCTAGATTGGGTAACAGACCTTTGTTTGAAAGTAATATTATTTTAAATTAAGTTTGTATGGGAAACCTTGGGCTTGGTGAAAACCAAAATTATTATAGAGTACAGTAGTTGGTTACATTTATAATAATGCCCTAACCTCTGATTGGAAATTATATTGTCTTTACTCAGGGGTGTACATTTAAGCGGGACTAACTAAAAATACTTTAGAATGAGTAAGCATGGGAGCGGCCATCTAAAAGTATTAGTCAATTACTTGTGTTTACTATTCTAGACTGACAAGAGTGTGACCGTGAGGGACGCCATCGGCCGGGGCGATCTCTCTGAGCGACATGAGCACCCGAATGAACAAATGTAATAGTTACGACTGAAGACAAAAGGTTCAAACATTTATCTAAATTATATATTGATATAATCTTCTTAATGTTTTATGATTGGAGTCAGATAAAACGAAAGATAAATATATTAACATATTAAAGCCCCTCAGATTCAAATTGGAGTCAGATATGAGTAAAGTAAATCAACATTGTGCACTGAAAAGACCGAACAGGCATTGAACCTTCATCCACCAGTGGACACCTCCATTGGACCAAGTGGGTGGACCTTACAAGCTCATGCGGTTAATGCAGTGGGGTCTGAACATTGCACTGTGAGTAAATTAAAAAAGAAATGATCCGATGTAAAGGTGTAAAATGTTGTAGTGTCTATTTAGGCTAAGTCCAAGTAGCACACCTCGTTGGAATGAGCTAACGTTAGTTGAGTGATTCCCACTCATCACCATTTGATTGACAGATACAATCAAATGGCAGCAAGAGAGAGAAGCAAACAGCAGTGTGAGTGGCATAGCTCCTGAAGCGCATGGCAACATCTTTTGACACGTTCGATCATGAACAAGGTTGGAATCCAGCGTCTGATGATCTCATTTTTCTTTTCCCCACTACATATCAGATTTTCCCTACTCTTAATCATAAGGAAGACAAGTAGGAATCATAAATAATTGTATATGTAAATAAATAAATAAATCATAAATGTATTATGTTAAACGCATTTGAGCATCACATATTATTTGCACATTTATTAAATGGAAATGTTTCCAATTCACGTATGCAAATTCGTCTTCAGATGGCGCCTTTATTGCAATGTGCATTCAGTCGATTGCTCCAATTACATTGGGAAATCGCTGCAAATTGCACTTTAATGTTCAGCTGGTCAACTGCATGGTATGGAAACCTTATACACTTGCTAGATATGTGCATGATCCTATACCATACAGCTGCCATTGCACGGCTCAAAGGTACTTTGTAGTGTGCAATTTAACATAATTGCCTCAAGGAGTCGCCAATGGAAAAAAAAACATACACAAGAAATGTACATACCCCAGGCATGAAGTTGGCGCTGACCAACACACATTCTCATGTTTATCATCATTAATAAATCCAAACGTGAGTGTGAAATCTGGCGTACACAAAGTTCTTGTCCATACGCAGCGTTGATACATGAGGCCCCTGGTGGTTACAAACATTTTACACTTATGGATGATGGAGGCCACTTTGCTCATTGAAACTTTCAGAGCAGCAGAAATTTTTCTGCAACCTTCCCAGGCCTTGTGCCTCAAAAAAAATCCTATCTCGGAGATCTACAGACAATTCCTTTGTCTTCATGATTAGTTTGTGCTTTGACATGCACTGTCAACCCTGAGACCTTATATAGACAGGTGTATGCCTTTTCAAATCATGTCCAATCAACTGAATTTACCACAGGTGAACTCTAATTAAGCTGCTGAAACATCTCAAGAATGATCAGAGTGTACCTGAGCTCAATTTAGAGCTTCACAGCAAAGGCGGTGAATACTTATGTACATGTGACTTTTCAGCTTTTTAATTTTTAATAAGTTAATAATTTCCAAAAATTGTCACATTGTCATTATGGAGTATTCTGTGTAGAATTTTGAGGTAATAAATTAATTTAATTCATTCTGGATCAAAGCTGTAACAAGAAAAAATTGAAATAGTATCCCACACTATATATAGCCCTCTGTTTTAGTCTGTGTTTGTTAGCTTTTGTATGTATGTGGTTACTGTCTGGTCTCTACAGTGTCTATTGCCAGTCTACAATCTCATAAAATTGCAGCCACTAATCTGCCAATGCACCAGATGGCTGCTGCCAGGCTACCAGCTTACAAAATGGCAGCCACCTCTCAGTTACACATAAGATGGCCACCAGAGCTAAAGCTGCAAGAGCGTTTGATGTTGTCTGAGGTCCAAGAGTGGTTGTTGCCACCACCAAATTTACAGCTGCCAGAGATGTCGATGCAACCACATGAGCTCTTAAGAGCTACCACCGCCTCCAGAGCAATTACTGCCACAGGCTTCATTGTTTCTAGAGCCTCCAAAGGTGTCATTGATGCCACAGCCTAAAGCCTGGCTTGTACTTCTGCGTCAAGTGATCGATGTGACCCACCGCGCATGCAACGCACGTAGCTGTGCATTTATACTTTTGCACGCTGTTTCTGTTGTTCTGCAATAACACTTCCAAAACGCTAGTTGGCAGTAAAGTGTTAATGTTCCTCTGGGTCGAGTAGGGTTGGGTATTGTATGGGTTTTTTTCGATACCGGTGCTAAATCGATACTTTTAAAAAGATACCAGTGCCAAAACGGTGCCTTAACCAATTTTTTTGCCACAAAATGATGGTGGATACCTCTACAAAAATATTTTATTTGACAAAATCTTTTAAAAAGTCATTTTATCAAAACAATATAATTACATCTTAAAGTAAACATCAATTCATATTGTATTACATTGATACATTTCCTTTGATCATTTGTTGTTTAGCATGAATTTAAGATTCATGACATTATGAAATTACTTTAGCTTACTATTACCCTGTGGGGGGCAGGCAGGGACCACATACATTTAAGAGCAGATTTTAACATATATATATATCAAAAAATACTTAAAACATGATTCGAAATGATTTGTTTTCATGCATCACTCTGCAGTCTTCATAAACAAGATAATTAAATAACTTAATCTCAAAATAATCTTTTTTGTTCATTTATTTGACAAGTAACGTTAGGAGAACACATTTATAACATTCAAGTACATCAAGCTACATTGTTGCACCTGTAAACTTTAACAGGCCTACAGTTGAAGTTAATTCATTTTGCCCTCCCATTCATTTAAAATAATGTTTCTGAAAATGTTTACAGTGTTTCCTAAAAAATAATTATTCTGGAGGCATAATAAGTCCTTTTTCTTTTCGTTTCTTTCGTGAATAAAAGCCGTTTTTAATTTAAATAAAAATAAGGTCAGTATTATTAGCCTCCTTAAGAAATATTTACTGTATATTTTTGATTTACACAACAATCAGTTACAACATCATTTGACTAATTATTTCAACTTTCGTAGTTCACTAATTAAGTCTAAATTACACTTTATTCTGAATAAAAAACTATAAAAACACTTGAAGGGACTTTGTCTGAATACAACTGTCCTGTAAAATAACTAGTAAAATGTTCTGCACTGACTGTCAGCATGGGGAAGATAAAACAGTAGATTTTAGAAATGAGTTATATAAACTATTATGTTTTAAAATGTTTTGTAAATAAATCCTGTGTTGAAGACGGAAATCAAAAATAGATAAAGGCAAAACTAAACGAGTTGAATATGACTGACATTAGCGTGACTGAAAACTACATTTGATCAATGTCTTACATCTGTTCTTTGGCACTTGCCGACTGTTTGTTACGTTCGGTGAGATGAGTCGACGTTGCAGCATTAAGTTAATGAACCTGTCTGAACGCCATAAAGCGAGTGCCCGAGGGAGCGACGATTTCTCGTGACACCTAAAGCCTGGTTTATACTCGACGCGTCCGCTTGTTCACTTAAGTGCGTGCAGCGAATGTGACGTCATCGCAGAGTTTGCGGAGGTTCGCTTTGGGTGCACACGGCATGATTTCGGCTGGCGGTGCGTCTGACATTTTTTGAGACTTGAGCGAACAGTGCGCGCGGCGCCGCAACTGATTTGAGTGGAATATCATACACTTTGAAGAGATTTTGTCTGAAACAGTACGACTGTAGACACATCTAATGACCCATGATCAGAGAGATAACCTAATGATCAATTCTTGGCTAGAAATAGCAACAGCCATGGGAAAGGAGAAAGTTTTTGTTAATAGGTTTGGAAAAACCTGAAGAATAAATGTATTAAAACCAAAAGAAGCCATCCATGGCAAAAATGGAGACCAGGTACACAATCACAGAATATGTTTTTCAACCATTTTTAGGTTTTACATTGATGTATTTTGTTTAATAATGAATTTAAAACAGTTTAATAGTTACAAAACTAATGAAGTCACATAAGTATTTCTTTAATAACTGGGAAGGAATATTTAAATTATTGGTTTACAATATACTGATGGCCTGTTTCTCTGGGCTTTATTGGTGATAATGATCTGTAATGTTGGACCATTATTGCCTTTTTAGCATAAGAAGAGGACAGAAACTAGCCAGACAATATAAGGTGAATTGTGGAGTGGGCTAAATCTAAAAAAAATCTATATTTTTTAGTGTGCTTTTTTTTGCAATAATAAAACATATATTTGTAGAGTAACTCATGTTCTGTTGTCATTATTACAAATACAGAATATGTTTTTCCACCGGTAACACTGATGTATATATTTGTTTAGGGGGCTAAATCTGAAAAAGAATCTTTTTCTAAAAAAATCTTTTCTTTTTTTGTTTCTATTCTTGCCATAATAAAAATATATTTGTAAAGCAACTAATGTTCTCTTGTGATTAATATTATAATAAACTTTAAATGGTAAAACTGGCCGAGATATAAACAAAAGCAAGTTATTTTGTTAAAATTCTTCATTCTGCTGTGGCGTCCCCGGATTAATAAAGGGACTAAGCCGACAAGAAATTGAATGAATGAATGTTATAAAAATACTTATAATCATTAAAATAATGTATAAAAACAATACAAAATCAATAGTTTAAAAATATTGAACTATATTAAGATATGACGTAGTTCCGGAAACTTTCTACTTCTCTGTTTATCCGTCTGACTTTATGGTGGGTTTCTTTTGCCCCCTGTCATTTCAAAGAATATCACAACGGTGAACGCGGCGAGTAAAAAAGCCTCGGCCGTTTCGCGAGGTGCACGCGTCAGGCACGAGTATAATTCCAGCTTCAAGCACACGAGAGAGGCGATGCCTTTGAGCCCTCAAATGACATTAAGTTTGACATGTTTCCCCCTTACACACAACTTTTGTAAAGACAGTTGCTGTGTAAGAATCCTTGCGTGTAAAATATGCTTTAGAATGCTTAGTTTAAGCAAACTGGATGAACGTGATCATGTGTGTAGATCTGAAGAGTGTTGCTTTTGCTCACCAAAAACCAGGCTGAATGCGCTGTACTGCGAACGTTGCGTGCGTCTCCTCCATAGCGACAATAACAATCGCCTGATATTGCCTGTCCGTATTCCTCAAAGTTGTTTAGAATTAAATGTTTAGTGATGCTGTGACACAATGCGTGTGCCTTTTTCCATGCACCCCTTTGATGCTGCTGTTTTTAGCCGCAGCACTGAAATTAGGCACCAAAATTAATATGCTGATTTAATACAAGGTACATACCGGTTACCTAGGTAGGGTAGGGTTTCGGTACCCAACCCTAGTGTCGAGTTTCTTTGCTGGTGCTTTGTTTTTTCTGAATGCTTCCAAAATTTACAAGTGGCTCAGACTCGCTCATTTTGAGGCAGGAACCGGCGGACATGCAACAACTTTAACCATGAGGTAAAAAAAAAAAAAAAAAAAAACTTTCCATCTGAAGCTCCTTCATGGCACTCCACACTTGGAAACAATCTCTCCATCAGGCTTGCACAGCTCTCTGCCCTGCCCAGACTCTTCAGCGCTACCAAGCCGACCAATCACAGAGCTTGTGGTACACATAGTTGTGACGTGTAGTTACATTTTTTGAGAGGTGCACGTCAGTGGCGCCGACGACCTTGGCGTAGGGCTATGCGTCAACGTGTAGGTTGCGCTGTAGCATATGCTTGCGCTTGACGCAGTAGTATAAATCAGCCCAGGCCCGGCCCTAACCAATTTGGCGCCCGAGGCAAGAATTCAGGTGGCGCCCCGTCACATTGCAGTAAATTCCACTGCTAGTGTACAGTCATAAGAAACTAAATAGCTTTTTGATTGACTACTACAAGCTGGAAAAACGTCAGATAAATATGCCAATGCAATTAACGTTATTGCTGCTGAATAGATCCAATATTTACACATTTGCTTGAGGAAGGAATGATGGGGGTAGTTACATTACTATTACTATTTTCCATAACATCTATGCCCTTCTATAACATTAGCTGACGTTAAAACTAACAGATAGCACTATAGATATTTATTGAGTAGCAATGTTATGCCATATCTGTCAATGTTGGGATGTAAAAAATATGGGACAACAAATAGCTTCAAATGATAGAATACATTGCAAACATTAGAAAATATTGACAATAAAATAAAAGGTTTAACCTATTAAAAACAATGGCTTATACAGAAATTAAATAAAGCTATAAAATCTATTTAACCTTTAATTGTATTTGCATATTGATTAAAGTTACTATAGTTATTTAGTGAAGAGCAGCTAGTGAATCTCATGTTTTTTGCGTGATAATAGGAGTTAATGTAAGAATGCACAGATCTAAATGAATGAACGAATGAAGCATTAGACTACTTTAGTAACTGTTTGTGCTCATTTAAGAGAACATTAGTTGTGTTCAAAAAAAAAAAAACAAGCAGGACAGAGCAAAGAAAAAAAAACGAAAAAAAAGAAGCACTTTTCCGACGGTCCCTTACTAAGAGCTACGCGAAGCAGTGGTCGTAATGTCGAACGAAAAAAAAGAAAAAGACAGCTGTGAAACGTAACCAGCTTTGTCTTTTTGTAGCAAACAAACTTTAGATCTTTTTAGGCTAAGAGGTTTTTGAGTTTTTGCCATCTATCACTGAATGTGTCAGGAATATCAAAAACAAAACCAACTTAACCACGCTCATTTCTGGTGCCCCCCTGGATGTACAGCGCCCTTAGCATTTGCCTATACTGCCTATGCCACGGGCCGGCCCTGAATCAGCCCTAATTCCCAAGAATGGATCCTGCCACACCAGAACTGCTGCAAGAGCCTTCAATGATGCCATACCTACAGCTGCAAGAGCCATCAGTGCTGCTGCCTGAGCTCCAGGAGTGGCCGCCACTGCTGCAAGAGCCTGCTGATTTGCCTTTGCTTTCTGACCCAGAGGGCCTGATACACTGGGGTTGTCTGACCCCTGAGTTGCTCCTGACACCGCACCTACTGATCCACTGTGGTTGTCTGATCCACTGAAGCAAGCTGACGCAGAGCCTCCAGATCTACCAAATCTTCTTGACCTAAGCCCACCTCAGCTCCATGCTCCAGGCCCTCCTTAGCTCCACATTCCAGGCTTACCTCAGCTCCATGCTCCAGACCCTTTTCAAGCTTTATGTCCTAGGCCCATTCAACTTCAGAGGACATTTGCAGGACATTTAGACTCAGACACGGCTGTAAATGAATTGATGCACTTATTTAGCCTTCACAAAGCACATAAACATAATTATTCTCTCGATAAAATCCATGTTAGCTTGTTGAGTTGTCACCAGGCAGAGAGAAACCCTAACGCGATTCCATGTCTATTGTGAAGCAGACTTGATGTGCGAATCAAGAGGATTTGACACATGAATGAAGCAAAAAAACAGTTTAATAGATGTTTACACTTCTATTTATGCGCAAATAGCGCGATTTATCCACGTGTACCGCATCTGGTGTGAACACAGCATTAGAAGTGTTTTTGCATGTTTGTCACGCATTAATATTTCAGATCATCAAACTAATTTAAATATTAGTCAAAGATAACACACATAAACACAGCATACAGTATTTTAAAATAAAGGTTTTTATTATTAGGGGAAAACAAAACATAAAAATACATAGCCCTCTGTCTCGCAAAACCAAATAACTGGTTGGGTTTTTAAGATACTTGATACTTTTAATAAAATTATATTTTTATTGTAAATTAAACAATTTTTACAATAATACTTGTTTTATTAGAATAATATTTATTGGATTTGAAAACAAGACAATCAAACATAAATAAATAAAAATCATCATCCAAACTTCCAAAGAAAAAATAATAATTCTTCCATAACGAAAGACAGAAAAAAAATCTGTCCAGCCTAAAACAAGTGATTTATGAAAAATGTATTTTAAAATAAACATACTTCCTTGTTTCCATTGTGTTTCAATAGCTGCTCTAAACTGTTACAGTGAAGCATCTTTCTGGGTCTGATGTAGGCCTGTTGTGATTGATTGAGTAAGAATAAGTCAATACTGCCCTGAGCTTAAAGAAATGATAGAGGAGAGCTTAATGTGCTTGCAATTTTGTTAGTGTCCATGACCTTCACATTACCCGATAAGTCTTGACATGTGGCATGGGTCGATAAATGAGAAGCTTGTGGTGAGAGATTTGGTAAATACAAAATTTGTTTTTTACTGACTGCGCTATAGTCAAGATTGAAAGGACTGAAAAACACACCATTTCAATTTAAAGACCCAGATGTCATTCAATCAAGGTGCAGCTGTTTTATTTTTTATTTGCTTTTAAGCAAAGGCATTGAGGCATTTAGATAGAATAAACATTAATATCCATTTAGAGTGTGAACTGGAAAAAACTTCCACAAGATTACTTTCCATCAAAATAAGCAGAAGCCCTCGAACGATGAATGTAATTTTAGAATTTCTGCTTTATAAAATGTGACTGAATATGTGGCTTATGATGACTGACCCTAAAAGGGCTTTTAACATTAGCAGACAACAATAGAAAAAAGCCACCCACGGCTAGGATGCTTTTCCATTCCTTTTCATTTCTCAAAAGCCTTTCTGAAATCTCCAGAAAAATGCAAGCAAGGTCAGCCTTTTGGATTTTTAAGCCCCTTGACAAAGAAAACTCATTTTTGATCTTTTGTTCAGAGTTAAAGAGCAACCGGCATTCTTTACAAACTGATTTAAAAGGTGTCTCTCTCATCTCTGGATCACTTTGTAGTTGATGAAACATGTTTGAAAGATTTAGCTACCTGAATGGGACCCTCAAAAGGCAATTTATTTTCCTGTGATTCGCAGTTCTTCTTGTTTATAGCTTCAAAATGAGTTTCAATGCTTGATGAATGGGAATAGCATTCTAATTTGTCCAAAGCTTGTTAGAAAGTGATAATAAAAGTGTGCTTTGCGCCTTTACTAAACAACAACCTCAATAACAGGGCCAGAGGAGAATTACAAGCAGCTGGTGTTAAACTACTTTTCCTAGATCTTTCTAAAAACAAACAAAAAATAATAATAAATTAAAACATACTCTTTAGATGCATCTTATAGTTTATATCTGAAATATTCATATTTTAAGTGCATCTGGAACATATTCACAGAATTTTTAGTGCATCTGTAAATTAATCACATTTATTATAAACAAGTCTTTACTCAATACTTGGTTGAAACACCTTTGGCACCAATTGCAGCCTCAAGACTTTCTGAGCATGATGCTGCCAGGATCAAAAAATATTCCAAAACTCATTTTAAAAGATCAGGAAGATTTATTTTAAAATATTTAATGTTCTTGCAGTAAGGGAACAACGCAGAATAAACACAAGAGGTTCCATATGGTTACTCAAAGGGCAATTCATTGAGTCCAGTTTGAAGGACCCTTTGAAGGACTGGGAGCAGAGCAACTGAGGGAAAATTGTACAGACGTAGCCTTGGCCATGTCTGCACTATGAGTGGGGCTGTTTGCAAGAAAGAAAACCACAGCATGAAATGCAGACAGGTTAACTTCGCTCAACAAAATCCCTCTCAGATGGCCTCAACCCCCTCTGGGTTGTGACTCCAATTTCCAGTTTGTCCTAAGCCCACAAGAGTATCCAATGTGCCAGCCTGCAAAGCAGTTAGGATCTCAGAGCCCCCTGATGGTTGACGTAAGCTGCCCCTTATGTCTGGGAGAAAGTGTTTTAAGGCCAGTAACACAGCCATCATCTCCAGGCAGTTTATGTGCCTAAAATAATGATGCTCTTCCCACTTCCCATGTATGGAATCTATAGCCTCACATGGTTGCTCCCCAGCTCGTGAATGAAGCATGATGTAATTCAACCCTGAAAGCTAACCTCAGGTACCTCTTTTGTTGGATAATGATGGATATGTGAAAGTATGGGTCTTTTAGGTCTGTTGTGACAAACAAATCTGCAGTCCTCCATCCGTTTTTGGAACAATGAAATACTGAATGTAAAACCCTGACTCTCTGTCGAGTGGGGAAACCCGCTCTATTACACCTTTTATTAGAAGAACCAAAACTTCCTCTTCCATAACCAGAGTCTGTTCTGTTCTTGAACCTTCCGATGAGGAGGCAAGGCCTCCAATGGCCGTTAGAAACTGAGGAGCACTCACCCTGAGAAGTATAGAGCCCTAGACCACCATAGGTGGTGGGATGGTCTGCACTCTCCTCAACAGACCCTAACTCAAGGATGGCACCAAGTGGTGCTATTGCTGTCCAGGCTGGGGTTGGAAGATCCTAAGTTGCCTGACTCCCAACCTGTCAGAATTTCCTCTGATCCTTTGCCTTCATCTGAATAACTAACTACTCGGACCAGGTGATTTTGTCAAAATTTAAGCTGAGAACCCACTTTCCAGCCCCCTCCCCTTTTTTTTTCAGAAAAGGCCTGTGACAAGACGCTGTGATGTTGCACTGCTCAATGGGAGTAGCTTGTTGACGGCTGAGGCTGCTCCTTTAACATCCCACTGGTCAAACAGTAAATGAATGAATTTCAAAACACTGATTGTTATTGGTATTATAGGGCCTTACATGCTCTTTTTATCAAACTGTCTTTGAGATCTGGTAATGTGCCCAATTGCTTGAAACATGCCTAAAAATGTTATCTTGATATGTCAGATTAAGGCAATTTCAGGCCAATTGTTAATCTCTTGTTTATTTCAAAGATTTTAAAAGTGGTTGTATTTTCTCAACTACACCATATTCTTTACTCATTTTTATGATTATTTTCTGTCTGCTTTTAAAAATAAATACACAATACAGAATATGCTATACTAAAAGCTACCAATGATATTTACTGGCTACTTAAAGTAGAAGTGCTGTTGCTCTGGTCATCTTAAATTTCATTTCATCCTTTGATAGGCTGTCTTTGAGCACAGTGAGCTTTTTTAATTCATTGATACAGAAGATACGAGTCAATACTCAAACCGTGCATTATGCTCAATTTCTAAATAAATTATTGATAACACTTGTACAGCTATGGCACTTTTTCACTGGCACTTTGCAAGCATAGCAGAGCTAGCAAGCATTTCCAGTTCATTCATATGAAATGAAAAACTTTCAATTTAATTTATCTTTATTTCTACAGTGCTTTTTACAATGTAGATTGTGTCAAAGCAGCTTAAAATAGAATAAAAAGTAATAGTCAAATTGTGGAACATTCCAGCAAGTTCCACAAAATGCTGTTTTTTTTTTAGTTTTTTTTTTTAGTTCAGTGATGATTCAGGTTAGTTGAATACAAATGTCATAGTTGAATGATGTTATTCACCATAGGTTAGATCTGCTGACATCAATTAAGCAAGCCAATGGTGACAGTGACCAAAGAAATCAAACCAGCACCTTTTGACAGAAATGGAAAAACAAGTCTTGGGAAGTACCAGTTAGTCTGGAAACCAGTTCTTCTCTGGACAAACAAATCAAGGGTAAAGTGACTTGAAGTGAAATGAAGTCAGTGTGATAAAGCCAGAAGTAGCTATTAATTACCTTAAATGTGATAAGCAGGATCGTGTTCTTGACAGATCTCTGTCACCCCAGATACCAGATACATCTATATCAGAGCTAGCAGGAAATTCAAAAGAAACCGTCAGAAGTTAGGCTGTTGTCATTGGGATACGTGTCTGCTGAATGGCTGCTTTATTTTTACTTTGATCTCCTTATTTTCTTATTTTCTTGTTTTTGAACACAATTAGTTAAGAACCACCAACTTTTCCTGCTTATTTTTTACACAACAGATGCCCTTCCAGCCGCAACCCAACATTGGGAAACATTGGGTGTGCCCAAACTTGGTCCTGGACGGCCGGTGTCAGGGAAAGTTTACCTCCAACTTGCTTCAACACACCTCCCAGGAGGTTTCTTGTATATCTAGTAAGAGGTTGATTAGCTGGTTCAGGTGTGTTTTATTAGGGCTGGAGCTAAACTCTCCTGGACACCAGCCCTCCAGGACAGAGTTTGGACACCCCTGTTCTAAAGCTGCGAGCACACTGGCCTTTTCCTCACGTAGACTTCCATTCATACGCACGCAAATGCATCAGACCGAAAACGTAGGGTCATGCGTCAAGTTTCGCAGGTTGCTGTGGTGCAAAGTTCAAGCTTGGTGAACTCTGACCTGCGAAATCGCATCACTTGACTGCGTGAGACCAATCGAGGATCAAAACATGGACAGAACTGGACAGAAATTTAAACAATGGAGCAATCGCTTGCTTTTTTAAATGTATAATGAGCTTGTTTAATCCCACCCCTTTTTGCACAACAGAATATCGTATGCTCAAACTCTAATGTGACCGCAGCTTAAAGCCTAGTAAGAGCTTGATTAGCTAGCCCATGTGTGTCTGATTGGGGTTGGATCTAAACTTTGCAGGACATCGGCCCTGTAGGGACTGTGGGGGAAACCGGAGCACCTGGAGGAAAACCCACACAAACACAGGGAAAACATGCAAACTCCACACAGAAATGACAACTAACCCGGCTGGGGCTCAAACCAGCGACCTTCTTGCTGTGAGGCAATTGTGCTATTCACTGCGCCACCCTGACACCAATGTCTTAATATAAAAACCATTAGAAAACTATTTTTTACCCAAGTGTTGTGTTTTTTGTGATCTCACATGTACAGATACATAAAAGTGGTTATAGCACAGATTCTGTGAAAGAATGAGAAAAAAACACTCCTCTGTCTGAAAGACATTACTTTCCTTTTGTAAGTGCAATCAATATTTTTGCTCTCAGCATGTCTTTGTCACCTCTTTTGAGGAGTTCTGCAAAATTCTTTTTCTACTGAAAGCATTTGCTATGATGTCAGTTTTGCTAGACAGCACTTAAGTGATCTTTCTTTTGTCAACTTCAGTGACAAAAGTCTGAGGTTCTGTTTCTGCCTATTGCAGTGATATGCCAAGGTGAAATTGAAGCCGCAGCTGTTCTGCACCATAAAATACCATAGTAAACAGAAAGTAAACTCCCACTTGCCGTTCATAGTCCTTCATACTTGGTTTAATAAAGCAAAGGGGATTTAATTTTAATATGCAACATCTTGACTCTAAGGCCACTGAGTCACTAAGGATAATAAAACAGAACATTCTTTGTTATTGATGCCTAAAAGCACAAGATGAGAAAGGTTTGGTCTTAGAAAAGCTGATAGTGTTGAAAGGTAAATTAACTCGGAAGGTAATGTAACTGTTGCCATCCATTCATCCATAAAATAAATTGATGTAAGGGATTTTGAATTATATTAAAAATTTATTTACATTTACAACAGCTTTTCCCATTTGATGATTTTCATATAGCAGCAATGAATATCACATCTTACATTCCATTTGTAAATATTTTTAAACAATATGGAAGTTTTGCAAGTTCAGATTTGCAGTGTGAACAGATCATGGTCCTAAACTGACCGGTATGTGCAAAAGTACAAAAAAAACGGAAAGCAACGAAATGTCTAATTATGCACATGTGATACTGTATGATGCATGTTGTCAGATTATGCTTATATGATTATTGCCCTTTCACAGACAACGTGGTGTATTTCATGTATCTGCTGCTAGTAATGATTTAAGGCAGAGTTCTTTTATCTCCATTTGCAGAGTTATTTAATTTTACTTTGTTATAAACAGCAGACACTTACAGAAGGGGGGTTTGGGTGCTCGAGTACCCGCCCTTTTTTCTCTCGGAGAGAGAGTTCACCCTCCTTTGCACACGGATCCCCTATACACGCATGACACTCTTCAGCTTAACGATCAACCCGTGCCTCATTTGTTAACAAACACCAGTTTTGCCTCCAAAATCCTTTTCAAAATGAACAACCAACTTTATGTAGTAAAGTAATTGCCATGTGTGCTATTCTACTGCTGCTTAGGAGTAGATGAGGTTTGCAGCACAGAATGATGAGGCATGTCGCGCAAAGATTATGTAAAAGTCACATGAAATCCGACATAACCATTTACACTGCAGTCGCATTGCAAAATATCCGACCTGTGTCTGATTTAAGATTACATATGAAAGTGGCACAGATCTGACCTGAAAAGATCAGATTCCATGCGGTTTGGGCTGTTCACATTGTCATTGATTCAGATTGAAGCCACATTTTTCTGCAGTGTGAATGTAGCTTTAGTGTCTCCTTAGGCTACGTTCACACTACAGCCAAATGCGGCCCGAATCAGATTTTTTTGCCCACATGTGACTCAGGTAACAATAGTGTGAACAGCCCACATGGAATCTGATCTTTTCAAGTCAGATTAGTTCACATGTCTAGTCTTATCTGCGTTTCAGTTTTGTTGTACTTGTCTCCTGATTAAATGATGTTTGTGTTCATTAAAATAGTCAAAGTTATCTCTATATCCAGTCACCTATATGCGTATATGTGTATATGCGAGTTTCTCTTTCTTGCACATCTGACCAACCTTCCATGCACCAGTCTCTGTATGTACCTGTTTACAGTACCTGACATGCATCACAGTTCATTTTTGCATTTCCATATGGACAGAGATTTTTTTTTAAATTCTATTTTTAAGAATTTTAAAAATAGCTAGCGTTTTGTCGCTGCTTTTTTTACACTGCAAGGTGGATCGGTGACAGGGGCTTTCATGACTGATTGCATGACTTTACAATAGAAAGAATCACCTACAACTTCGTCCAAACCACATCTCACAGACAAAAACACATAGTTTATCTTTTGTTATTAACTATCTTTAATGGGGTAAAAAATTTACAACGCTAGTGTGGACGCGGATCGTTTTCATTCTAAAACGATGTTTTAAAACAAAAACGCATTAGTGTAAACGGGGCCTTAACTCTACAGGGCTGTGACCCTTTGAGAACAAGCTGAAGAAAAACTGTTTAAAGGTCTAGCAGAGTCAATAAGTTTTGTCAAGTTGCTTACAATAGTTTCAATTATTTAAGGACAACCAAAATAAATAATTTATTAAAATGCGAGGCATTCTAAGCATGCATGGTCTACAGAGAAAAGAAAATGTTTACTTTAAGTGTTGATCCTAATGAATCTGTTTCTGAACTACACCCAACCTTGCCTTACAAAACAACAGTTTTGAGCTTTTAGACAATGAAAAATTGGAAATACAGCCCAGATGTTTAGATTATTTGTTATAATCAATCTGCAAATCATTTGTTGTGAAATTTGAATGATCTCAATTCAGTATATGCATTAAATAAAGCTAGAATAGGTTTTTTTTTTTTTTTGTTATTTCAAATAAAATACTTAATCTAAATAACGCAGGAGCGCTTACCAATAGTATCCAGATGCAGCCTTTATGATGCAAGCTGAGATTGCATATCTCAGAGATGCAATATCAGACACAATGAACTCAATAGAGTGGGTGACATCACAGCCCATTAAAAAGCAATGCATGCAGCTCATATAGCATCCTAGATGGGTTTGCATCCAGACCCCTCTTACTTTTAAGAAAATTTATAAGTGGTTTCCTGCTTCCAGTAAGTTCAGCTGCAGATCCCTCCATAATCTGTACTCTGAAAAAGAGTGTGCTTCATAAAGTTTTTGACTTAAGAGTAACTGTTCTTGCATTTCAATCACAATCTGGCGTAGAAAGATAATATGACAAAATACAAAGCAAATATGAATAAAAGTATCAGAATAAAATATTTAAAGTGATAGTTTACTATTCTGCCACCATTTACTCACCCTTCAATTGTTTCAAACCAGTTTACATTTTTGTTGAACACTGCAGCAGCTATTTTGATTGTTAGAAACCTGTAACTATTGACATTTTTAGTAGGAAAAACAAATACTCTGAAAGCAAATTGTTCCAGGTAACAAAATTTCTTCAAAAGATATCTGGATATTTTGAAACAACTGGATCATGAGTAAAATATGCAATTATTTTCATTTTTTGCATGAATTCTTATATATTATTTCAGTATCCAAGTTACAAAACTAAATACTGTAACAGGTGTGCTTGATGATGAACAATAAGTAATTCACGGATGTGTTGTTCTTTTCCTTTTGTAAGGAGGGGATCCTTCAGGTTGCATCCTTAAGGCTAAGGTTGGGCAACTAATAGGTCACATAATTATTTTCTGTAGCAAATAAATACAATACAAGTGTTTTATAAAGATATTATTTTTACTTGCTACAATACAATTTGTTTGGACTTGATACATGGTGAGTATAAGATGGTGTAAATCAGTTTCTTGGCTGTTTGAAATATAAGAAATATTCACCTTAAACCAAGGAGGTTGCTGGTTCGAGTCCTGGCTAGGTCAGTTGGCATTTCTCTGTGGAGTTTGCATGTTCTCCCCATGTTCGCGTGTGTTTTCTCTGGGTGCTCTAGTTTCCCCCACAGTCTAAAGATATGTGTAACAGGTGAATTCAGTTAATTAAATTAGCTGTAGTGTATTGTTGTGTGTGTGGGTTTGTGCGCGCATGTATAGATGTTTCCCATTATATGCTGGATATGGTGGTTCATTCCACTGTGGCGACCCCTAATGAATAAAGGGATTAAGCCAAAGGAAAATGAATGAATGAATAATTGATATATAATATCATAAATATTATAAAGGCTTAATGTATAATAAAATGGTCTTGCTTAAATTAATCATTTTCAAAATGCTTTAAAAGTGCTTTTTCACATTTAAATATGTCAATTTTTAAAGTGCTTTTAAAAATCAACAATACACACTGCCTGTGGAATGTATATATAAGTAATACATACATATGTACATACTTCTATACTCATGTATATAAATAATGCTTTTTTATTGAAATTATAAAATGGTTTTCTGTGTGCCAGGAACATACAGGATGTGTTGCATTGCCTTGCTTTATTAATTCCAAAGAACTTGGATCTAGGGTTTTACATGAAAATGAATGAATAAATAAATAAATAAATAAATAAACAACTCACATAGACTTTGGGTTGCCTAGATCAATAGTTTAATTTATGGGGTTGAAAAAAGACTTATGGCACGTCTCTAGAGCACAGTTTAAGTGTGGAAATGTGGCATACATGACAATCGTGACAAAGTAAAAAGGCAACCAAAAAAACAACAACAACTCTTCTTTTAGAGTTGGCAAAATGTACATATTAGACCTTTGTAATAAATGCAAAGGCATATATTACATATAAATCTGGGGTCACCACAGCAGAATGAACTGCCAACTTATCCAGCATATGTTGTACACAGAGAATGCCCTTCTTGCTGCAACTTATCACTGGAAAACATCCATAGACACTCATTCACACAAACCCTACAGTCAATTTTAGCTTACCCAATTCATCTATACCACATCTCTTTGGACAGTGGGGGTAATCTAAGCACCCAGAGGAAACCCACACCAACACGGGGAGAACATGCAAACTCCACACAGAAATGCCAATTGACCCAATTGGCTCCAGGCTCGAACCAGCGACCTTCTTGCTATGAGGCAACAGCGCTACCCACTGTGCCACAGATTCACCTTCTTTATTATTATCACTATTATTGTTTATTGTTGTTGTTCATTGTATGTTTTGTAATTTTTGACAGTGAACATTGTTTCACCATCATTTGTTGACAGAGGCCTCCAAAGGGGGGATTGGTTACAATTTTTTTAGAAGTGCAAACTTTGGAAATTTGCAAAGAGACTGCAAAATAAATCCTGAAATTAAAATAAATCACACTGTCAGTCAATTGATCTCTTGTATTTTGCTCATCGGGATTTTCCTTTTTTATTTTATTTTGTCAACTGTTTATACAGTCTCATATCTTTGATTTTTTTTTTTTTTTTTTTTTTTTACAAGAAACATTCCACATTTTTGCATTTTCAAAATTCTGTGTGGTTTATGAGCTATTTTCCTCATGGGGACCAAAAAAGTCCCCCCAAGGTCATGTTTTGCTATTGCTGTTGGGCATTAATTTGTCCTCACAATGTAAAGAATACAAGGTACACACACACACACACACACACACACAAACACACACAAACACACACACACACACACACACACACACACACACACACACACACACACACACACACACACACAAACACACACACATAGTTTCCAGCTTCCTGTTCACAGCCCTGCTTCTTATTTAGACTGCTACTGTCTAGCTTTAAAAGAAATGCTGGCATCCCACACAGCTCTGCTAGCTTTATTCAATTCACTTGTCTTTTTGTTCTTCTTTATTTATCTTTTTCTCTCTCACTCACTTATTGGCTGAAGTCTTATCATACAGGCCCAGCTGCTGTTTGGAAATGTTTGAGAAAACCCAAGGAAGGCTGTATCACCGCTTTGGGACTCCAGGGAGTGTCTCTCATGTTATTTTCAAGCAGCACTTATTTTACACACTGAAAAGTCCCTTTTTCCATTAAGTTTTTGCTGCATCCATTTTTTTCATTATTATTAATTAATTTTATTTTATTTTCAATTTCAGCAACATTAGTATGCAACCAAAACCACCTCATCTTATTTGGAACTCTTCCTCATTTCAGCTTGAGTACATGATATAAGCTTAGTAATTCAGTAGCAGCTGGTGTTGATATTTAAAGTTGCCTTAAGCAATTATGTCCCACGTTGAGTGAAAAACAGCTGAAATGCTAGTATGAATGATGGTTTAAGGACACAGCAGCAATAACTACGGTGAATCTGGGCTTTCTTGATTAACCAAAAGAGCATACTGATGTGTTGCAATGATCTCCTATACAAATCCAATTGTCCTTGGTACTCTTATCACTGTCATCATCTTTTTGCAACTGCTCATAAAACTAAGCACTCAATATAATGTATTATACTGTATACTGTTTATTGAACACCAGTATTCATTTCTATTCTTATGCTGTCTTGCAATAAAGATTTTCTGATCTCCAAACAAATATCATAGGTAACAGAGTTTTCTCTAATTTACTTAGTATGAAACACATACACAGTTTTTTGGTCAGTATTACCCAGAGTTGTCGGTAGACCCCAGATACTGGGGCACGCGCCCCAGTAAAAATCACCAGTGCCCCAGTAAATGCTTTGAGATACCATTTACTATATATGCAAGTGTATTTATTAAGAGTGGTAATCCCAGAAAAAAGATATAATTCTTTATGTGCAACCGAACGCAACTGAGCGCATGTGCGCAGATTAAAAAAAAAAAAAAAACATTTTAAAGCCTCACGCACTGCTGTGGTCCTGCTTGATGCTGACGTGCTGCTCATGCTCCCGGTCCAGTTGTGAACATGCATGGCGAAAAAAAAGCCGCACAGCTCATGCGTTGTGAAAGTCCTTTATGCGAAGTTGTCGGTTTTTGCAAGTTGACAAAACAAAGTTTAAATAATATGATGGTGATCTTTTTTTAGACTAAGCATGGCTCTTAAATTTGATAATTATTTTTGGTATAAAGCGGAAAGAAGGGATAAAGTCAGGGAGGTTAATAAACTAAAATATCTGCCATGAGTTAAGTATAAGACAACACACAACAGATAATTCTTTTAAACATCTTTTTTTTTTTTGTATTATCCTGAATTGTCAATATAATTTAATTCTGATAAAATAAATTTTAATGCAAAATATTTCTTAAATTATCTTAGCATTACTCCAGTTGTGTCTTCACATAGTTTTCCAGTAACATTTCGGATTAATTTCTGTTATTTATTTAGGATATATATATATATATATATATATATATATATATATATATATATATAAATATAAATATATATAGTTTCTCTGAAAAATTAGCCACTTTTGATTTTTTTTCTTTTTTAAATATTTCGTAAGTAATGTTTAACAGAGCAAGGAAATTTTCAAAGTATGTCTGATAATGTTTTTTTTTTCTTCTGAAGAAGGTCTTATTTGTAGTATTTTGGCTAGAATAAAAGCAGTTTTTAATTTTTAAAAAAACATTTTTGCGACAAAATTATTACCCCCTTTAAGCAATTTTTTTTCGATAGTCTACAGAACAAACCATCATTATACAATGACTTGCCTATTTACCGCAACTTGCCTATCTAACCTAATTAACCTAGTTAAGCCTTTAAATGTCACTTTAAGCTGTATAGAAGTGTCTTGAAAAACATCTAGTAAAATTTTATTTACTCTCATCTAGGCAAAAATAAAATAAATCAGTTATTAGTGATAAGGTATTAAAACTATTATGTTTAGAAATGTGTTAAAAAAAATCTGCTCTCCGTTAAACTGAAAATGGGGAAAAAAATAAACAGGGGGCTAATAAGTCTGTATATATTTGGGCTCCATGGTGGTAAAGTGGGTAACACGTTCACCTAACAGCAAGAAGGTTGCTGGGTTAAGCCTCGGCTGGGTCAGTTGGTGTTTCTGTGTGGAGTGTGCATGTTCTTCCCGTGTTTCCCCCACAGTCCAAACACATGAGCTGTAGGGGAATTGAGTGAGCTAAATTGTCCGTAGTGTATGAGTGTGAATTAGTGTGTATGGATGTTTCCCAGTGATGAGGTGCAGCTGGAAGGGCATCCGCTGCGTAAAACTTATGCTGGATAAGGTGGTGGTTCATTCCGCTGTGGTGACACCAGATTAATAAAGGGGCTAAGCCGAAAAGAAAATAAGGGAATATATATATATATATATATATATATATATATATATATATATATATATATATATATATATATATAATTTATTTATTTATTTATTTTTTTATTAGAGGGTTGTGTTGTGCTCCAGTAGAGCTTTATGTCTAGCTATGCCTCACCTCTGACCAAACAATCACAAATATATTAGGATTGCTGTTTAACAGCCAAGGATTTTTGTTTCTCTCTGAATCCCTCTCTGCATTCAGATACCAGCATCTTTATGTCCATCTACAAAGCATCTTTCAAAAGAGGAATGAAATTTTTTTTGGTTGATACATAACCAATTCATCTATGCCATCAGCTCCAAATTCTGCAACAACCCAATTTCCACATTCACAATCACTCCCATTTTAACCATGTCCACCCTAATCAAGGACTTTATAAAACCATCACATTTACTGGTTGGAAGAGGTTTCCCTGAGCATGGTTCACTTGGGCTTTGGCACAGTATGCTTGTGTGTGAGTACAAAACGCACCAAAGCCCGAAACTGAAAGCGAGATAGGACTTTTATGGGACTGTTTGATATGGATTTATTAATCATTCTCACTGTTCAATGAACTGAAACTGTTGTAGATTATTAAAGACGCAAACCTCTCACTGCACGAAAGCTCCACACCCCCACAGCAAACCTCCTAATACCTGCAGCACGAGGACTTTATGACTGTTTATGAGCGTCAAAAGTGGCTGATCTGTTAGACGAAATTGTTGACTGCGTGTCACTGCATATCAAAGGACTTAAACAATATAACTGAAGAAATCTCCACTGTGCTGAGCAAGCTGCGCTTCTGACCAGTGCATCATCAATGACGTAAGCGTGCCCAGACCTGAATGTAATGTGAGTGCGGGCTGTCGGGGGGACAAGCGTGCTTTGGCCCAGTTCAAGGCAACTGTACATAGAGAGAGCACACCCTAGGTCTTATTCAGCAAACTGAGTAGTACTGCATTACTTATCTTTTTGGACCTGTTTCCATTCATCAATTTTCATATGCAGTCCTAATGTTATGTCTTTTATTGTTTGAGTAATTGTATTTTTTTCTTTGTTCTGCATTTCCTAATATGTCATCTGTTTGCAGGAAAGGTGCATACTTGGCTGATTTTAAGCATTATTTTTTATTTGATGAGCATCATTAAGAACTGTCACCGGCAATATCAAAGCTATCAAAATAAAATACCATGCTTTATGCCATAGTTCATAAGAAATATATTGTGAAAATTGTTGAATCCATGTTTCTACTAGCTAATTAAATGATAAGCCACAATAAAGCTATGGCTATTTAAACTGTTGTCTCAATGTAGTAAAGGTTGCAAATAGAGTGACAACTCATGAGTCCAAATGTTTTAGTAATCAATTTACCCTCATGTCAGGGGAAAATACAGATCTCTCTGCTGAGAATCTTTAGTCTATTTTCAGTACACAAAACTCATTAATTAATTCATGAATGACTTAATGTAGTCAATTAAATAATACTTTAAACCAGAATATTAGGAGTTAATTTTGATCAATTTAATAGTACTGTACACAGTAAATTTTTAGATTATGAGACATAAATTGTTTAAGTTTCATAGTTTCATTTTTCAACCAATCATGGCTTTCTCTTTCCCACAGCAGGAGTCAGTTGGTCCAAAGTTTTAAATAAATTTTTCATAATGGCAAAATACTTTGTGAGTTGTTTGGAGCAGCTCAGGGGATCTTGGGTAATACATAATCAATGTGCATTGTTGAACAGGTGAATAGTACTCCATGACCTCAGAGGTTGGTGGTAGATTAGTCATTGTTCATGCATACTAACCAAAGAGCTGCTATGATTGCTTTTCAAAGGATCAGCACATTTTATGTCATTCAAAAAGCAATTTAAGCCTACTTTTTCCATCACTAATTATGATTATATTGCAATAAACTTGAGAATGCAAGAATTGGAAACAAAGAACACACACAAAGTCTGATACAAATGTTTCCCATTGTTGGTAATTACCTGAATCTTTTGACTTTTAGTTTGTAGTTTTGCTTAATTCCCTTTTGCCAATCACAACTATGTATGCTGCGAAACAAAATCATGAGAATAGTTTAGTTTTAGTCTGTTAGCTCAAGGTTAGGTTGGATGTAGATTACTTTGAATGTTTTCAATGAACTGTTAACTGGAGACTTGCGCTGACTGGATTATTTATTATTACAATTATTATTATTTTAAATTAATGAATTAATGTTTTTGGAATAAATGAATTGTTGACTCAAATACATAAAACGGGATCAGTGCGATTTACAAATTTATGTTAAATTAATTAATGTTTAGTTGCTAACTTTTTTAACAAGTTACTTAGAAAAATTAACTTTTTTATAAATCTAACAGCACTAGCATGTCTCAAAGACTCACTGATTCAGTAAATATTTCAGTTAATTTTTCATTCAATTTTTAAAACAATAATATGATGAAATTACATAAAATTATGTTTTAGATATGTGGTTCGAGGGAAGCATCTTATATAAAATGAACTCTTCTTTAACTTTAGGCCATATTCCAAATCCTTACAAGCTAGCAGGTATTAAGCCTATTACTAGGAAACCACAAATGACCCCAGCAACTTTGCTAATTATAGGCCTATTTCAAATCTTCCATTTATGTCTAAAATACTAGAAAAGTTGTTTCTGCCCAGTTATGCTTCTTTCTGCAGATGAACAATGTTTTTGAAGTGTTTCAGTCAGGTTTAAGGCTCATCTCAGTACAGAAACTGCATTAGTGAAAATAACCAACAATTTACTCTTAGCTGCTGACCAAGGGTGCATCTCATTATTAGATCTACTTGATCTTAGTGCCGCATTTGACACCATCGACTATACTATCCTCATAAATTCTACAGGTGTCCAGGGACAATACATTATCTTAAATTCTACAGGTGTCCACGGACAGGCTCTACAATGGTTTAAGTCATACTTAGCTGATGATACTCAATTGTATATTTCAACTAAACCTGATGAGATGTCTAAGCTAACTGAGTGTATTAAAGATTTTAAAGACTGGATAACCAACAATTTTCTTCTCTTAAACTCAGAAAAAACTGACTTATTGCTTATTGGTAGGCCCAGACGGAATCTGCGGAAGTTTTTTGCTATTTCTGCTGAGAATTTTGGTAGAAATATGAGGATTTCTGCGGAATGATTTTGGGATATCATATCTAAAACCTTAATAAGTTAAATAAAAAATAATACCTTTTTAACTTGTATTTAATGTTTACAATGCAAATCCAATTAGATTTACTTTATTTATTTATTTATTTATTTATTTATTATTTCGTAAACAAAGCAAGTCTCTCATTTAATATGTCTACTAAAAGACAGAAAATATTACTGTACAAACTGCATTGTACATAAATCAGATGAACATTTTCATATAAGTCAATAATATTAATGTAATTAATTTAAAAACTAAATAAATATAATTTACACACATTTACTCAAGTAAATAAACAGAATTAATGATGGGCTAAAAATCTGCGGAAAATCTGTAGAATTCTGCGCGCTCAGATTACGTGTGGGCCTACTTATTGGGCCTAAATCTTGTACAGAGCAGATCTCACAACTCCACCTACAATTAGAGGGATACAAAGTTAGCGTTAGCACTACCATAAAAGATCTGGCTTTTATATTATACAGCAATTTAACTTTTGGAAATCATATATTCCATGTCACAAAAACTGCATTCTTTCATCTGAGAAATATTGCTACGTTATGAAGTATACTATCCATCTCAGATGCAGAAAAACTAGTCCATGCTTTTATGAATTCTAGGCTGGATTACTGTAATGCTCTGTTTACTGGCTGCCAAGCATCCTCTATTAACAAACTTCAGCTAGTACAAAATGCAGCTGCCAGAGTTCTTACCAGGTCTAGAAAATATGATCATATCACCCCAATTTTATCCTCCTTACACTGGCTGCCTATTAAGTTTCGTATTGAATTCAAAATATTGCTTCTTACCTATAAAGCTTTAAATAATCTAACTCCTGTTTATTTAACCAACCTTCTGTCTCGCTACAATCCAACTCGCTATTTAAGATCTCAAATCTCAGGGCTTGTGGTAGTACCTACAATAGCAAAGTCGAGTAAAGGAGGTCGAGCCTTCTCATTTATGGCTCCTGAACTCTGGAATAGCCTTCCTGATAATGTCCGAGAATATGTATATATATATATATATATATATATATATATATATATATATATATATATATATATATATATATGTTTTTTTTTTTTTTTTAGTAAAGCATACACTCGGTATGATACATAAATGTGCTCAACGCAGGTTTCTGCATCTCTTTTATATACACTATGAACAGCAGCTACGCTAATTATTCTCTTTATTCTCTATTTCCACCTGGGGATACTCATTCTGAGGCCCTCAGATTATGCAGTGCCACTGATTCGATCCAAGACCAGTGAGGACATGATACCTATGTTTCCATATCCTGGACCAGGCCGTATCCTGAGCAGCTGCTGAGGTGTTTATGGAGGAGTGGATAGCATGAGACTGATTCCTGTGATACTCCAGGGACAGACGAGTCTTCACTGAGGTCCAGCTTTCCCTGGCTGGAAAATCTACATTGTAAAAATGCTATACAAAAAAAGGTGAATTAAATTGAATATAATATATCCATTATATAATGCATGTATTTATGGGCTGCTTATGTTTGAACTTGCTGACAGTAAAAGTGAAACTGTAGCCTGCAAAAAAAAAGAAAAAAAAAAGAAAGAAATATAGTAATAATACAGTAGATGACTTGAAATAATTACATAAATCTACACATCTTGTTACCAAGGAGTTAAAACAGTAAAGACATATGTTTTTTTTTTCTTTCTTTCTTTTCTTTCGGTTCTGATGGTTTTAGTGTTAAATGTTCTGTTTCCACCGGTCTCAGCTGGTGTCTTTAATGTGACTCTTTTGTGCCATCCAGTTTAAAACAAGTTATGGATGCAGGTGTGCAAATACAGAACAAATTTGACCAAATTTAAACCAAAAATTGTCAAATGAACATTATAGATAAAAATAATAATAAATCAAATAAACATTAAATATATGCCTAATTGATTTGCCATCGACATGTAGATTACATATACTGTTTTCTTTCTTTTTTTTTTTTTTACATTTTTACCTACAATCCTGCCCTGTCAGTCTGTTACCATAGAAATAAAAATACAACCATACACACACAGTCTCTCCGACGGCTGCACCTCACTAGAGTGTTTTGTTTCATCACCCTAGCAAAATTTTTTATCATTGGAAGAAAGTTACTTTGGTAGAGTAAAATATAAAATAATAATATAAAATAATAATGAAAAATTATGCATATGGTTAAAAGTATTCAAAAAAACCTGGAGGTGGCAACTCTAACAGGTAAAGAGGCATAGAAACACACTTAATATAATTGCCATTGGTACAGGCAAATTTTGTATATAAAATGGTTTAAAAATGTGTTCAATACTGCCAACCTCAATACGTTTATATATATATATATATATATATATATATATATATATATATATATATATATATATATATATTTCAGATGTTTAAGATTTAAGAAAAAATGTGTCAGTTTAGTGATAAATAGTACTTCTCAACATACACATTTCCATTAAACTAAAAAAAAAGTTTGATGTGCTTGACAATTAGTTAATGATTTTATGAGCTGTAAATACTATAAAACCTTTCCATAAACATCTAAAAAGATCCCAAACAAGGTGTTTTATTTATATTTGGTGCACTTGTGTTATTTGGTGAGGTTTCCCTTTTAGCGTCTCACAGTCAACAGATGGAGTTTAACCTTTTCCCTGAGACCTCTGAGAATACTCTTCAATTAGTGGGCTTGTTACAGGAGCCGCTAACCTTTTCATAAATTCACTCTGCACATTCTAGATCAGCGTATGTGTTCACTGGGACTAACAATAAAGCTGCAGTGGCTAATAGAGAAATGTCTAAGAGTAAATGAGAATATCAATGTGTATGAATGTATCATGGTTATACAGGCCACACAAACAAGGGCATAACACTCAAGTTCAAAGTGTTCCAAATGTAGAGCAATTTTGACTTCAATAATTTTGCTATCTGTAATCAAGAATATGACATACTGCTACTTTTAGCACAAAACTAACTAGTGATTATATGTATTTATATGTGTATGTATGGATGTGTATTCATGTGACTATATACCATAATAATGTTAAAACCAGTGACCGAGATATTGATATGGAATAGAACTCTGTACTTTAAAGTAAACACCGCATCTCTCACTGTTATTTAAAAATTAGATAATGCACCGATATCAGTTTAAAAAATCTTGCCACAAACGTTGGTACAGTTTGTGTACATTGTTACTAATACAACACATGACTGACTGTCTGAATGAATGAATTTGAGTCTTTTATCTATCAATCAATTAAATTTATTAATCAATTAATTTATTAAATAATTAACAACAACAAGGTCAGTTGGCATTTTTGCATGTTTGAATGTTCTCCCAGGGTCTCTGCAGATATCATAATGTCAAATTTAAGACCTTTTATGACCTTTTTAAGACCATTAAGTATTCAATTTAAGACCTATATCGCAATATCAAAAACACGCGAGAGAAAATGTAAAAGCACAAAATTAGGGGTAAAATAAAGTTATTTAAATTGATCAGTACTAAAGTCAGGTTAAATGCACCATTGAACTGCAGAAAAAACAAACATCTTAATGCAGATTCATACTTTCACCTGGCACCGCATCGCACAACTTACGAAACGGATTAAGGCTTTTATACTTGACACATTAACCATTGAGATATTTTTTTTAAGTGACAGGGGGCGGTCCAAAAAAAAAACAAAGTAAAATCAGACGAAAAAAAGATAATCATTATAATTGAAGATGTTTTTGGGGGCCTCTTTTTTGTTGTTTTAACAATTTTATCCCTCAGGTTTTTCCAAAGTTTTACAAAAACGTTCCTCCTTTCCCATGGCTGTTGCAATTTCTAGCCAATAATTATTGGTCATTTTGGCAAGCAGAAATGTAACTGTGATAGAAAATAGGTAAAAACTTGATTAGGTATTATAGCCTACTGTACTATTCACTCTTCAAATAAATCCCTCTATCAATCCAATTTTATCACTAAAATAAAGTGAACTAGTGTCTGCTGTACAGTGTTTTGTAAAGTACAGTAAAGTACTTCAATTACTCTGTTGTGGTAATACTATAGTTGCTATGGTAACAGAACAAGTGTATTAAAACAAACTTCCCAGTGCTTTAGTTTTTTTTTTTTTTTTTTTTACAATATAGGGTATATTTTTCTACAATTCAACACACTTTACTGTAGTAAAACTACACTGTATTTCATTTTATCAGTTCACTATTCTTAATACTACAGTATGCTAAAGCATCTCTGGAGAGCAAAAGCACTAAAGGAGTCCAACGGAGCTAGAGCAGATCATTCGCACGTGAGGAGCCAGTGTTTTGAGAGCTCACAAGCAGTTTTGTCCATAAACAAAGGGAACCGGCATGTGAGGAGAGATTCGCTCTCTCTTATTACAGCGCTCATGACTTATAAAACTGCACTTGCGACATTTGTCAGTAAAATAACAGCATACTCTGCCAGCCGAAATCATGTCGCACGCACTCAAAGCGAGCTTCCGCAAACACAGCGATGAGTTTAATATCAGAAGGCTGATTGGCTATTGCAAATTGACCTTTTTGTAGTTGTAATACCGCAAATTACAATTGGACTAGTGAAATAAAGAACTTAAACACCCCAAAAACCTAGCAACAACAACAAAAAAATTTAAATGAGCATTAGATGTAGCATTACATGGACCTGTGCAAAAATATTTCAGACCTAGAACAGCAAATTTAAGACTTTTTAAAGCCATAAATTTCGTTTTTTTTAATTTAAGACTTTTTAACACTTTTTAAGACCCCGCGGGGACCCTGTCTCCCTGTGTTTGTGTGTGATTCTTCCATGTGCTCCAGTTTCCCCCCAGCCCAAAGGCATATGGTATAGGTGAATTAAGTAAACAAAATGGGGCATAGTGAGCTTGCGTGTGAATGTGAGTGTCACCGACTTGGTCCAAGTCATTCCTGACATTACTAAGCGTTATCTCCTTGCCTGATCTCCCGTGTATTACCTGGACTGTATATCGACCTTGTCTTGCCTGCCTCGAACCTTGCTTGTAACCTTGACTTTGATCCACGCTGCCTGCCCTGAACCCAGCCTGATATCTAGCCTCTGAACCACGCCGTCTGCCTCGGACCCATGCCTGCTATCACACTCCTTGACAGCCAGCCGCCAGCCCTTACACCCATACTAACTACGTTTGATGTGAGTTTGCACGCAAGTGCGTATTGTGTGATTGTGATTAAACTGTGTTTAATGAATATACTGCAAATGGATCCCTCCGTGTCAGACTTCTCGTTACAGAAGACTTCGCCCAACATGGATCCCGCAGCCATGCAGGTCTTGTCCACGGAACTCACAACTCAAGCTCAGGTACAAGCGACACATCAGCAGCAACTGTCACATCGGCTGACTGAAGAATAGGCTAAGGCACTGCAAAGTTTGAATGTTGTGACCCCAGCACAACCCACCGCCATTTACTCTCCCAGCCAACTTCCCGTAACCCATGCACAGACCCTGTCCAGTCCCTGCCTAGCGTTCCCTGAGAAGTTTGCTAGTAATCCAGCCAAATGCAAGGGTTTTCTGTTGCAATACAAACTGTTTGTCGCTCAACAACCTCACATTTTCACAGATGAAAACAGCAAGATCGCCTTTGTGTGCTCCCTGCTCACTGGAAAAGCTCTAGACTGGGCTACTGCTGTCTGGCCAGATAACACCCCTATATTTCCCTTGTTCAAAGAGTTCATTAAACGTTTCTGTATAGTATTTGATCACCCTGAAGGAGGTCGTAATGTTGGTGAAGAGCTTTTGGGTATCCAGCAAAGAAATCAACCTGCAGCTGAGTTCGCCCTGCACTTTCGCACACTAGCTGCACAGACTGGCTGGGCTGATGATCCCCTTAAAACCCTGTATCGTAAAGCTTTGAACCCTGAATTGCAAACTGAGATGGCATGTCGTGATGAAGGTAAGTCACTGGACCAGCTCATCGAACTCTCTATCAGGTTGGACAATTTACTTCGTACCCGAAGACTATATCGTTCTGTTTCCCTTTGTCCTGTAACCCCTGAAAACTCCACAGCTCCATGCTCTGCTGAGCCATGCAACTGGGTAGGACCCAGTTATCGAGTGAAGAACGTGAGAGACGGTTAAAGAATATTTTATGCCTGTTTTGCGGTCTTTTGTGTCATACCATGGTCCAGTGCCCCGACAAACCACACCCCAAGACGTTATCGCTGAGTGCAACTTCCATATTTTCCAGCCACAATCACACGTTAACTGTACCCATCTGTCTGAGTTATGGAAATGCAATGATTCATACCGTCGCTATGGTCTATTCAGGAGCTGCAGGCAATTTCATGGATTAGACGTTTGCCAGTAACAACTCCATTCCATTAACTTGCTAACTGTGATTTCCCCCTTAGCAATCACAGCTATAGACGGACGCCCTCTAGGGGATGGAAATATAACCTACCACACTCTGCAACTCTCTGTTAAAACAGGCTCTCTCCATGAAGAAAAACTAGCGTTTTTGGTCACTAACTCTCCTCAAGACGCCGTCATCCTTGGATTGCCCTGGTTATAAGCACATGATCCCCAAATATTCTGGAAAAATGGTGAGATTATTAAATGGAGTGATTTTTGTCTTGATAAATGCTTGCGATCTGTTGTCCCTGTCCAGCTCAATGCCATTGTTACCTGTCCGGAAGACCCAGAGAAGAATCAAATCTTCGAAGTGTACTGAGACCTTTCTGAGGCATTCAACAAGCAAAAAGCCACCAAGCTTTCCCCTCACCGTGAGTATGACTGTGCCATTGAATTATTACGTGGTACAACGCCCGCTCGAGGGAGAATCTTCCTTCTTTCTCAGACTGAAACTGAAACTATGAATGCTTACATAAAGGAGGAATTGGAGAAGGGATTCATCCGCCTGTCGACGTCACCCGCATCAGCTGGTTTCTTCTTCGTAGGGAAGAAAGATGGAAGCTTACGCACTTGTATCGACTACAGAGGTTTGAACGAAATCACTGTTAAGTACCGTTATCCCCGGCCATTAGTCCCAGCAGCCCTTGAACAGTTACGCTCAGCCCGGTATTTTACCAAACTTGATCTTTGCAGTGCTTATCCTCATCTGAATTAAACAAGGAGACAAATGGAAGACCAGCTTCTCTACTGTAAATGGCCACTATGAATATTTGGTTATGCCCGTCGGCCTAGCAAACAGTCCTTCCGTCTTCCAGGCTTTCATTAACAAAGTATTTAGAGATATGCTGATTCAATGCGTCATAGTGTACATTGACGACATTCTCATTTACTCCAATTCCTTACAGGAACACATGAGCCATGTCAGAGCGGTCTTAAAGAGACAGATTGAGAATCAACTGTAAGCCAAGCTATCTAAGTGTGAGTTTCATCAAACTTGCATCTTATTCCTAGGTTACATCATCAGCGCAGAGGGCGTGGCTATGGACGAAAAGAAGGTAGATAAAGTCATCAATTGGCCTAAACTCAAGACTATCAAGGAGTTACAACGTTTTCTGGGATTTGCTCATTTCTACCGTAGATTCATAGGAAATTTCAGCACAGTAGCCGCTCCACTCGCATCCATGGCCAAAGCCCGGCTGTGTTGGAGTGATGATGCAACTCGGGCATTCAACCACCTCAAGTCTCGCTTTTCCTCTGCACCGATCCTCTGCCACCCCGATCCTTATTTGCCAGTTACCCTGGAAATTGACGCATTGAACACGGGTATTGGAGCCGTACTGTCCCAGAAACCCAAAGATTCTAACAAGCTCCATCTTTGCACCTTTTTCTACTCAGTTCAGCTGAGAGAAACTACGATGTGGGAAACCGAGAACTCTTAGCTATGAAATCAGCGATGGAGGAATGGAGGCACTGGTTAGAGGGAGCCAAACATTCGTTTGTTGTGATTACTGACCATAAAAACCCTGAATATATCCGCTCAGCCAAAAGATTAAACCCCAGACAAGCACGATGGGCGCTGTTCTTCACCCGTTTCGACTTCACAGTCACATATATCCCCGGATCCAAGAATGTCAAGGCTGATGCTCTTTCCCATCGATCTGATGATGAAGTACTTAATGTTGAAGAACAACCCGTCATAAATGAGTCCATTATCTTGGCCCCCATTCAGTGGGATATCGATACTGAAATCTCCCAAGCCTCGTCCCAAAACCCCACACCTCCGGCGTGCCCTGAAAACAAGATCTTTGTTCCCCTGTCTTTGAGAGAGAAACTAATTTCTAAAGTTCATGGCCATACCAGCTCCGGACACCCAGGTATCACGGCTACGATAGACTTGATTCAGAACCGATACTGGTGGTCCTCGATAAACAAAAATGTTATCAAAGTTGTCAAGAATTGTTCATTATGCCACATGAACAAACACTCTTGTCATCGTCCAGCTGGTCTGTTACAACCCCTAAAAATCCCACGTCATCCCTGGTCACATATCGCCATCGATTTCATCACTGATCTTCCCAAATCCCAAGGCCATACCACCATACTCCCTGTCATCGATAGATTTTCAAAATCATGCAGACTCGTACCCATTCCCAAATTACCCACAGCCCTGGAAACAGCAGAAATACTGTACAATTATGTTTTTCATTACTATGGTCTACCTGAAGACATTGTGTCAGACAGAGGTCCCCAGTTTACCTCCCGTTTGTGGTCTGCCTTCAAAAATCTCCAAATCAATATCAGCCTCACCTCCAGTTACCACCCTCAGTCCAATGGCCAAACTGAGCACCTAAATCAAGAGATTGGACGCTTCCTCCGTACCTATTGCCATGCCAATCACAAAGAGTGGAGTCAATTCCTCATGTGGGCTGAATACGCACAGAATTCCTTAAGAAAATCATCCACTGGACTAACCCCCTTTCAATGTGTATTAGGCTTTCAACCCCCTCAGTTTCCGTGGTCCGGTGAACCCTCCGAACTCCCAGCCTTATATTCTTGGTTCAAATAATGTAAAGAAGTCTGGAATGTTGCAAATACTCACCTTTCCCATGCTGTCAGACGTTTCAAAGAGCAGGCAGATCGTCATCGGCGTCCCAGTCCCACGTACTCCCCAGGCCAATGGGTTTGGCTATCCACCCACCTCAGACTCCCCTGTAAGAAACTCAGCCCCAGGTACGTTGGTCCTTTTCAAATAGATCGTCAGATTTCTCTTTTATCTTATCGACTGATCCTGCCTAACCATCATCGTATCTCTCCCACGTTCCATGTTTCCCTGCTCAAGCCTGCTGCTGGTCCAGCCGAGGTGGATAGGGAGGTGGCAGCCGGTGAACAGGGTCCCCCACCAGTTATTATCGATGAAGAGGAGGCTTACCAGAACCACAAGATCCTGAAGTCCAGACGCCGGGGGGGACAACTGCAGTATCTGATCGACTGGGAGGGGTACGGCCCGGAGGAACGATCAATCGAACGGATATTCTCGACCCAACTCTGTTAAGTGAATTTCACCTGCAGCATCTGGAAATGCCAGCCCCTCGTCCCTGTGGAAGACCCCGGCGTTGTGGTCCCTCTCACGTCAGGAGCCGTTCGCAGGGGGGGACTCTGTTACCGACTCGGTCCCAGTCATTCCCCTCGTTGGCCAGCAGAGGTCACCATCACCGGACTTCTAAGCATTAGGTCATACTCGGACACTGATTGCTACACACACCTGCAGCTTATCCTACTGATGATCCACACACACATATAAGCAGCTCACACACTCACTCCGTTGCAAAGTCTTGTTCTGCCCTGCCTGACATTACTGAGCATTATCTCTTTGCCTGATCTCCCGCGTATTACCTGGACTGTATATCGGCCTTGCCTGCCACCTGTCTCGAACCTTGCTTGTACCCTTGACTTTGATCTACGCTGCCTGCCCTGAACCCAGCCTGATATCTCACCTCTGAACCACGCTGCCTGCCTCTGACCCATGTCTGCTATCACACTCCTTGACATCCAGCCGTCAGCCCTTAGACCCATACTTACTACATTTGGTGTGAGTTGATGTGCGTATTGTGTGATTGTGATTTAACTGTGTTTAATAAGTATACTGCAAATAGATCCCTCCGTGTCAGACTCCTTGTTACAGTGAGAGTGTTTGGATGTTTCCAAGTACTGTGTTGTGGCTAGAAGGGTATCTGCTACCTAAATAAACATATGCCAGAATAATTGGTGGTTTATTCCGCGGTGGTGACAGCTGATAAATCAGAGATTAAGCCAACGAAAAATTAATGAATTATAATTACTAGATATCAGTGGTGTAAAGTAACTGATTACAAATACTCAAATTACTGTAATTAAGTACTTTTTCTCAGGAATTGTAATTTACTTGGTAGTTTTAAAAATGTGTACTTTTACTCTAACTTGAGTACATTTTTAGTGCTGTATTGGTACTTTTACTCCACTACTTTCCTTAAATCTGCAGTCACTACTTTATTATTTCTTGTCTATGGGGATTAGAAAAATCAGTCCTGTAATTCCAGTCCAATCAAATCACATATAGAAGGTAAATCACATTATAATGAACTACCTCAAGACATGGGCGATTTATAAATGTAGCAAACTGTTTGGAAGCATTAAAAGTGTCCAAAAAGATGTTCTAAATCTTTACACGCATTGACCCAGAGACTGTTTAGATGCATGTCACTGATGAGAAGATGATGAATGTTTGCTATAAAATGACAGTAATGGCCTTAAACACCCAGCAAGCACAAGACATCAACATGACGTCAGATTGACATTGTCGTGGGGACGTTGCATTTTGTTTGGTAACTTACTATGATCAGGCTGCTTTGACACAATTTACATTGTAAAAGCGCCATACAAATAAAGGTGAATTGAATTTAAATTAAAATTGGGTTGACGTCAGAATTCAATGTCAGACCAACATCAATGTCCAACCTAAAACCAACCAAATATCAATATTTAATGATGTCACAGCTTGAAGTTGTTTGAACGTTACCACTATGACGTCTATCAGATGTTGGATTTTGTTTGCTATACCTGAGGAATAAATGTCAGTATTTGACGTCAATATTATGTTGGTTTAAGATGTTGGCTCAACGTTGGATTTTGGTCTCTTTCTAATGCAACCTAAAATCGACCAAATATCAACATCATTTGACGTCATTAGACATTGAATTTTGGTCACCTGACATCATGATGAAAATTTTTATTTACTAAACCTATATGAAGACACATTTTGGGTGAGTGGAAAGCCCTACGAATCTGCCATTATATGTCATTGAAAACAGGTGACAGGTTAAGGCAAAGGGGTCATAAATAGATCACGAGAAAGGACTTGGGGATACAATGAGAACCATCTGTGTCAGAAAGGCATGAAATGTATACAACATATGTTGAAACTGTCATGTATGTTTGAAAAGACACATACTGAATGGGAGAGTCGAGTCCAGTTTAGATGTTTAAATCATAGATACTAGTCATAATTACCAAATGTGAACTGTATGTGTAAAAACAGTTATGAATACATTAGATCTTTACATTAAGAGGGCCATCAAGAAGAAGAGGGTTTAAATAGGGGTCGTAAAGAAGTAGGAGCTGGAAGAGGCCTGTGGAACCAGTAAAACAGCTGTGAAAACAAAATGTGGGAGGAAGCTAGGATAAAGGGGATAGGAAATGTGAGGGACGTTAGATTGTCCTGGAGTAAGACTAGGGATGGGTCTGCTTATAGACGTCTTTGCTATTTTGGAAAACATTTTAATAAAGTATATTCTTCTGATATTCATAACCCCCAGTCTGAGTTTGATTCATTAAGAGAAAAACCAAAAACCACTACAAATAGCATCCCTGGGTGGGCTAGAAAGGAGCAGGACTGGTGTTGCTGTGCAGACTGGATTGGAGAGTGAGCGATTTTATGCTCATTAGTTTGTGTTTTTTTCTGCCAGGACCTGCTTGTAACTAAATACACTTGATCTGTTTCTGCAGCTTTAAAGAACTAAAAGTAAATGTATAGAAAAATCCAAAAACCACTACAATCACAACCTAAATCAACCTAATATTAACATCCTATGACATTGTGTACCTGCTGGGCAATAACTAAATGCCCTACAGAATGTTACGTTTACACACACATGCACAAAGTACACGTAAACGCATCAGGTTTTCACAGCGTAATACTCACTACTCATGAGTACTTTTTAAAAGGGCTACTTATTACTCATACTTTGCATACTTTGATCATCATTAACCTGCGGGCTGCATTTTGCTCACGGGGCTGCAAAAAAATAAATAAAAAGAGCGGGGCTACGGCAAAATAATGATTAAAAAGAGTGATGTTATGGTCAAATAAACAAGTAAATTAAAAAACTGCAACTGCTGAGAGTGCAAGCAGCTAGGGACACTGGCCCTCGCGGCTAAAAATCGGACCGGCCCACCGGGAATTCTCCTGGTTTTCCCGATTAGACAATCCGGGCCTAAGTGAAAGCGCATTAGCAGTCAATGACTATAAAAGTAAAACAGTTTTCACGGTCAATTAAACAGTCCTAATGTTGTTTTAAAGTCATACTTAGATGCAATTTTAGACCAAATATTCAAATTAGCATGGTAAACAAATATAAGGACCATTAAATTAACGAATGTGCTAATATAAAACCAACTTTACCTCATTCATTAACACTATCTAATTCACTGTGAACAATGTTGTTCTTTGATAGCCATTAGCGTTAGCTGTTAATATGATTTCCCAATTTAGAATTTGCAAAGAATGCTTTAATGCAATTAAACTATTATTGAGAATGTCAGAATATCTGAATATATAATAACTACCGCTATGCCGTTCAAAACAAGCTGCAATGTTCACTTAACATTAAGTTAGCTGGCTATAAAGGCTCTGTCATGCTGATGGTGTTTTTTTTTATACAGCATATATATATATATATATATATATATATATATATATATATATATATATATATATATATAGTAAGCATGACTGCCACTTGAGTAGATCCGAGGAACTCACATCTGCAAAGTGAACGAAGAAGACTGCCATTCCCTCTCCTCCACCAAGCAGGCCACATTAATGGGTAGCTGAACCACAATGCCCCAGAGATCTTTTGGCCGGATAACATCATGAAGTATGTTGTCCGAGGACTTCAGCCTTTCAACATTGTAGAGCAAGAAGCTTTCCGTGATTTTTTTGCTAGACCTGGTGCCAAATAGCAAAATAATGACAAGAATCACACTCGCATATATGATTAATGATGCTGCCAAACAGATGAAGATCAGGATTATTGAGGCTATGAAAACTGTTGACCACATTGCAACAACTACTGACTGCTGATCAGTCAGGCGCCATAGTTTCATTGGGGTCACGGCTCACTGGGTGGACTCCGAAAGTTTAAAAAGGTGCTCAGTGGCCCTGGCATGTAAAAGATTGAAAGGGTTTCACACTTTCGATGTTCTGGCAAATGCACTAAATGATATCCATGCCGAGTATGAAAGTCGAGGGAAGATAGTCAGAACAACAACAGACAATGGCTCAAACTTCATCAAAGCCTTCAAAGTCTTCGGTGAGGATGAAAATAACAATGCTGCTGCTCTAGTTCAGGCGGAGGAGGAGGAGGAAGAAGAAGCAGACAAAGATGAGGAGGAAGTAGAGTTTGTTAATGTATCTTCACTTTTGGATGAAGATGATGGTTTTGAGTTCCAGCTCCCGAAGCACCAGCATTGTGCATGCCACATTCTTAATCTAATAGCCACTGCAGATGCCAGCAAGGCAGTGTCCAATGGTGCATACAAAAACTTATACCACTCAACATTTGGCAAGTGCAGCGCACTTTGGAATAAGTGTTCAAGATCCTCAACAGCAGCTGAAACTGTGGAAGATACTTACTCCCTCTAGCTTGTGCGACCGAATACAACAAGGTGGAACTCTGTGTTCATGGCTGTGGAGAGACACCTCAGGGTAGTGAAAGAAAAGGGAGAGGCAACAATGAGTTTTGTGCACAGATTTGAAGGTTCCAATGTAAGTTTAAAAATGTTTGGCACTCTTTCTGTCAAACTCAATTCTGGTCCATGTTGTCTACTTGAACAACATTGAATAGAATGATTAAAATTGAATGATGAACCAATCCATTGTGCGATAATGATTTGATCATGTAGCAATGCTTTTTTTTTGTATCTTATTGTTTATATGTTTTGTCTTCATCACAGGTTTAATTGCATTCCTATCAGAGTATGCTGCTGTCATGACTCCAGTCGCGCAAGCAACTAACATTTTGCAAGCTGAATCCAGATGGGGTGGCTGCTCCCAACCGTCAAGCTCCTGAAAATCAAACTAAACAGGATCAAGCTAACACTGAAATACTGCAAGCCACTTGTGGATGCCCTGCAGGTGGGCATTGAGGCTCGTTTTGGTCCTATGATGGAAGACCCAGAGCTGGTGGCCGGTGCTATTCTGCTTCCAAAATTTAAGACAAATTGGACATAGGAAGATGAGACAATCAAAATAGGTAAGAAATAATGTATTGGTGCATTATGTCATGTGTTTATTCATGAGTCACACACAGTCCTTTGAATTAGTTTTTTTAAAATAGAAATACACACGCGCTTGTCATGCATTGAAGATATAGCAAACATACCAATAAGCAGGTGTTGTAAACTCTGCGTAAACTCTTAACTGCACAGCAAACATTATACATTTAACAGCATGTAGGTGGGGTCAGATGCAAATGAAGGGTTGTGGTCAGGAGGGTAAACTGCTTTTTTAGGCCTGGTCTCATCATATTCTGGGGACAAAAATCGCCTAACCAGTTGACCGAAAGGAGAAAACAAGTTACACAGCCGTGCTGTAAAACTGATAATTTGCATTACATTGGAGACCTTTAGGGCTCCAGAGACTAAGACATGTTAAGGTCTGTCACACCCTGGAAACAACTTTTGTAGATATAAATTATATAAATATAAATTTATATTCCCACACAGGGCATTATGTTGTAAAAAAATATTATTTTAATAAAATTATGTCTATATTTCAAACACCCGTTTTCCTCAAAAAAGCCACTTTTTGCAGCATTTATGACCTGGCAGACCATAGAAATTATGATATAATGGTAACCCAGACCCTTACACTACCTCCACTATGCTTGACAGACAGCTTAAGGCCCTGGTTCTGCATTTGAGGTGGTGAAATTGTAGATTGTGTATAGAGTGAAAAGGGGTCTTGAAGGTAGGCCACCAAACCCAGGGCATAATGCCATACACTGCGGACAACACTTGGTTGCAGGCAGTTTCATTTCCTATCCCGCAATCAGTTGCTGTCTACAACATACTGTACAAGGTACACAAAGGTAAATGTTGCAAACTTGGACTTTTTGTTAAATGGATTTTAGTATAAGTATAAAGTTGTTGTTTCCATTAAAACTATTCTCTCATGTCATCATGTGGTTACTATCATGATGGGTTGAAACTATTATTATCTTTTATAACACACTATTATATTTCAGTAATGGACTATATCAACGGCACATTGATGACCCCTTGTTGCAGTCTAGTGAGGTCAACAGGTCCAGCTCATCTGATGAAGATGACTATTTTCTGGTTTGCAGGGTTTAAAGGCACCAAACAGCTAGATGCATACTTGTCCTGTTCAGCAGATAACATGGACTTGCTCAAGTCTTTTCCAGCTGTGTGCAAGTTGTCTGTTTAGTTAAACACACCCCTTCCAGCATCAGCAGCCTGCGAGAGGCTTTTTAGTATTGCAGGATTAGTTTATAGCCCTAAAAGAGCGAGACTGAATTCAGTCAATTTTGAAAACCAACTACTTTTGAGGATAAACAATAAATTTCTAACTTCATAAATGTGCTGCCACCAGTTTAAGGAAGAAGGAAATAAGCTGTGGAGAAAGAAAGCACAAGCAGGGAAGAGAGGGGAGGGCTTTAAAGAGGAAGGGGAAAATTGTTCTATTTGTTAACAAAAAGTTAAGCTCTTTGTTTTTAGTCCAATCACTTTTGTTTTTACATAAAAAAAAAAATACTTGAATTTGGCCCACAGGCCTTTAAGATCTTTTAGTTGCCCTAACAAGTTGAGGTTGAAAAGTAAATGTGCAAGTACCAAAAATTTACTGCTTGTTGCAAAGTACACCCTAGTTTAAGAAGGGAATCCGCTGTGGAGAAAAATGCACCATTTAGGTATTCTTTTCATATCATTGTTTTAAACCTGTTTGACACAAAAAGGATAGTTAAAAAAAAAAAAAACATTATGATGTATTTTGACTGCTGTCTTTAATGACTACATCACACAATTCTTGTATTTTTACTTTCAGTACTTGAGTAGTACATTTTGAAAAAAAAAAAAAAACAACTACTTGCAATTCTTAAGTACAAAAAATGTTGAATACTTTAGTACTTCCACTTAAGTATGGTGCTTAAAGAGCACTTCTACTTCTACTCAAGTCACTTTTTAAGAGAGTACTTGTACTTTTACTCAAGTCTGGGTCTCTAGAACTTTATACATCTCTGGTAATTATATGCATCTAGGCTTATTATAATGGCAGTCAATAGCATAAGTTGGAGAGCTTCATTATCATATTGAGATGCGTATTGGTTCCCAAGTTAAGGTAGCCCTCCACCATATCTGTATGACAACCCTTTGCTCATGTTCTCGACCAGGCTACAACCCTTTACAGATGTTGTGAGTCCCATATTTATATAAAAATTCACATTTGGCACTTGGTTAGGTTTTAGAAAATTATATCAACTACCCAACTACAGGAGGGTCATGGCCTGTCAAAACATCCCTAGATATATCCAAAAAAAAAAAAAAAATACATCCAAACACTTCCAATAGGGCAAGACTGCAAGCAAGTTCCTCCAGGCCAGTAGAGCTAGACTATCAGATCTAGGACTATTGATCCAGGTCATAATTTTTTATACATTGTAATTCTTTTGTAATATAAAAAAAAGCAGGACAATTGAGACTTAAAAATCAAGATAAGTGACCAGTCTTACCCCCCATTTATTTTACCAAGTAAAAAAAAAATAAACAAGACAGAAACTACAAAAAAAAAAAAAAAAACACACACAAAAAAGAAAACAAGAAAAGTATCCCCCTTTTTACCACCAGGTATGTGTTTTACCTGGAAAATGGAGGGCTTGCTCTAACTTTGGCAATGCAGTGGCCCAATGGGTTGCACGTTTGCCTCACAGCAAGAAGGTTGCTGGTTTGAGCCTCAGCTGGGTCAGTTGGTGTTTCTGTGTGGAGTTTGCATGTTCTCCCCATGTTCACATGGGTTTCCTCTGGGTGTTCCAGTTTCTCTCACAAGTCCAAAGACGTGGTATAAGTGAATTGTGTAAGCTAAACTGTTCATAGTGTATGTGTGTGAATGAGTGTGTATTGATGTTTCCCAGTGATGAGTTGTGGCTAGAAGGACATTCGCTGCGTAAAACGTGCTGGATTAATTTGGTTGGTTGATTTCGGTGTGGCGACCCCAGAGTAATAATAGGACAAAGCTGAAAAGAAAATGAATGAATGGATGAATAGTCTAACTGTGCTCCATGTTAGCTAAAATTATTTAGGGGTTCCCTCCAGTGGAAGCTCTCCCAATAGGGATATTTTCAGGATAGACTTTTTTTGGGGGGAATATTCCCAAGAGAAGTTTTAGGGGAAGCCAGGTGACTCTTCACTAGGCTGGTTCTGGTCTTCCCCATCCTCTTGCTACTTCCTCTGAACCTCCAAAACTCTTATGTTCCTGCCCCTGGGGCAGATTTAACAAAAAATCAGTTTGTGAGGGTGATATTGATATTGGAGGGTTCACCAGGACTTCTACCTCCGGCTCCAGAACCATGAAAAATTCTTTATCCAACTGTTACATATTGAGTAACATTAATTGTGACAATGCAAGTGTGTATTGTTCCTGTGTGTTTCCTCCATTATCTATCTCTTTCTCTCTCTCTCTCTCTCTCTCTCCACATGAGCGGAGATCAGGTGCAGCTGTGAGAGGGGCGGCGCCAGATATAAAGGCACGCCGTTGACGCTCCTCATCGAGTTCTCTTCCTGTTTCCCCTCGCTTTTGTGTGTGTCTGAGCAGCTCGCTCTGAGTTCTCTGTGCGGCAGTGATCTGTCTGAAACCTTTTGTTCAAAGTAATCCGGTGAGATACTCTGTTAAATACGGTAATAGGACGGTAACCTGCATTAGCGGTGGCTGATTGTTTAATGCCTTTCTCCAACCCTGTTTCAAAGTCATCTGGTGAGATACTCTGTTAAATACGGTACTAGGACGGTATCATGTGTTAGCTGTGGCTAATATTTACCTTAATGCTGAATGGTCAACGGGAAGGCCTTTTTCTTTTGTCCAGTTTTCTCCTGTTTTGTGGTTAGTTATGGAGGTTAGAATTGTATGCTTTATTTATGGAATTTTATTTTTGGTATAGGTAAGAGGTTTAATATTGGGTAGCGTACCTTGTTTTGTTTGTTGTTTTGGCCTTTTTGTTCCCTGATTCTGATTTTGATCTTTTTGTTTAATAAATCTGATACCCCTTATTGACAACTTGGCCTGTGTGTGTGTGCTTGGGGGAACAGGAACGGGGACTCCGGGTGACCACTTTTTATAGCGGTCATCCTTAAACTTATGTGCGTAGCGGGGTGCATCCGCTACGTAACATAATTGGGGGCTCATCCTAAACTTCGTGTGAAAGCTCGTCTGCCTTTTGTTTGTCTGCGCATCAAGTTGGGTGAGTAAAACTTTCCTCTCTTTACATCATGTCGTGAATTGTGTTAAAACTTTGGGTGTGGGGGGAGGAACTATGGAAGCTGAAGTGAAAGCTTTTATTGATTCTCCGTCGTTAGAGCAATTAGATCGCTTCCGAAAAAAAGATTTGCTGCAAGTGGCAGAAATCTATAAAATATCCGTTTCATCTGGTGCAGCGAAAGCTGAAATTAAAGCCGAACTTCTCTCTGAACTGACAACACAAGGCGTCTTTTCAGAGGAGCTCGAAGCCGCTGCTTCCCCTGCAGCAGATTATGACGTGAATGTGGCACTGAAGTTAAAAGAACTCGAGTTTAAAATTAAACAACAAGAATATGAGACTCACTTATTACGTATTCGCGAATTAAAACTACGCCTGAAAGCGAGAGAAGTACAAACTGCTGAGAGTAGTCGTTTCGATCCCAGTCGATATATGAAACTCGTTCCTCAATTTAGAGAGTCGGAAGTGGACGCTTATTTTATTGCTTTCGAGAGAGTGGCAGGCAAATTGGGCTGGCCAAAAGAAATGTGGGCGATTATGCTGCAGAGCAGTTTTGTGGGCAAGGCGCAGGAGGTGTGCTTCTCGTTGTCCATGCAAGATTCGCTCAAATATGACGTGGTTAAAGCTGCTGTATTGAAGGCTTACGAATTAGTGCCAGAGGCATATAGGCAGAAGTTCAGGGGCCATATTAAAAAAGCGCAACAAACCTTTTTAGAGTTTGCTCGTGATAAAAAGACCATGTTTGAAAAATGGTGCACGGCATCTGAGGTTACCACTTTTGAAGGTCTCCAGGAATTAATTTTGTTGGAGGATTTCAAGAATGGTTTGCCTGAGAATATGGTTTTGTATTTGAACGAACAAAAAGTCACTGTGTCCCGTGAAGCCAGAGATATGTGTCCCGTGAAGCCAGAGACTGCCCGCACGCGAGCACCTGCGGGTGGAGTGAATAGTCGTACAGAAAAACGACTTTGTTTTTATTGCCTTGATCCGAATCATTTTATTGCGGAGTGCAAGGCATGGAAATTAAAGAATGCGTCCGGTAGAACTAAAAGTGTCGCACATGCAGTAATTGAACCTCGAATGATGAAGGCTGCGAACACTGGGCTGCACAATGATGTCTTCAAGCCTTTTCTGCTAGAGGGCTGGGTTTCCACATCTCCAGGGGAGACCGTGAAAGCCGTATCCATCTTGCGGGACACTGGTGCCGCCCACTCCTTCATTCGGGAGGGCATTCTGCATTTGTCGGAGAGGACTTATACTGGTTCAGATGTTTTAATTCGCGGAATTGAACTGGGTTGTGTGAGAATTCCGGTTCATTCTGTGTTTTTAAAATCTGCACTTGTCACTGGAGCAGTTAAAGTCGGGATGTGCGCACAATTTCCCGTTGAAGGGGTAGATTTTATTCTGGGGAACGATTTGGCCGGAGGTAGTGTTTTTCCCTGTCCAATTGTGTCCGATTTCCCCGATAATAATATTGCTGAGGTAACTGACACGTCTAAATTTTTCCCAGCCTGTGCGATTACACGATCGCAGTCACGGAAATTTGAAGATACTGTTGATTTGTCTGATTCGTTTTTGCTGCGCTAGGATCCTACCGAGTTCGTTCTGTCAGTGGATGACAAAGTGGTGAATGATAATGAAATAAAATTGGACAATCAAATTATTAAAATTGGTCGTAAACAATTGAGTGAAGCGCAAAAGTCAGACCTGTCATTGTCTTATTGTGTTGACTCTGCTGTCCAAACCGAGTCGGAGTTAGACGGAGTTAGAATTGGATACTTTTGGGATGGTGATATTCTGATGCGTAAATGGACATCAGCGTCTGTGGTTGATCCAGACACACCGCCCACCTATCAAATTGTGTTGCCAGCCTGTTACCGGTCGGCAGTGTTGAAATTAGCGCATGACCACATCATGGCAGGACACTTTGGTGTTAATAAAACTTTTAGTCGCATCACTAAGTATTTCTTTTGGCCTAGTCTGAGATCAAGTGTCGGGAATTACTGTCGTTCATGTCATGCGTGTCAGGTCGCCGGGAAGCCTAATCAAGTCGTGCGGCCGGCTCCCTTGCATCCTATACCAGTGATGGGTGAGCCCTTTGAGCGTTTGATTTTGATTGTGTTGGTCCCCTTCCAAAATCTAAACAGGGTTATCAGTACATTTTAACTCTAATGTGCGCGGCCACTAGATTTCCCGAAGCGGTACCTTTACGCAACATTAAAACTCAGTCTATCGTGAAGGAGCTGATTAAATTCTGTTCCCTCTTTGGTCTGCCTCGCGTAATTCAAACCGATCGTGGCACGAATTTTATGTCAACTCAGTTTAAGCGTGCGCTCGAGGCAATTTCAGTGTCACATCAAGTCTCCAGCGCGTACCATCCGCAATCACAGGGAGCGTTAGAGCGCTTCCACCAAACGCTTAAAACAATGTTGCGTACTCACTGTGTCGATGCAGACAAAGATTGGGCAGAGAGCCTCCCGTTTTTAATGTTTGCTGTGAGAGAAACCGTGCAAGATTCGCTCGGATATAGTCCGGCAGAGCTCGTTTATGGCCATGTTTTTCGCAGCCCTTTGAAGCTTTTAACTGAGCAGTTACTAGCGAGTGAGTCTTCTACAGTACCAGTAACGGAGTACGTGGACTCGTTACGTAAACGTTTGTCGCGCTCATGTGAGCTTGGCAAAATTCACCTTACCAATTCTTAAGCGTCTATGAAGGAGCATTATGATAAACGGAGTGTTACCCGTTCATTTGAGCCAGGTGATTTAGTGCTCGCCTTACTGCCGGTGCCAGGCTCCGCGCTCCAGACTAAATTTGAGGGCCCGTATGTGATAAAAAGAAAAATCAATGACACAAACTATGTGATAAAAACCCCTGATCGTCGTAAGAAAATCAAAATGTGCCATATCAACATGCTGAAACTCTATCACTCAAGAAACCCTAGCGAAGTGAAATGTAAATCTGCAGTGGCAGTGGCAGTGCCAGCTGATTCGAAAGAGTGATATGGATGTGGAAATTTGTGACGCAGTGTGTGTGGGGAGTTTACAAAACTCCGTAATATTAAAGGACTTGAATTCCCGTCTGTCTTACCTTGGTGATGGTCAAAAAGACAGTGTGATAAACTTGATACACAGTTTCCCAGAGATTTTCACAGATGTTCCGTCCCGCACTAACGTTTTGAGTCACGATATTGATGTTGGCAGCGCATCTCCAATCAAGCAACACCCGTATAGAGTCAATCCTTTTAAACGCAAAATTATGAAAACAGAAGTGGAGTACATGCTCGCTCATGGTTTAGCAGAGCCATCTCAGAGTGCATGGAGTTCGCCCTGCCTTTTAGTTCCGAAATCTGATGCATCTTTTCGTTTTTGCACTGATTTTAGAAAAGTAAATGCAGTTACCAAACCTAACTGTTTTCCGTAGCCGAGGATGGATGACTGTATAGACAAAATTGGACCTGCAAAGTTTGTTACAAAGCTTGACTTGCTTAAAGGGTATTGGCAAATCTCCCTTAGTTCACGCGCTGCTGAAATTTCTGCCTTTGTCACCCAAGACTTCTTTGGTCAGTACTCTGTGATGGCGTTCGGGATGAGGAACGCCCCTTCCACATTCCAAAGACTTATGAATATTGTCTTACGAGACATCAAAAACTGTGACTCGTATTTGGATGATATTGTGGTGTACTCTTCCATGTGGGAGGAGCACATTGAAACCTTACGTGAGGTATTTTCAAGATTTTCAAATGCGAATTTGCCAAAGCTTATGTCACCTACTTGGGTAAATGTGTGGGGCAGGGCCAAGTTTCCCCTGTCAATGCTAAAGTAGAGGCTATAATGAATTTTCCCAAGCCTTCTAACAAGCGAGAGCTGCGCCGTTTTCTCGGCATAGCCGGGTATTACACAGGGTTTTGCCGCAACTTTGCCAGCCTGGTGGCTCCCCTGACTGATCTTCTTCGGCCCTCCAACGTATTTCGTTGGTCTCCTGAGTGTGAACTTTCTTTTAATGGTGTAAAAGTTCTGCTGAGCAACGCACCTGTTCTCACTGCTCCAAACTTTGAGCGCCCATTTCAGCTGGAGGTAGACGCAAGCGCTGTGGGAGCGGGAGCTGTCCTTTTACAAAGTGCTGAAACTGGCATTGTAAAACCCGTGTGCTACTTCTCAAAGAAATTTAATCGAAACCAGTGTAACTATAGCACAATTGAAAAAGAGGCCCTTGCTTTGTTGCTAGCTTTGAAACACTTCGAAGTTTATTTGGGTGGTTCAAGTTTCCCGATCAAAGTTTACACCGACCACAACCCTTTGGTGTTTCTAAATCGCATGTTTAATGCGAATCAACGGTTGATGCGTTGGGCACTTTTACTGCAGGAATTTAATCTTGAAATTGTGCCTGCTTCCTGCTTTGCTACTGTTCGGACGTCTTTGCCTACTGCTCCGCTCCTTGCACTCCTGCTTTTTTATTTTATAATCTAATTTTAACTTGAGCCTATCAGCACAGTGCTCAAATGAAACAGCTTGAAGATCAACATCGAATCTACAAACTTTCTGGAGTACAACTTTACTTTTATTTAGAGGAATTATCGTCTAAACAATCCTCCCGCTACCAGCTGCTTTCATTCCTGAGACGGGAAAACACGGCTGTGAAAATGGCTCTGGATCATATTGATTTGGAATTTCACTGCTGCACTAACTGCCATAAACTTTTACAAAAGATTGCAGTTCTTGAAACAAAGTTACTTGCGATCCAACCAGAACTGTCGAATTACACAGGACTGGTTCATCGTGGAGCCTCACAGCATTCAGCCGGTAAGCCCTATAAATCTACTCCAGCTACTGTTTTGAGAACAGAAAAACAGATTGAAACTGTTGAAAATCAACGTGAACTATGGCATAAACAAGGTGCGAGACCAAAGGGTACTCGTGGGGTCAGATCACGAAGGTCATACGCTGCTGCATTAGCGTTCTCTACCCCAAATACAGCTCGGACTCAAATACAGCTTCAGAACAGATATGAAGTTTTGAGTAATATGGGTGAAGAATCCCCAAATGCAGTTAGACAGAGATCGCATGACTCAGCAATTAACTTTGCTCTGAACAGAGGCTCAAGGCCGACTAGACAGCGGCATTCTGCTCCGATCGCAACAGAGATAAGAACATTGATTGTTGGAGACTCAATAATCAAACATTTTAGGAGCAGAGATACCATGACATACTGCTTTCCTCATGCAACAGTTTCTGATATAAATAAAGAACTTGAGAACATATTAAGGAAACATGAGACTGCAAAACGGATTATCATCCATGTGGGGAAGAATGATATTCGGAAGGAGCAGTCAGAACTGCTCAAGAGAGATTTCTGTGAGCTTTTGGAAACAGTTGAAAGATTGAAAATTCAGCCGTTCATCAGTGGACCACTCCCTGCAAGAGGGACAAATATGTTTTCAAGGCTCCTTGGTCTAAACGCATGGCTGCAGAAAACATGTAACATGAAAAGACTGAATTTCATTGACAACTTCAATCTCTTCTGGAACCAAAGACAGCTGTTTACATCAGACGGCCTTCATCCAAACAAACTTGCAAAAGTGCAAAAAAAAGGTGCAAAAGTGCTGAAAGACAACATCCTCTTCTCCCTCCATCATCCATCAGCTGTGTATGCCACTGAACTGAATGACACACACACACATCTAGCAAATGTCCGGATGACCACAGGACTTCAAATCAGCTCCTGAGTGGACTTGTGGCTGACGCATCCTACAAGGACAGAGATAACACCACGCAGCCACAACAACCGCCAATAACGGACAAACTGCCGTCTGCGCCCTGCACACTGAGCTCAACACAGGCAGACTGTGATGCATCAGAACAGCATCAAGTCTCAGCACTCATGGATGATCCCCAGGAAAACAGCCAGGTAAACATATCTCAGCAACCAGAAACCCCAGACCCACAGCCTCTGTCACCGGACACGTTCTCATTGTCATCTTGCTCGCCTCTCTTGGATTTTTCAAAAAAGATGGAGGAACTGGTGTGTGCTGGAACTAAACTCTCACACTCCATTGCTGCTAGCCCCCAGTTAGCAACCAAAAGTCAGCAAGCCACACGCCCATCTCTAAGCCCACCTCGCCCTACACCTAGTAAAGGCCTCAGGTCTTTGCGACAGCGCAAGGTCCCAAAAAACACCTCATCTTTAGCTGGTGAACTTAAAAACTGCCATTGATGTGTCTCGGGGGCCTGCTTAGATAACAGTGTCTTTATCAGATGTTTACAGAACAAGCAGGAACCCAGTGTGTCTGTAGCTTTCTCTACGCAGATATGTGTCTTATTACGTGACAGAAAACCAAAGACTCTTTCAGACCGTATAGCAAATCATTCAAATCTGGTGTCTATTAAATGTATATCTGAGACTTCTGTAGTGAAAACGACTAAAACTGTTAAGTTAGCACTTCTAAACATTCGATCACTCAATAATAAGTCACTTTCAGTCAATGATTTTATCAACACAAATTGCCTTGATTTTATGCTTTTAAATGAAACTTGACTAGATGACAGCTGTAGCGCAGCAGTTCTGAATGAAGCAGCTCCTTTAAACTTTGACTTTTTGAGTGTTTGCAGAGTTAATAGGAGAGGTGGAGGCATCGCTGCCCTGTTTAAAGATGTGTATGAATGTAAACAAGTGTCATTTGGTGACTATTTGTCCTTTGAATATCTGAGTATAGCACTAAAAGGGTCTCCACGCATCTTACTGATCATTATCTACAGACCTCCAAAATATTCTCCAGCTTTTATTGAGGACTTTACAGAGCTGTTATCAATAGTAACATCTGAATATGATTATTTTAGTATTGCTGGGGATTTTATTATTCACATTGTTAATCCAGAAATCAATGCTGTAAAAGAACTGATGACTGTTTTTAACACTTTTGATCTGACTCAGCATGTTCAAGGACCCACACACAATCGTGGACACTCTTGATCTACTTATAACTAAGGGTTTACAAATTTCATCGACTGTTGTTAAGGATGTGGCACTATCTGATCATTTCTGTATCTTCTTTGATATATTGATCACTCCAGCTATTAAAGACAGATCTGTCTCTGTCAAAAAGAGATGCATAAATGAGAACACCAGTGAGCAGTTTATGAAGGCCATATCGCTAGCACCAAGTATAGCTGCAGATTCTGTTGATTCTCTCCTTGATTTGTTTAATTCTAAAATTGAAAATGTAATAAATGACATCACTCCTGTTAAAGTTAGGAAGAGAACTGGCAAAGAGAGAGTACCTTGGAGAAACTCAAGAGCAGTCCAAATGAAGAAAAGACAGTGCAGGAAAGCTGAGCGTATGTGGAGAAAGACGAAACTAGTAGTCCATTATAATATCTATAAAGACAGTCTTCAGGCTTTTAATGTGGAACTAAAAACTGCTAGACAGACTTTCTTTTCAAACCTTATAAACAACAATGTAAATAATGCTCGCACACTCTTTGCAACAGTAGAGAGGCTCACAAACCCCCCCAGTCGGATTCCCAGTGAGCTCCTCTCTGAAAGCAGATGTAATGAGTTTGCTCATTTCTTCACTGATAAGATCAATAATATCAGAAAGGCAATCAGCTCATACAATCAGCCAAGTTGTGTTGATGTCAAACAAGCTCAACCACAACTTGAGAAGTCAGACATTATGTCTGATTTCATGGCAATTAACGGCAAAATCTTAGAAGAGATGGTACAAAGTATAAAAACATCAACCTGCAGTCTTGACACGCTCCCCACATCATTCTTCAAAACGGTGTTTACCTGTTTAGAAATGGATCTTCTAAAAGTGGTAAATGATTCACTTCTCTCAGGGATTTTTCCAACCTCACTTAAAACTTCAGTTGTTAAACCCCTCTTGAGGAAGAGCAACCTGGATAACACCCTATTGAGCAATTACAGGCCAATCTCAAATCTCCCTTTCATTGGCAAAATCATTGAAAAAGTTGTTTTTAACCAGGTTAACAAGTTCTTAAACTTCAAGAGGTATTTAGACAATTTTCAATCTGGTTTCAGAGCACATCACAGTACAGAGAGCGCTCTTATAAAGATAATCAATGATATACGCCTAAATACAGATTCAGGTAAAATAACAGTGCTGGTATTGTTGGATCTCAGTGCTGCATTTGACACTGTCGATCACAGCATACTTCTGGATAGGCTGGAAAACTGGGTTGGGCTGTCTGGGACAGTCCTCAAATGGTTCAGATCTTACCTTGAAGGTAGAGGTTACTATGTCAGTTTAGGTGATCATAGGTCGAGGTGGACACCCATGACATGTGGAGTCCCACAAGGCTCGATTCTGGCACCTCTCCTGTTCAACCTTTACATGCTCCCTCTGAGCCAAATAATGAGAAAGAATCAAATCTCCTACCACAGCTATGCTGATGACACTCAGATCTACCTAGCCTTACTGCCTAATGACTACAGCCCCATTGACACCCTCTGCCAATGCATTGATGAAATTAAAAATTGCATGTGCCAAAATTTTCTTCAGTTAAACAAAGAGAAAAATGAAGTCATTGCGTTTGGGAACAGAGATGAGGTTCTCAAGGTGAATGCGTACCTTGGCTCTAAAGGTCAAACGACAAAAAATAAGGTCAAGAATCTTGGTGTGACTCTGGAGTCAGATCTGAGTTTCAACGGTCATGTCAAAGCAGTCAGTAAATCAGCATACTATCATCTAAGAAATATTGCAAGAATCAGATGCTTTGTTTCCAGTGAAGACTTAGAGAAACTTGTTCATGCTTTTATCAGCAGCAGGGTGGATTACTGTAATGGACTCCTCACTGGCCTTCCCAAAAAGACAGTCAGACACTTGCAGCTCATCCAGAATGCTGCAGCCAGAATTCTGACCAGAAGCAGGAAATCAGAGCACATCACACCTGTCCTCAGGTCTCTACACTGGCTGCCAGTTACATTCAGAATAGATTTTAAAGTACTATTACTGGTCTATAAATCACTAAATGGCCTAGGACCTCAATACATTACAGATATGCTCACTGAATACAAACCTAAAAGATCACTCAGATCTTTAGGATCATATAAACTAGAAGTTCCAAGAGTTCAGTCAAAGCAGGGTGAATCAGCTTTCTGCCACTATGCTCCTCACTGCTGGAATCAGCTTCCAGAAATGATCAGATGTGCTCCAACATTAGGCACATTCAAATCAAGACTGAAAACACATCTGTTTAGCTGTGCCTTTACTAAATGAGCACTGTGCTGCGTCCGACAGATCACACTATTATGTTTTTCGTTTTCTTTTTTATTCTTTTATAACCTATTTTAACTCATTTTAATTTGTTTTTATCTGTTTTTAATAATTTTTATTGTCTGCATTTTATGTTCCTAAACCTGTCTTTTTGATTCCTGTTTATGTAAAGCACTTTGAATTGCCACTGTGTATGAAATGTGCTATATAAATAAACTTGCCTTGCCTTGCCTAGTTCATATTATGAGATACTTGTACTTATTCATTGGATACTCGTACCTATTAAATATACTAGTACTTATTCATTAGATAGCACTTATTTATTAGATACTAGTACTGCTTTTAATAGTGTCTAACTATTCTGTTGTTAATAGTAACAGATGTAAAATTTGTCCATTTATTTCTATGGGATCTGTCATTGAGATATCAAATTTAGTTTTGACTTGTATGTATTCCAGCTGGTACTGGTACATATTTTTTATGTACTGCTAGTTAATGATTAGACCATGGTGCTCATTCTTTCATTAGATACTAGTTCATGGTTGTTCCCCCTTGTTTGCCTTGTTATTTAAAAATATATATATATATTGGCTTACAGTAGCTTACTACATTATTTTATTTTTTGGATAAAGATTATATTTTATGGAGTTGGTTTCTAGTTCATAATAATTACAGAAAAAAAAAAACACTTGTCATAGTTTTGTTCTTTGTGGCATTAGCACAGTGTTTTAAGAGGCTACATCCCATCAAGCTGATCTGATGTTTGTTGGTCTGCCTGACCCCTCTTTGTTTGGAATAATTTTTAGTAACTCTGCCTTATTTGGGAAAGATGGCCTACAGTAGCCATAAGTTCTCATTTTCTAAAATAAACACTTGGTGGATCTTGGTGGAAAAGATCTTGACTGTAGCCTATTTTTACAGTTTTTTCAGTATAGTTAATTTAGAGTTGGTTTCATTTCTACAAATGGTGCAAACTCTGCTAAATTATAAAAATATAATAATAATATTGGCCATGCCGCAGCAAGATTACCATAACATGGTGAACAGGATTACTGTAACATGTTAAATAAAGGAACATAAATCAACTTACAGTCATGCACGCACGTATACCACTCATCCATATGAGAGAATGAAAATGAAAGCAAACTAGATCATTACTGACAGACTGCCTTTAGTGTTCTGAACATGCCCATCTAGAGCGAGTGCACATTAATAGGTCTGTTTTACACTCAATAAAGAATTTAGTACAGTGACTTTTTATTTTCATTTTTGAAAAACAGGGTGTTGAGTTTGGCATTAATGCTCGATATTGCCCCCTGCCTGCTGTTAAACCTAGCTTTAATTGGGGTTACAGTGGAAAAGTAGATTGTGACCACTAGTTCACAGACTTGATTTAAACCATATATTCCTTGCAGAGCTGTTGTTCTCCTTGGCCTTCCTTATTGCATTAAAGTGGACGCCATCAAGTTCATCAAACTTGTGAAGTAATTCATGAATTTGGTTTAATCTTTGCTGTTTTATTTTTTTTTTGTGTTGGTTTTCTTTGATACTGTCACATTATTTTAGTGTTTTTTAGTGTTTTTTCAAGGAGAGGGTGTCTAGTCTGTAAAGTTCTTTGAAAAAACTGAAATAATTGTATACTATTTTTAAATGTTATGTCCTCAAGAACTATTGGTTTAAAGTAACTAAGACATTAAAGGGATAGTTCACTTTTTTCTGTTAAACAAAAAATATTATATTCTAAAGAATGCTGGCAAATAAACAGAAAAGGTTAAAAAATACTGTGGAAGTCAGTTGCTGTTTTCTTCATCTATCTAACTTTGTGTTCAACAGAAAAAGCTAACTTTCTTTTTGAATTAATATCAGTTAATAATTCTTGGGGTCTGATATTATGGGGAGATTTAGCTATACTTTCACTTTGGTCAGTGGTCATTTTTGTTGTTCATCAATGGCTTTAAAAATGTATATAAGAAACAGAGGTCCACTTTGCACCAATCAGTTAAAAATGTTTTCTTTTTTAATATTAGCACCCATCTAGCACAGCAGAACCACATTCTGTTCTCGCTTGCTGAAAACATATATTCATCTCCTTTCAGATGCAAAAAGAATACCTTTGTTACCGATTTTGTGTATTTTAGCATCTGAGATCAAGCTTTGTATATATATATATATATATATATATATATATATATATATATATATATATATATATACTGTTAGACATTTCAAAGGCTTTTTGCAGTAACTTACTGGCAACACTGTTGCCAGTAAATTACTGTATTTGAGATTTACAGTATACAATCGTAAATCAGTTTACAGCATGTTACCGTAGTGTCTGAAAATGGTTAATTACTGTAAAAACTAAGTCAACAGTTAACTACTGTAAACCTTTTAATTTTGTCCTAAATATTTTATAATATAATTTTGTTAATATCATTTTAATACTATTGACATAAAAAGACACAATTACAAAAAATTTACAAAATAAACACTCTTTATTTAAAACATTGGAGATGCTTAAAAATTAAAGAAAACTATGTAAAAACATTACATTTCAATCATTCAAATTATCTTATTTTAAGAAAAAAACATTGAAAATGACAAAACACATGCACATACATGTACAAAAATAATTTAAGTGTCTGACCTGCATATTGTTGTGAGAAAAAAAACAAAAACAATTGTACTTGGTACTACTGACATTAAACCAGACACAACTACAAAATATCCCATTCTTTAAAACATTGATAATGCTAAAAGCATTTAAGGAAAATGTGTGAAAATTACATCAAGCATTAAAATCAACAGATTAAAAATAAATAAATCACACAAAGCACTAGAACATACATGTACAATAATAATTTATTTGTCTGAATTGCATATTGTTGGAAAAATAAATATTTGTAACTATTAGCCTACTCAGAAACAACCCAACTTTAAAATATTACTAATTCTGGTGTCAAATTCTCAACAATGTCTGAATTCACATGTTCAAATGCAATTAATCTTTATTTCTATTGCACTTTTACAATGTAGATCAATGATGTCAAAAGCAGCTTAACATAGAAGTTCTTGTAAATTGAAGCTGCTTCAGTCTAGTTTTCAGAGTTGAAGTAGTACATGTCACTGCTGAAAGTCCAAACACTGAAGAGCAAATCCACCGATCCACCAATCGAAGCCAAGCGAGCCATTGGCGACAGTGGCATGGAACAAACTTTACCGACTGACGAAAGTGTAGAATAAAAGCCCTTGAGAGATACCAGGCTCAGTTGGGCACAACCGGTTCTCTTCTAGCCAAACTTGTGCAAAGCCGCAGTCTAGGCACCGGAGGCTTCAAAGGTCACGGGCGGGTGTTCAGGTTGGCCCAATGGATCAATGCGGAAACTTATCTATCACGTGTGTCTTTCAGGAATCAGTCTCTCACTCTCCACTCCTCCGTTACCACCACAGCATCTGGTCAGGATTTGGCCCAGTCCAGGATTATGGAGACCTCTGGATAAGGAGAAACAGACTAACATAAGCATAGAGGAAGCTTGTTTAAAAAAAATAATTTTATACTGGTTAGTTATTTTGAAGCATGGTAGCTGGGTTGGGCTAGTTTTCAGCTGGTACTGAGCAACTGGCTTTGAGGTGGATTTTGTGCTCTTTGGAGTGTGAAGTTAATCTATATATTCAGGTTATATGTGTATAATCTGCTTGTAGACTTGCATACCATTAAAACAATTGGACATGGGAAATGGCTTGAGGAAACAACTAGGGGTCATAAAAGAAGGGATGAAAAGAGAGTGGTAAAAGAGCCTGAGGTGTCTCAGGAAACAGATGTCAGAGGTGGAATTTGGGGTTAAACTAGGAGGTATCTTGTGTAATATATGGAGAACAAAGGAAAACAACGGATGTAAAAGGGTATTTAAATAAGCCAAGAACAGGAGTGAGGCAGAATTTTTCAGACAGAGATGCTACTGGGGGTCTCCTGAAAGTTCTCCTTTGTTGTCGACAATAAAGTATATTCTTCTGATATTCATAACCTCCAGACTGAGTTTGATTTAGTAAGAGAAGAACCAAGAAAACCACTACAGCTTCTGCTCATAACCAGCTCACTACCATGTTTAAAAAATAACTAACCAGAATATCCTGTTTATTTTTTTCCCTAACAAGGTTTAACAAAAGCATTGTAGCATTTGTGATGGGGTAATTTACTGCAGGACAGATTAGACAATTTGTTTCATGTATTTCTAAAAAATGTATGTATTTTTAAAATCATGTATTTTTAAAAAAGACAAAAATACAGATAAGAATACCATGCTACAATCCACAACCTCTACACAACTATTTTTTTATTTGTTTACCTTGGTTGCTTAATGCTCATGCTTATTTTTAAGTATAAGGCTGTGCTGATCAAGATGTTCCTCCGAAATGCTGTTTTCTTCTTCAGACAAAACCTGTAAGCGCTTCTGTGCCAGTGCCATATCTAAACAGAAAAAAATTATAATGGTAACAATTATGTTAAACCAAATGTCAAGAGTTGTGATAAAGAAAAATAATTAGCAAATAAACAATAAATAGCAAAAAGGTGGTTATCAGCATATTGTATAGAGGTAAATTTGGTTTTATATTCTCAGATTCAGACTTTCACCTTAATAATATCATTTCATAAAAGTGTTATTTGCAAACTCTAAATAGCGAACTTATATTAGCAACCAATGACTATCAAAGTACAACATTGCTCACGGTCAAATAAACAGTGTTAATGTTGATTTCAAGTCATACTGGCATGCTAATTCTGATGGAATATTCAAAGTAACATAGTAAACAGTATAGAGACTTCTAAATGAGCGAATGTGCGAATATAAAACCAACTTTACCTCTATGCATATTGTATAGATTTACGTTAGTGTAAGTAACGTTATTATAGGTTACATCGCGATTTTATTTTCACAAGCTAACGTTAGCGACTCTAAACCAGAGAAAAATAAGTTCACAACAGCTAATATATATAGTATAAATCAATACAAGTTAAACGTTGCACGTTAAAATGAGTTTGAGTTCAATTCGGTGTTAACCTAGCTCAGTTTAGCTAACATTACCATTTTAAGATCGCTTCAGCCAATGTCGCCAAGCAAACAAATGCTAACCAAGTTATAGAGGTGCTCAAATCAATGTCGAGTGTTGTCAGCACAGACAGATGTGCTTTTACCTGGATTATTTGTTGGTCTTTCATTCATATTCTTCTGGGGGAAATTACTCTCCGTCGGACCGTTGTTTTGTGCTTAGTGTCTGCATCCCTCTGGTTCCCTCCTAAACCAAAACCCGCTGCAACACCGGTTCCTATGTAAATAAATAAAAAGATATGATGAGAACAATGGCTAATAGTCATAAACAGTCTTATTTAAAGTAATAGCAGTGTTAATGTAATAAACTAAATAAAGGTAACATCTAAATAGACGTTATATTTCTCAAATGGACGGAATAACTCCAAGCCAGAGAAAATAATATTAGCCAACTTTATACATTACTTTGTTCTATTCTCTTCCACAAAACATTCTGTAAAATGAAACACTGCCTTAGCTTACCATAGTAAAGTTTGTTAAATCCAGGATGTTCGTCAGGCACGCTAATAAATTGTCCTCCAGAATTGCTCCAGGGTCCTCAGACAAAATTTGGCAAATCCTGTGGTGCAGAGTAGTCGAATCTCTGCAAGGTGGCATCGAAGCACTTGTGGAAAATACAGTATAATACAAAAAATTTTACAAAGACAGTAAATCGCTGTATGTGTTGTTCGACGTCACACTAAATTCCCATAATGCAACGGTAAATCCAGTTATTCACTGTAAAAGGAATTTGCAGTATTATACTGGGTAAAATACAGTAAATAACTGTGTAAATTACAGAAATGTCTAACAAACATTTAACTGTATTCTGAGCTTAGAGCCCCTAAAACAGCATGCCAAAATATGCTATATTCATCCATTAAGATTAGATGTAATGGTGAACTCATCAACAAGTAAATACTGAGAAATGTTAATTTGCGCCTGTCAGTCAATATTGGTGGGCATGGATAAATGCACTACCACATCATTCATGGTGTGGATGGCCCCGAAATTGCAGGGTGTTAGATCTAGGTGTAATTTTAGCAAATACAAATAAAGTGATATTTATAACATTTTAATAAGGCTGTGCACACATTATTTTTACACAAATTTCTGATCAATCTGCTTCAAAGTGGACTTAATGCAAGCATGATTTTGCTACCACCATGCTTCACTGTAGGGATGGTATTAGCCAAATGTAATGCCTGGCAGAATTTTGTTTCTTATGGTCTGAGTGTCCTTCAGAGGCCTTTTGCAAAAATTCCAGGCGGGTATTGGATTCTGTTTGGCCACTCTACCACACAGGTTTGATTGGTGGATTTCTGCACAAATGGCTGTCCTTCTGTAAGGTTCTCCTCTCTCCACAGAAGAACGCTGGAGCTCAGACAGAGTGACCATTGAGTTATTTATTACCTCCCTGACCAAGGCCCTTCTCCCCCGATCACTCAGCTTAGATGCTCAGCTTCCAAACATCTTCCACTTACGGATAATGGAGGCCACTGTGCTCATTGAACTTTCAGAGCAGTAGAAATTTTTCTGTAACGTTCCCAGGCCTTGTGCCCCAAAACAATCCTATACAGACAATTCCTTTGTCTTCTTGCTTGGTTTGTGCTTTGACATGCACTGCCAAACCTGGGACCATATATAGACAGGTGTATACCATTTCAAACCATGTATAATCAACTGAATTTACCAAAGGTGAACTCTAATTAAGCTGCTGAAACATCTCAAAAATGATTAGTGGAAACAGAATGTACCTGAGCTCTATTTAGAGCTTCACGGCAAAGGGTGTGAACACATGTACATGTGATTTTTCAGTTTTTTTATTTTTAATGAATTTGCTACAATTTCAAAAAATCTTTTTTTTCACATTGTTATTATGAGATATTGTGTGTAGATTGTGAGTAAATAAATGAATTTAATCCATTTTGGGAATAAGGCTGTAACATAAAAAATGTGGAAAAAGTGAAGCGCTATGAATACTTCTTAGACACACTTTTTAAACTTGACAAAAACTCTCGACAACTGAAAGCTACTGGTTGCTGTATCTTTAATGTGATGTAAAGATTATTATGTGTTATTAAAAACATCAAGGAGGACGCAGCAAAGATGTATCACTTATTAAATTAAAATGACTTTATTATTATTAGCACATTACATTTTAAAAGGTAAACAGAAGGAGGATCTTAAATATAAAATAAATGAATAAATAAAAAGACCACTAGTCTAAGTAGTTTTATTGAATAGCCTATCTTAAACTGACCAGCTATTTTTTTCCCCAGATTTATTTATTTTTTTGCATATACTCGTGTGCGATCGGAAAACAGATTTAATGGTAGCACACCATCTTTACCAGACTCGGGCAAGCTCCGCCTCTCCTTTCACTCTGCCCCAAAGCCCCAGCTGGCCTTCTTTGGGCCAAGATACTGCTGGCCCAGGGGAAGCCCGACTTTGACCTGGTCAGCCCCCAGAAGTGACAGTGGAAACGCCACTAGACCTGGCTTGCTCTGGCATGCTCTGTCATTACTGTGTTTGTCCACCAGATGCCACTGTAGTTCGCCAGCAACTCCCAGCAAACTACAGTGGCTTAAGAACTAGATTTCCATACATTCTTTAGCGCACACACCCGGTCTGTCTTATACACCGATTTGCTACCACAGCTGTCTCCTTTCACCATTGATTACCTGGACTATATATTCAACCATTCATCCTCTGTTTGTTAGTTGGTCGTTGTTGTCTTCGTTGGTATGTGTTCCTGATCTTGCTTTTGCATCTTGCCTTAGTTGTTAAGGTGTAGTTTGAGTTTAATCTGTTTGAGTTCCTTGTTTGTTTATTACTTTGTTATTTAGATTTTTGTCACTTTCACTGCACAAGAAGTCATTAAAATCTCCACTTGGATTCTACAACCTGTTTTTGTTCTGTTTTCAATCCCGTACCGTGACATGCTCACGTTAGTGGAAAGGTGGCTTTGTGGAAATTGTGTGTTTGCATTGAAATGGTTCAATAGCAGTGGCCAAATTTTGAGAATGGGTATAAGCCAAACTTAACTAACTTAGAAGGCTTACTTCACTTAAAATTTGTTAGCAAAATAGAGTTTTTGAGAAGAGTAAATTGTATTTGTAAAGTATTCTTTACACTAGGAGTTTTGTTTGTGCAATATGATCACACTTGTATTAAAAAAATAAAATCTAATCAATTGACCATGTTAAAATCTACAAGGTAAGAAGCTCCCATTTTAACTAATCTGATTGGATCCTATAAAAGTCAGCTGCTTTTTAGAAAATTCATATATTGTGCAAAACAATAATGGTTTGGCAGGTTTTGTTCATGCTAGCTGAATTTCATTCATTTTTTTTTCTAATTCACAAACATATCAAATTTTAGACGAAATGTCTTTCAAAGATGAACCAAATGCATTAAGCATTTCACAGTCACAGTGCAAGATAAACTTCCATGGCCCCTTAAATCTGCTCATTTGTATTCGAATAGCAAAGCTTATCAAACATAAGCCACCTGCCAAGCCTGGTACACAAAACACCAGCCAACTGAATGAGTCATTGTGTGTTTGCTATACGATTTTAAATGAAGCTGATACATCTGTACCGAGGGTGAGCCCATCTTGTGCTACTAAAATAGCCATCTATAATGTGCATAACCACTAAATCGGACTCTTATGGTGTAATATGAAAGATCCAATTACAGGTTGGAATGGAACCTCTCTGATTTTGGTGTCAGACATTAAATCTTTACCTTTATTTCTGTGCTGACATTCATCTCTTGGTTATTATCATTAAAGTTCTCCTTGTGTTTCATCCATTCTCCCATTTCACCAAGTATAAAGTAATAGTTCCCTATCTGTGATGTGTCTCCAGAGAGTGTTTAGCCCAAGCCGCATTAGAAGCAGGAGGTAGTGGTGAATAGGGATGTTCTTTAATCTTCCACTCATAGTGGTTTCTTCAAACATTATCACACCTCTCTGCACACAAATTACTGTGATTGATCCACCTCTGGTATCAGGGGTACTTTAAAGTATCTGCTTTGCAATCACCTGACCTTGTCACCTGCACTAAAAAACAAGCCATATAACAGTCCTTCATTTAGATGCAGGGCAGCTTGTTATTAAACCTCTACCAACATATGATCTCATTAGCAATGAATTGCTATGAAAGTATGTCATCCTGACATGAGATATTAGACTTCCACACATAATCAAAGACTTCCTGAGAAAGTTTTACTACAATGTGTTCATGTTGTAAAATCATATTTTTTTATGTATGAAAATGGCTCTGATCTACTAGTCTCCAATACTTATTGAAGTTGTTTATACTTAGTTTCGTTCTTCCTTTAAGGAGTTCAAAAGAAGTTAAAATGGTATTGCTGCCGTATACTGTTTGTTACATCACTATTCCACCCACGGTACTTAGAGCAGCAGTTAGATGCATATGTGTATGTATTGCTCATTGTTCTTAATAATAAAAAAGTGGTTTAAAAAAGCTTATCACAGTTACATTTTTGCAAGTTCTACAATTCCTCACTCCAGTAAAGTCTTGTTTATATCAGTATAATAACATTTATTTAGCAGCTTTATCATGTTAAAGATGATAAATTCATGACTGTCACTGCCAGTTGTTCTTTAATTTAGCTGGAACAGGTAGGCAGAGCAAGAAAAGAAAGAACCCAAGAAAGAAATAGCCGCAGCAAGGGTTTGAGAAAGCAGTTACAATCGTCTTGTATCTCTTCCTTGACCATGTGATGAAAACCCAAATTTGAGACATTCAAACTAAACACACAAAACTTTAGAGCTTTTCTCACTATACTATAATTGTCAACAGTAGACCACTGATGTACACAAAGCTCAGGATAAGTCCTGATCTTTAAATTCCCTGACTCCTATGTGCCATTGAGCCAGGTTGACACCTAAAAGATATCAAATAACTAGAGGTATTAACTTTTTTTTTCACAGTACTTGGTTGATCACCATCTTGGTTGATTCTATGTGCTGAATCAGGTGAACTTCCACTGACATGAGACCAACGTTTGGAACAAACCAATCAAATTAGCCTGCCAGATTCTCACAAATGGACTGACATTTCCATACAGTGACTGTGTGCTTTTGCTGACAAAGACATGGTTTGGAATTAAAAAAATAAATCTTCATAAAATCAAAAGAAAAAAAAAAAATCTTAGCTACATCATGTTAAAGCCATAATATCTTTCTTTCTGAAGGTTGAAATATGTTAATTCCACTGTGGAATAAAGGGACAGATGCTGCAGTCTCACTTGAGTTTGTGTGTGCGAAATTCTGCTGTACAGTGCTGCGAAAAGGGCAAGATTAAACAAGAGAATTAGACATTAAAAAAACCGAGCAATTGGTCCTTGTTTTAAATTTCTCTGCTGAGAGGTCATATTATGATCTTGGGTTCATCTAATGCAATCATATGATGCGATTTTACAGGTCATTGTTCATCAAGCCTGAACTTTGCAATGTATTGTGGCGCGAAGGGGGGGATAAGGCTTTTTGTTGGTAGCCAGACCAATACAATAACTGGCACACTGCGGCCGAATTAACACAACCTATTGCAATTAGAGCTCGACTACGCCACCCAGTACATTACCTGGGACACAAAACACAGGTTCGTATCTCTGACAATAAGGGAATGAGACGTGGATGTAGAAAAATGGAGTTCCTTTTATTACAATGCACTTCTCATTGGACTACAAATATTAAAATGACAGGCACATGTGCTTTAAAAAGGCACTAGAAGGTGGTTACAAAATACAAAAAACAAATCCTCATCCAACCGCAGGAGCTGGGGCTTACTAAAGTCGGGCAGGCTAGGCACTGGGCCCGAGAATGACCCACAAATTCACACGTGCACACTCTTAAGATTCCAAAAACACCACACAGTGAACTTCAATGCACACAAGTGAGCAAAAGACTAATTCATCAAAAGAGCCACGCCACACAGCAGCCTGACTGCCCGTACTAGGCACCCCCAGCTCCTAGGGAGAGAAGAAAACCACAATTAGGAAGGAAATAAAACACTTAAGGAAACACAATATTAAATGGGCTCACAGGGGTATCAAAAACAGACTACTTGAGCAGCTACCAGCCGCCCAGGGGCACGGAGGTGACAGGCCCCCGCTAAAAAGAATCCCAAATAGTATGTAGTAAAAGTTAGAGCACAAGGTCACAATATTGGAACAGGACAATGCACCAGAATGCAGGTATAGAAGCAAAGCCAAGCAGTCAGTTAGACAGCACTTGCTTTAGGTGTTCCCATTTTTGTAAATGTAGAAAGAAACAAACATCAAAACATATGCAAAACAACAAAAAAACACTGATACAAAAGCACCGAAAATAAATAAACGACAAAACAAAAAGCAAAACAAAAAAACAATTAACAGAAACAAAACGGAATCAAAACTGAATTAACAGAAACAAAACAGAATCAAAACTAAATTAACAGAAACAAAACAGAATCAAAACTAAAGTAACAGAAACAAAACAGCAGCATCCAGCAGGTGTCAAGGGCAGGTGAAGACGCTCAATCCACAGTGCAATCGCTACACGAGATGCCAGTCATCCCTCCGGCAAAGCCAGGCGTCCGTACTAATAACTAACTAGAAAATATAACAGAAATCAGTTTCTACTCCTAGTAGTTTGATATGCACAGAATGTACGAGCGGTAGCGCCCTACTTACCGATTGGGAAGACAGCAGTCACGGGAACGCGCATAAGTGTCAACAGAATCACGAGGGAGAGTTCAGCTCTAGGAAACGCGACTTCTCAAAGCTCACAACGCCTCACAGTAGCCACTCTATGGTGCAACAGCAACCGAACAGACACCAGCCTTCCAGAGCAAGAAAAACTGAATCAAACCCAACACAATTTGAAACGAAAGCGAAAATAAGGCTTAAACAGCCACTACATACCAAACGCACGGCAGTGACACACCCACCAAAGGGAGTCAGCTGGACGATGACGCAACTTCCACTATTCTCCGCCAGGCTTTTATACACCTCTTAACAACCCGCAGTTAGTAATGGGCGTACACCAAGGCTTAATGCAAAACATCTGCTACAGTATCGAACTGTAAAACTTGTTGCCCGAGTTTGCATTTCCAGTCTGACACATTTGCGTGCATATGAAGGAGAAAAGTGCAGTGTTACCGCAGCTTAAGTCGAAAAGAAAATGAATTAATCAAATAATAAATGTTTATATGAACGATTGCACAAAACACCAGGGGCCTCATGTATCAACGCTGTGTACGCACAAAAACTTTGCGCACGCCAGGTTTCACGCTCAGAATCGCTCACGTTTGGATTTAATAACGATGAAATGAATGTGAGAATGTGTGCAGCTCCACGCCAGTTTCATGGGTGGCGTACGCACATTTTTCATGCGTGTCTGTTTTATTTCCATTGTCGATTCCTAGAGGCAGTTGTGTTAAATTGCACTCTACAAAGTGTCATTGAGCCGTGCAATGGCAGCTGTATGAGACAGGTTCATCTAGCAGGTATATAAGGTTTTTTATACCATACAGTTGTCCAGCCAAACATTAAAGCACAATTTGCAGCGGTCGCCTTTTTTCCCAAAGTAATAGGAGCGATCTACTGCACGCACATTGCTATAAAGGCACCATCTGAAGATGAATTTGCATGCGTGAATCAGAAACATTTCCATTCAATAAATATGCAAATAAAATATGATGCACAGACTTATTAATGGTTCCTACTTGTCTTTCTCGTGATAAATAGTAGGCAAAATCTGATATGTCGCGGGGGAAAAAAAGAACGACTTCCTCAGACACTGGATTCGAACCGAGTTCATGCTCGAACGTGTCAAAACATGTTGACATGCGTTTTACGAGCTGCGCCACTGAGACTGTTAAGAGTACTATAACATTTTAAACCTATAAATCACACTATTTCTTTTTTAAATCCACAGTGCGATGTTCAGACCCAACTGTGTTAACCACATCAGCTAAACTCTCCCCACTCTATTTTATTCTTTTGTTGTTAATTCCGAAGGACAAACATGCAAATAACACCGTTTTTCTCTGGTCTACCTCCGAAAGCAGCAACTACAGTACAATTCACATTGTGTTCAAAGATTCTCTTTTTGCTTGCTTTTGCCATTGCTTTTTCGTTTGGTTTTGCCAAAGTAGATTAATTAGCATATTCATATGGGGGAGGAGGCAGGGAGGGGTTTTGTGCTCATGCTTGTTGCGCTCAGTTTCACGTTCATTCGGATGTACAAAAGAATATGCGTGGGATTCTGCGTACGCAGTGTTTCATACATCTGAATTTTTTTTTGCATACACACATTTACAGCTTTGTGCGTACGCAATGTTTTAGTATGATTTCCACGCAAGTCTTCGTACATGAGGCCCCAGGTGCTTGTAGTGGTATACACAAGCTGCTTGCAATTTAAATGCAAAGTTTAAAATAGAAACAACACAAAATTCTAATAAAATTTCATCTACAATTTCAGACATGACAATTAGCCCAGATTTACATTTATCATAGCGGACTTGTTTATACAGTGTAAATGTGCATGTGTATCTATTTCACACTTTTGGTGTTTCAAATTGTCCCCCACTGCTGTGCACTTTTTTATCAGCATCATAGATTTGTAAACAAAATATTTCCTGAATGATCATATTTTTGCTTTTTTCCTATTCATTTAGTTAGTTCAGCACATTACTCAAGTGTTTGACTCGACCACAGTCTCTTAACTCCTTCCGTGTATGCAAAGGGCTGATCTCGCTAGTCAGTTTCAGGCTACTGTAGGTCAACTTGAACAAGTCTTATAACTACTAGATTTACAATAGTGGTCATTCTGACCGCTCTCATATAAGACACCATACTGTCACATCATATTTACATTCAAAGCTTCTATTGAGATATTTCAATTAATAACGAATGCCTGTCATCATATTTAATTAAGCCATTACCCTAAAAATTATGTTTTTTTTTTTTTTTGATAATACAGCCTATTATTATTTAGGCTACAATAGACCACCCATGACTGTCTGCACCTTACTTTTATCTTAACTTTCACAAGCAGCAAAAAAGTTTTTTTCCCGACACTTAATATTCTGTTTTGAAAGACATATGTGAAGTCAAGTTGTTTTTGCCAACAGAAAGTTTTTTGTTAGCCGAAAGTTGCTAAGTAACAGAGGTATACAATTAAAGTCAAACTAAAAAGTGTCAGACATGAAAGTCATGTGGTCATTTTGACTGATATGATAATTGAAGAGGTGATCTACAGTGTATTTTTAAGGCTTGGTTGTGTTTACAACATGCAAAGCAATGCATGCTCAGGCTTCATTTGTAAAAAATCATGTTAATTTTTCAAATACCTTATATTATATTCAGCTACACAGCTAACATGAAAACAAGGCTTTGATTGGTCAGCTATCACAATTTTCTGTGATTCGCGATTTGGCTCCATGTCACCACATCATGCCCCTACAACCACATGCTTTTGCACCGTGTAAACAGTAGCTGAATCAGACAGAAAATGAAGAGCTCACAGCTGAACCTTATGGCTGCTCTCTAAAATAAAATATGTTAAGTTTCTTTCCCATTTGTACTGAATAAGCATGTGTAAGTAATATGAAACATTCACATATCATTTGCAAGTTTATTGTCTGAGATGTAAAATGCACGAAAGCGGCCACATAGAAAGACATTGAAAGCAGGTGCATAAAGTAACACTACACGTGCTGCTGAGCATTGTGGACGTTTAATTTAAATTTTAACAAATAAAAACACTTACAGGTTGTGGCTCACTATCCATGGCTTTGTTTTTTGAAGGATGTTTTAGCCGTATCCAGCACTGAACTGGGAGAGATTTAGGAAGTTCTCCTTTGTCAAATGCTGGCTGTCTATTTTTTTTTTTTTTAATAATTTTCTGCAACATATTTAAAATAACAATGTAAGCACTAATCTCTTTGTGCTGTGTCCTTTGGAAGCCCAAATACAGAAACAGAACAAGCTCTGTAGTAATAGCAGCGTTTGGAATGCATATTAGCTTTTTCTGCTTTTACACTGACCATGCCCCGTTGCTGCGCAGGATGTATGCGCATGGTGAATCCATGTAACCTGAAGCGTTTGTGATCTGGAGAAAGTTCTTGAAAAGTCCTGTCAGTTCTCTCTTTGCTGGGCAGTCTGATCTGTGACTTGGCCTTCCCCTCTATGGCAAACTCCCTATAGCCTTGGATGGTCAGGCTTGTCACAATGGAAAGTTTGAATAAGTTTTGAGTCCAGTATATGATGTGCTAGAACTCAACTGAGCGTCTCCAGCCCATATTCCTCCCAGTTAACCAGGTAATGCAAGTCACAGCTCTGACATCAGGAATCTATCAACCTTCTTATTGTATATGTTGGTTCCCCTTCAATGATGCGTGGAGGAAGTGGGACAGGAGCTAGAGAAGGGTTGGCCGATGTTGACCAATTTGGCATCAGACAATGTCTAATGTGAAACATTGTGATAGACGATGGCATCATAGGTGGGCGGTCATTATTAAATATCAATTAATCCATAATAAATTAATTAATTGTAGCCTACCGTTTTCACTACCTGACCCACAGTAGTGTAATCCTGAGATTTTCAAATGTTTCTATTGTTTCACACCACTGGGTAATCTGGACAGTAATTCACCTCAGCTTTTCTTGGTTTCTTCACCTGGTTAGGACTTCCAATAGATCCTTTTCGCTTATGGGAATTGATGTTTAGTTCAGAACATCCTATGTTTCTCAATTTTGTTCTGTAGTTTGACCTTATATTTTAGACTCATTTTCCAGCAATATTAGCCACTCACAAAGCCCCTTTCTTTTAGGCATGGATGCTTCTGTATCAAAGCAGCAGCTACATAATCAAGATCTGCACGTGAAGGGTATGCCTTAAACTTTAATAGTTCTGAGGCTAAAGCATTCAGAATGTCAGTCTTTAGCTTGGAATTGGGACTCAGAACAGAACCATCAGTTTTATAAGCAAGCTGAGCTTTTTGCAGTCGTATTTCTGCATCAAAGTTAAAACTGTGGTATTGGGAAAATATCAGGCCAAGCTTGACCTCTGACAGAGGATGCAGATTCTGGAGTTGACAGTACAGGTGACTGTGGAGATGAAATTATGTCTGTATCACAGGAAGATACTGAACAGGTCTTATTTTGCTCTGGCACAGATGAAGAAGAGGTACTTGTAGATGCAGGCGAAAAAAAAAAAAGTGTAGCTCTGTCTTGTAAATCCAAAGTTGAACTGAAGTTGACAAAATCATTAAAATCTGGATCTTTGAGTTTAAGTCGAAAATCTTCAAACACACCAAGTTGTCATTCTAACTAAATACACACACACCACTGGAGGATTGTCAAAGACTGATTACACACACTACATAAGCAACATCATCGCAGAGTCTTATTTACTGTAAGTGACATTTTAATACAGTTTCCTCGTCTTGTTTTTCCGTGTTTTGACCCTTGCCAAGTTTGTCTTTTTGTCGCTGTTTTCCGCCTGACTTTCAACCTCTCACCTGTTATTTTGACTACGGCTATGGATTGCCTTTATACATCTGTTTGCACCCGTGTTGACAATAGCTTGCCTGACTTCCCAATAAACCTGCATGTGGACCCGAACTAATTAATCCCCGTGTTACACATTCAAGGAGTCTGGTATACCAGCTGGGAGATTTAACCTTTCACAATTATTTTGAGTTTGGCTGATGTTGCCATTGTGTCAGACTTGTCTGGAAGAGAAAGAGGAGGTGGTTTGAATATGAGTAAAATGTCAGCAAACTAATTTTTTGTAATTGCATTTAACAAAACAGAAATAGAACTAATAAATTTAATTAGATTTTTAAAACTCCATACAAAGATAAGGCTGTTTTTGTGTATTATGGTATTGTACATAAAAAAAAACTACATTCTTAAAAACTTCTTTACTAAATGAAACGTCCCACTTTATATTAAGTGTAGTTAACTACTAAATACTTGCATAAGAAAATACAATGTACTTACTGTGTTTATAATGTATTTGAGAACACTTGTAGTGCTTTTTAGTTGGGATAGAGGTTGGGTTATGGACAAGTTTGGTGGTATGGGTAGGTTTAAGGGAGGGTTGAGGTGTAAGGGATGGTCAACAGTGTATTTACAAATGTAATTACAAAAGTTAATTATAGATTTATAATTATAGAAAGACAGTGGAAGTCAATGAAAAAAAAAAAAAAAAAAAAAAAAAAAAATATATATATATATATATATATACATATATATATATATATATATATATATATATATATATATATATATATATATATATATATATATATATATATATATATATATGTGGAAAAATTTTTTTTTTTTTAAAAAATCCCTTTAAGAGTGTAGGTTTTTATGCAAAACTCAGCACACTGTGATATTCTTATCTTCATATGAAATTTTAAAAATCTTAATTCATTTAATAGTTTTAATTTCTGCTTTGTAGTGTAAATTGTATAAATAGAGTATTACATATAGTATCAGGTATGACAGCAGGACAGCAGTGCTGAAACAGATTAATGCACCAGAATGTTGCACAGAGGCCTGAAGTGTTCAAAGGCCCTGAAGTGTTCTTAATACCATGCACACATTTCTTTTGGCAATGAAAGCCAGTTTGCCTTCAATTACACAAATCTGAGAAATTTCTACAAATTCTGGAAGGCCACAAAGAGATTCCTGGGCAATCATCATGCCATTTCGGTTTACAATGCCATCACAAGAGACATTCTGTGCAACACTGACAGTGGTGATACCAAGATACCTTGAATTAAGGCAAAGCACAACATTCTCTTTCATGACCTCAACCGTAACAGCAGAGACATGTGTGCCCTGTAAGGTTTTTTTTTTTTTTTTCAGGACTGGCTATGTGGTGGTTATATCCCGTCATCAATTGTTGTTTACTTGCCAAAGTAAGGGTAATGTTCTTGAAGCAATTTCTGTGCCTAACTACTTTTTTAAAGTAGCTATGTTTTGCTAAGAAACGCAAAGTCTAAAGAAAAATTAAAAGACCAAAGCAGCAAATCATTTCGGGATAGTGCTTCAGGAAGTGGTGCTTTGGAAGCAGTTATTTTAGAGGGAAAAGCTCCTGATATTTCTCAGAGATCTTGCATTCCAAAAATGCAATGGTTTCATCTGTATGGACTGTAGAAACAACCAATTCGACAACATTCTTTAAGTCAAAAATCAAAAGAAACACAAGTTCATCTGCAGGTACTAAATGCCCAACAATTAATGGCAGTAATTGTAAAAGACACCAATTTTCATGTGCATTGCCACCAACTGATCTTCTGCTTGAAAATGTCTGAGGCACCAACTGAGGTCAATTTGTTTTATCACCCCACTTGTATGGAAAATTACGAATGAGTTTGTTAAGCCCATCAAGAGACAATATCTGTTTTGAAATAAGTATAGCAAGGCACTCTGCTAGCTCAGCTGGTACTATACCTTCAAAAAGATCATGAGCCAAATCCGGAGGGTAGCCCGTTGTTACATTAAAGTAGGTTTTCACTGAAAACACATAGCTTTTTTACACCTATGAAATTTACCTCTTTCTCTCTAGCAAGTTTCACATGTCCTTGGTGCTCTTCTGCTGTCCGAAGTTTGAATTCACCTCTCTTCACTTCTGCGGTATGAGAATTTGCATGAGAAGCTGTACAAAAACTACAGCAAATACTCGCCTGAAAAGTTTTCGATGAATCCAGACATAAAATGTGCCGCAAGATTGTCAGACTCAACACATTGTATGGTTCCTTTGAGGAATGTTCCTAGTTGTTGGACATACACACCTTCTGTTCCAATGTGTGGAGGTCTTGCAAAAGAGGTCGTAAAATTTCCTCAAATCCGTATTTCTTCACGTCTTCTGTCTTGCATAAAACTGCAAGAAAGATAGAAGACAATGTTGACTCAAACACTGATGGTACATTACCCAAAATCCAGTAGATTGCACATGATGAAGGGGGTCGCACTTTTTCCCTCTCTGTCCCATATCTCTCCTTGCTAGCTCCTCTTGTCTTCATGCTCTCTATGCCCTGCTATCCAAACTAATAAGGAATTATGGATTTGATCAACAGGTCTCTGAATGCGATTGAGAAGTGGCGAGTCCTGTGCCTGGCTGCTCTGTCTCTGGAGGATATTGAAGATATTTACCTATTCTGAACTTTGATAACAGGGTTTCTGTTGATGGGCTTATGAGGGGCCCTGGGGTATCGACAATTGATGAAAGGGGTCAGTGCTGCTCAAAACCCCACCAGGCTGGCTGGCTAGATTGAAACGCTGATGAGCAGTCTTGCTAATAATCAGACTGCAATATTAGATCGCAAATTGGAAAACATCGGGGTGAAATTAATGGCTTTGTAACAAGATTTGGCCAGATCTTTAGTAGAATGACGGACATTAAATATATGTGAAACTGGCATATATTGACCTAAAGTTAAAGTATCTTTCTACTCTTTTGGCTTCCCTGTGTTTTCTTTTCTTCGGCCAGACGGCCTCGGGTGGAGAAAAACAACTTCTCCTGGATAGCAAGATAAGAAGACGCTCTGAAATTCCTGCTCCCTGTCAAGGACACCTGTTGGATTCTACAGGCTTACACACATACAGATACATAACTACAGATAAACAATCACTGCCGATCCACTCATCCAAAGGCCTTTGTGTGCTTTCACCCACTGGAGGGGGTAGCCGGGTCTGCGACCAGCTTCTTCATGTCTCCAGTGTTCAATTTCCCTATACGAAAGTGTATGTGACAAATAAAGGCCTGATTTGATTTTAATACCATACACAACACCGTGTTACAACTGAGTAATGATTAAAATCATTACTCATAATTAAAATGATCAATCTAAACGAGCTGAAGAGCGATTGTTGTCCTCTGCTTCCTGTGGTGTTTTCCCAATGCGCATGTGCAGATATGTCTCACCCTCCTGACTCACTCTGGTACTACATAAGCAACACAACCCCATTTCATTCATTTCAATTAACTGAGCTATGTAAATTTGAAAAATTAATGTTTCCTTTAATCTCAACAGAACTCTTTTAATTTTAATGCACAAATGAAAGTGGATTAATTAATTTGAACATGATTACATTCAACAAAAAGCTATATTTCATTTTTTTGAGTGTACATTAGCTGGTGCCAGAAAAGACAAGATTGATATTAATATTTCACACAAATCCAAAATATCACCAAAGTTTAGGTGAAAATGAGAAACGAGACCAAAACAATTATCACTACATAGTTAATTGAGGGCCAACTGTGCAGAGCTGTTTGAAACCCCTAGCTTATTGTTATACCCCTAGTATTGTTTTGGGCAGATCAATTTAAAGCAGTGGCGGTGAAAGTTGATCCTGAAGGGCTGGTGTCCTTGCAGATTTTACGTCCAACGTTATTCAAACACACCTTAAAAAAAAAAAAAAACGAATCAAGGTCTACATTATTCATGCAATTTTTTTAAGGGTTGGAGCTAAATTCCTCATGACAGTGGCCATCCAGTATCAACACTCACCACCTCTGCTTTAAAATAAACACTTAAACATTTTCACACAGGTTACTATTTTCTATACACGTTTGCTAAAAGTTTCAGCATTTAATCCATTTTGTAATGGCATACAGTTTTCTAATACAATACAATCTTGAAGGTTTGTTTTTGAGCTTTGCTGCCTGAAAGTGAGAAAATTAAGATGGACAAACAAGACATGAAACATTTAATCTCATTCATTACAATAATGGTATTCATCTCATGTTCTTATAATATTAGTAACAATACATTTTAAGTAATCTTCATCAGCCCTTGTGAAGAAATTGCAGAGTTGAAACAGAGTTACAAACTAATTTGGTTGATCTTAGGGTCTGCTCCCTATTTACACCTGCATGAAAACAGGAACAGATATCTGGTTTTAGGGTGGACTCATTATTTCAACAATGATGTATATATATATATATATATATATATATATATATATATATATATATATATATATATATATATATATTTTTTTTTATTGCCGCCTATACTGTAATCTATATAAAAAATTTCATGGTGTAATGTTACCCATTTTTTAAGACATTGTAATCTATTCTGTGATCAGCTATGTATGCAATCTACAGAGCAATTACTCAAACTTGTATTTCTTCACGTGCTCTCTCTCTCTCTCTCTCTCTCTCTCTCTCTCTCTCTATATATATATATATATATATATATATATATATATATATTTATATATATTAGGGATGTCCCGATCCGATATTGAAAAAAACTATATCCGACTGCGTTAAAAATCTCCGATATAAGCAGTCCGATACTCTCTAAACTCCGTTACAGCTATTCTATACAGCAGCGTCCAGTGCCTGCGTGCAAAGCCCACGTGATCACAACACTGCTTGCTAGCAAAGTCTCTTAGATTTAACATGCTCTTCACACTAAGTTATGGTGTATTAGATTGCTAGCAATCTATTGTGACGGTAGCACACGCTGACGCTAGCAACAACAACACATCTCTAAAAAGCGATCTTTACATTGTTTTGCATAACGCTGCTAAGCAACATAAGGCACAGAATGGCGACGTAGCACACATCGTGCGAGCCTCAATTCGGTCAGGGCATATCGTGGTTCATCCAGTGTGATACCTAATTCATCACCAGCGCTTCCCACACATAAGACTTTACCTCCGTGGCCTGGTTCTGTGTGTGTGAGAAAAGTCTTCGCCACAGACTCGCGGGCTCTGCTGCTGCAGCAGACCCACAGAGACGCGCTGGACACCTATTATTATTTATTTCATTTTTTTACTTGAACACTCTGAAAGGAACAGAGTCATGTAAAATGCTAAACATTTTTGTTGTTTTCATTGTCTGTTAAATTAGAATAAGTGAACTGAAGTGACCTATTTTTGTTTACTCAATTAAGATATTTTTCAGGGTCTTAATATTTATTCTTTAATTCTTTTTATATATTCTTATGTAAAAGTTAACATTTATGCAACCAATAGTTAATAAACTGCTCGTTTTTTTTCCATACTTACTGTTGCTGACTTGTTTTCAGTTTGATCTACCCGTTCATACATTCGACTCAACAAAATAGGTAAAAATAAAGTTTTCATAATTTGTGCTGATATCGGATTTGTATCAGTATCGGACTGATGGCTGCAATATCGGTATCGTATCAAAAGTTAAAATGTTGTATCGGGACATCCCTAATATATATATATTTATTGCCTTTATTAATCTGGCGTTGCCACAGCGCAATGAACGGCCAACTTATACAGCATATGATTTATGCAGCGGATGCCTTTCCAGCTGCAACCCATCATTGGGAAACATCCATACACACTCATTTACATTCCTACACAACGGCCAATTTAGCTTATTCAATTCACCTATAGAGCATGCCAATTGTCTTTGGATTTGGGGGAAACCTGAGCACCTGGAGGAAACCCATGCGAGCACGGGGATAAGAAAGACACTGACTAATATAAAGAAGAAGACTACAGTTCTTAAATAATGACTTTAAAGCTATAAAATGAGTGGAAATAATCAGGAGATGATCCGTGCTAAACAGCAGCCTCACTTTAATGTAAAGATATTTTCCCACGGGCCACGGGAAACAAGTGGAAAGCAACGATTTGCAGCAGATTCCGGAGCAAATAAAAAATCCCACCGCTTGTGAGTGTATGGCTCCTTGTTTATTTGAAACCTATGTGCTCACATTTAGAACATTTTGTATGTTACAGTGAGCCTGCAATGCATTAAAACTTTTCCTTGCAAGCAACAATTGGCAGTAAGCGCAAATTCTCTTTCTCACGCAAATGCGCGCGGTCAAGCACAATTACTATGTATTGTAACAAATATTTAACTTTATGTTAATAGGCTTAAATAATGGCCTATATTTAAAAATATATTGCTACAAATGGTGCCTATTGAACAATCTGCAGTGGTCACGGCTCAAAAAACGGTATAAACTACATTTAGGCAGTTATTTCCTTACAACACAAAGTCTATCTTGAATAAAAAAGTAAAATTACTGTAAACAGAATTAACACACAGCAATAATACTAAAATCACTGTACCGTACAGTCCATAGATAAAACTACGTATTGATTATATAAAGCGGTCTGAGCCTCCGGTGTTTGTTTTACGACTCCTGGTGCCACAAGTCTCTGTTCCTGGTGACATCTCACTTATCTAGATAAAGACCAGGGATGGGTGACCAGGACTTCAAAGACATTCCTGTCTTCCCCTTTTTACAAACACACACACACACACACTTATAAACTGTATTTCATTTCTGACTTTTCTTACATGTTTAATCCCTCATATAACCCGCACGCCTGGTATTTTTAGGCCTTCTTGAAGCATAAATAATGTAAGGATGTGGGAATTATGTTGATGTACTTTAAAACCCCCCATGTTTGGTACCGATGGGTTTCTGCCGACATTTTACAACACATGATGCGTAGAGCATGATAATAACTCGTACGGCACGCATTCTTTAATGCTCTGATTAATGCCTCTCCACATGTTTTGGGAGGACACTCAAATTTGCATATGAGCAGCATACAGACAAAGGAAGTTTCGCGCTCAAACTTTGCCCTGAAATCATTGGTCGAGCATGCTATGGGGTGTAACAGAGCCCAAGCTTAAAACCTGCCTCCTCCCCATTCTTGAGGCAGAACATTCGCACAATGAACCGCTCAAGGAGGTCACCCCTTTGAGCGGTCTAGCAGAGCTTCTGTGCCGCGTGGCTCACCTGAGCCCACAGTTTCTTATTTTCCAGCAAAGTAAACTCAGTTTAAAGTTGCGATCGCGTTCCCTCCAACCTGTATTGCAAACTCCACGCATCAAGAAAGGACATTTAAGGAGTCCCATCACAACGGAAGACACTTGCATAAAGAGAGAGACCGCAAGCTTAAACTTTAGGTATTTTAGTTATGCGAATAAGCTGTGTCCCTTTTATCAAAAAGGTTTTTTATAATTTTGGTGATCCTTAACGGTGTGTGGAACTGAGGTAGATTTCTATCTGAACCCTCTATTTTGTCGATTTGCTATTCCTCTCTGTTTTTTTATGTTCTATAGACCCGTATGTATAACTATCTACATGCAGTATACCTTTGTTCTATGTTTTATGTTATGTTGTGCGTTTGTTCGTTATATGTCAGACTAGTCAATAAATCCCATTATAATCAAGTGGATTGTATTGTTTGCCTCACAGAAAAAGTCTCTGAAATGTTAGATTCCCCTAGCTGCTATAAGTTGATCAAAACTAATGAATGATTAATCTACTTCACAAGAAGTAGTAATAATTCCCTTTTATAAATGAATGGATCATTACAGAGTCCGCTCGGAAGAGTGGCGGTTCTGGTTATGTTTATTTGGTCAAATTAACAATAAATTAATCCAGAATATTAATGATTAATAATAATTCGTTATTGTTGATAATTCATATTCATAATCTGAGAGTCCGCTTGGTCGAGTGGGCGGAATCATATAAAATTAAATAGTGGTTTAACCAAATTGACAGAAGGTTAAGCCTTAATATTAATAATTAATAAACCGTTATTATTAATTATTAATATTCATAAACTGAGCTAATTTCGTTACATCACTTTAGACGGTATTAACACATAGCAATATAAATAGGAAAACAGTTGTTTTAAATCATCAAGCCCTTCAGTTCCACTTGAGTTCTTCATGACCTCTGATCTAGTTTGGTGGCTCCAGAAAGTAGAGTTACAAAGGGACAGGCAAATGCACTAAACATTCTTATGTTAAGCAATGTATTAACTTTATTTTTTATTCAAATAATCTTATTTTTAAAGTAATGAGAAAAAGGATAAATGTTGATCCATGCTGGGACGAATTGGAAGGCAGAATCTGAATCCATCAATATGTTGGAAAAGTTGGCGGTTCATTCCGCTGTGGTGACCCATGATAAATAAAGGGACTAAGGCGAAAAAAAAATTAATGAATGAATATTACTGAACACCAGAATTACAGTATGTAACAAGGTTCTTTGGGTGGGAAGAAGAAGACAGGGTCAGCATTGAGGTAAGTGACAATTTTTTATTAATGTTTTGTGATAATGTGCTGTGTTGCGCTTAGCATCAAGGGGTGCTGCTTGTCGCTCAGCTTTCTCTCCCGACTGTTCCTCCCATTCTCCTTAAGAAGGGTGTCTCCCCGGCCCAATCACTAGAATAAACAGGTGTTATTTATTATTTCTGATTGGCCTGCTGATTAGCTGCCGGGCTCTGAGCATGCTCTCCCCCTTATTGGGTGTTTGATCATGCTTACCTCCCCACATAGTATTAGCCCTCCTGAATTATTAGCCCATTATTAAAACATTTTTTTTTGTTTTGCCAAAATATTTTACCAGATATTTTTTCAAGACACTACTATTCAGCTTATAGTAAAAAATTAAAGGCTTAACTACAGTAGGTTAATTAGGCAAGTTGGGGTAATTAGGTAAATCATTGTATAACGAAGGTTTGTACTGTAGACAATTAAATAAAAACAAATAAATTATTGAGGGGGCTAATAGTATTGATCTGGAAATGTTTTAAAAATAAAATTAATAAAAAAAATGCTTTTGTTCCAGCTGAAATAAAAACAAATCAGACTTTCACTAGAAGAAAAAAAAGTATTGGAAATACTATAAAAAATGCCTTGCTCTGTTAAATATAAATTGGAAAATATTTGAAAAAGAAACAGAAAGGTTGCAGCTGGAAGGGCATCTGCTGCGTAAAACATATGCTGGATAATTTGGCGGTATATTCCGCTGTGGGGACCCTAGAATAATTAAGGGACTAAAACAAAAAGAAAATTAATTAATGAAAATCTCAGAAGAGATACTAAATTGACACTTGTGTAGAATGATTATGGTTAAGTTTATTGAAAGTCTTTGGTTTAAATAAGCTGTAGAGATGTCTGGAATGGATTCATTCTGCTGTGGCGACCCCGGATTAATAAAGGGAATAAGCCGACAAGAAAATGAATGAATGAATGATATTCGGAATGATGAACGAGGAGCAAAGTAGACCATCCAGGGGATCCAACGACAATCACAAGAAGACAGGTGAACACCCAGAGTAGACAAAGGTGATAGCAGTATACATTTGAATCTATGATATCATCACAGGGGAACTAAAACTTTTCCTCATGTCTGTATCTCTCACGGTCAATGGGATACTCCAGCAGAGAACAACCAGCCAGTTGGACTCTTCCAAAGCTAATTTGATAGCCAGCAGTTCTCAATTCCCAACGACAATTTTTTTCTTTGCTGGTGACTTTTTATTTTGGAAATATGCGCATGTGGAGGATCGCCAGTCTTTTAGGATAGCATCCCACATAGCAAAATTTCTCTGGCCCAGCTCTGGCCCACACAATCAGGTTTTGCTTGGCCCACATGCCGCAGTGAATTACGGTACATGACTGGATCAAATCTGGCTTCCAGACAAGGGCCAAACACAGACCATATCTGGGCCAAGTCTCAGCCAAGTTAATAACTCATAACTGGGCCTGAACTGGGCCAGATAGGTTGGTGTGTCACGATTGCAATGGAATTGATAAACCTATGGAGTGATGCGCTTTAGGCACACTATGGGCACGCTTTTTCTCAAAGTGACCTGATTGGTAGAATTTTTTTTCTTTACTCAAAAATGATTTTAGTGTATTTTAAATGTGGGTCAAGACTGGCCAAACTCACATGGCCCACTTATCAAATTTTTAAATCTGGGGCAAATACTACGTTTTTCATCTGGCCCAAATCTTGTGTGCCGCCTTAAAAACTGTGCCACCTCTGCCAAACCCGGGCCATGTTTGGCCCACATGCTGTATGCCAGTGCCGGATAAATGCCTGCTGTGCCAGCTTTTTGCCAAATCTGGGCCAGAATTCTTTGCTACTAGGGATGGTCCCAACAGCAATGATGGAGGCATGCACCTCAATAGTGAAGGGGAGTTGAGGATCTGGATGGCATAGTTCCCATCCATAATCAAAACTTCAGGTAGAAAGATGTTTTTTGGGAATCAGGGTTCCAGGACAAGTCTTCAGCTTTTGAAGAGGGAAGAAAGTGGAGCTGTAAAATTCAGGATAAATCTGTGGTAGAAGTGTAGAAAATAAAATGATATTTTAGCTAAATCCAGAGATGTATAGTTATTATGAATATATATTGATTACAATTTGAACTGAAGCAAATGAAAGTGAAACTATATTTAGTTACAATATACACTCAGCTTAATTCAGTTAACATGTCTTTATATATTGTTTACAGTAGAGTTTCCAGCAAACCTTTGGCCAAAATGTCAAAATCAAATATGGTAGTGGTAAGGAAGAAAATCATATATATTTAAAACATGATGATACGTAAATGATGACATTAAATTAATTCAATTATTTCTTTTAGACAACATAATTCATCTAACACTATAGAGTCTTATCAAATAACTTCTGAAAAAAGACAATGCTGTCATTATTTTGCAACATGTAACATTAACAAAGCCCTCCTATCAAAGGGAATCTTCAAGCATGTGGTTGTAAAGCTCTGAATATTCATTCAGAAGAACAGTATGTGTGTGGAGTTCAGTGATGTTGGAAATTAGAAGAAAAGAACAGCTTGAACAGCTTTTCAGAAAATGTAAAGTTTTCATCAGAGACATTTTAGGAATCTAATCACTCTTTTCCTTAGAGATGTGATTCTAATTAGCACTGAAATATACATCACAGTCAACTATGTTTAATTAATCATGGAGGCATTTCATCATTTGGAGTCTTTTTTTCCTTCTTTTTTTACTGAAATTAACTTCTACGGACCATGCACATTGTGCAGGTTGAGATCTCTTTAACATCTCAAATTTTTCTCCTAGACAGATTTGAAGTTACCTTACAGTCAAATGGAGGAACTAGTATATGTCTCATGCTGCTCAATGTTGTTTCATGGGACAGAATGTCTAATACTTTCATCTCTACTATCATAAGCAATCTTAAATTTTACAGTATGTATTGTGCTTAGACATTTTTCCTTCAATTGTCTTTGTCACTGAAGGGGAACAGAGACCAGAACTGAGCAAGTAAACACTTTATTGCAGAATGATGTAAACAGGATATATGACAAGCAGGTAAAGTGTCAATATTGCAGGTGGTGAGCAGTGGAGCATTGATGAAGTGAACTGGCACCTGATGACGATGATGGAGACAGGCAGAATTGGGATACACACAACCAGGAAGAAACCACACTCAGAGACACATAAAGACACAAAAGTACATAGGGAACAGACAAGGTAGGCATAACTTTGAATAACTAGAATTAGGGTTACACGATTAATCTTATTATTATCACAACAGTATTATCATAACAATATTTGTACCGAATCACAACCATGAGGTCACTGCGTCTAGATTGCAAGTATATATATATATATATATATATATATATATATATATATATATATATATATATATATATACCATTGATTCCATGGTAAATTGTTTTCTGATATCTACATAGTGGGATTTAACCAGAAACAAATTGAAATGAATTTACATGCTCAGTTTTGGACTTTAAAAAATTGCATGGATTTGCATTTTTTTTTCAATTTATTCTTTATTTCTATAGCGCTTTTACAATGTACAGTAGATTGTGTCAAAGCAGCTTAACATGGAAGATTATAGTAAGTTGAAACAGTTTTCATAGTTTAACTTCAATTCAGTTTAGTTTAGTTTAGTGTGGTAAATTTTTCACTGCTGAGAGTCCAAACACTGACAAGCAAATCCATCAATGCGCAGCTCTACAAGTCCTGAACAATGTGAGCCAGTGGCGACAGCAGTTGGTGAGGGCACAGCTATTTATCCTATGGCCAAATGTCTTTTGCAGATCTGCAGTCTAGGCGTAAAGACTTAAAGCTTGTAAAGTTGGCTTTGCTCATATTTTGCGTTAACTCAATGTCTGAGTTTGCCAAAGCTTGGCTCAACCCAGCAATGGTTAATTTTTCAATCAGATGGATGCTTGGCTTAGCAGAGTAAGGTAATGATGAAGATTGCCTTGATGGTGGTAGAGAATGGTGACTGCAATGCATGTTAGCTTACTTTTGGGTTACAACCATCATCCTTCCCTTCAGATTGTGCTTGGATTGCTTATGTTATCACAAATCTGTCTGGTAAGGCCCTCTCCTGGGCAACTGCGATATGGTAGGTGAAAGCCCCTTTTTTCTTTAGTTACACAGCATTTGAACAGGAGTTCAAGTGTGTCTTTAACCATCCCCTCAGCGGCCGGCAAGTCTCTTAGTAAGTCCTCACTCTACCTCAACAGAAGGCTTTTTTCTTTTTTTCTTTTTTAAGGCTTGGTTGTGTTTATAAGATGCAAAGCAATGTGTGCTCATGTTTCACTTGAAGGATATCATGTTATTTTTTTCATATATCTCACTTTTATTATTCCCAGCTACTCAGCTAATATAAAAACGACTGATATATTTCCTAGTTCCTCTGAAAGGTCTGCCCTCAAGTGACTTTGATTGGTCATCGTCATAATGTGCTGTGATCGGTTCCACTCCATGCCCGTACAAGCACACAGTAGGCTCGTTTGAGGTGCGCCTCGCCTTGACTGCATTGTAAACGAGAGCAGGCGTGCGCAGTAAGAGGAGGGCTCAAAAATTACATCAGAAGTCGGACACCTGCTGAATCTCGCTGTTTAGCCACCTGGAAACGTCACCAGTGGCGGAGATCTCGTTCGCGTTTTTTATCGCAGACGAATGACCTCATGAAAAAAATACTATGGTGATTTATAGTAAATATTATAGCATTTTTGAACATGTTTATTCAGTATTGTGTTGTGTTTATAGTTGTTGTGATACCAGAACTATAAAATTTAAATAGGCTATTTTATAACATGGTTCAAAAGCACTACAGTATACATTACTATAGTATTTTTAATGTGGGAGTGGATGCAATAGAAATATCACTGTTTTTACAGAGATGGTCAAAATTACAGAAGATGAACAGCTCATTAACTAAAAGGGTGTATTAAAAATATAATTCTGTATATTCAACAAACGTTAAAAGAATAACAAAATAAACAGCGTATACAGCAAGAAAACTTACAAGAAACCTAATTTGGCTACATTATAAATGAAGTAGCCATAGATGCTTTTGAGTGACGGGTCATGACAAATGTTTGTTTGACAAATAAATTCTTAGGGGGTTAATTATATTGACAAGCTTATTAGGTCTATATAAACTGCTTTTACTCCAGCCAGACTAAAATAAACAGCCCAAGACTTTCTCCAGAATAAAAACTATTAGACTGTAGGAAAAACTGTGGAAATGTTCTTGGTCTATTAAACATGACTTTTGACTCCACATACATATACATATGTGTGTGTGTGTGTGTGTGTGTGTGTGTGTGTGTGTGTGTGTGTGTCTTGTTTACTACACCCTTTTCACTTCTCATATGAAACCACACAAAGATGAGGTATAATGACAAAACAGTCTGATTATCTTTGTATGTCTGAATATGTTTATATATTGGATTGACTTTAATGGAATAATGCTGCATAGAAATTACAATACAAAATTCACACAAACATACAAAAAGTGAAAATGACAACAAACAGGACTTAAAACTGAGAGAGAAGTAAAATACAGCACACACACATCCTAATGATTTATTAATAACATTTAGTTATATTGGATAGGTCACGTTATGTTTTACAAAGATGTGTTTTGTTTTTGTTTGCGTGTAAATCTAAATAAATAACTATATGTTATGCTTTTTATGACTTTTTTTTTTAATTATCAACGAAAATACAAAAAAGGTATTCAACAAATCCAGGTATAAACCTTAGTAAAACAAGATAATAAAGTGTAATGTATCAGTCTCATCCAATGAGCATTCAGCTGTGTCGTCAGCCAGTCATTTCCCATCATGCTTTTGGTAACGCAGTCTTTTGAGAGCAACTGCGGCCGACTGCTCTATCCGAGGTACCCGCCTCGCGATCGCGAGAGTTTTTTGGCGCACGTCAGCGTGACATCAGAGCGAGGCGAAGGCAAGGCGGACACATTTCTAACCGGCATGCATCTTGCGGTGATCACCGGTGATCGATTCTGCGCAGATTTTGGCCAAGTCGAACGAGCCTAGTTTTCTGCTGTGCAAACTGTCAGTCACAACAGTCACCCAAAATGGGGTGTGGCTCCTTTAAGAGACATTAGGCTCGTTTGAGGTGCGCCTCGCCTTGGCTGCATTGTAAACGAGAGCAGGCGTGCGCAATAAGAGGAGGGCTCAAAAATTACATCAGAAGTCGGACACCTGCTGAATCTCGCTGTTTAGCCACCTGGAAACGTCACCAGTGGCGGAGATCTCGTTCGCGTTTTTTATCGCAGACGACCTCATGAAAAAATACTATGGTGATTTATAGTAAATATTATTGCATTTTGAACATGTTTTTTCAGTATTGGGTTGTGTTTATAGTTGTTGTGATACCAGAGCAACTATAAAATTTAAACAGGCTATTTTATAACATGGTTCAAAAGCACTACAGTATACATTACTATAGTATTTTTAATATGGGAGTGGATGCAATAGAAATATCACAGTTTTTACAAAAAAAATGGTTCAGAATTACAGAAGATGAACAGCTCATTAAGTAAAAGGGTGTATTTAAAATGTAATTCTGTATATTCAACAAACGTTAAAAGAATAACAAAATAAACAGCTTATACAGCAAGAAAACTTTCAAGAAACCTAATTTGGCTACATTATAATAGAAGTAGCCATAGCAAGATGCTTTTGAGTGACGGGTCATGACAAATGTTTGTTTGACAAATAAATTCTTAGGGGGTTAATTATATTGACAAGCTTATTAGGTCTATATAAACTGCTTTTACTCCAGCCAGATTAAAATAAACAGCCCAAGACTTTCTCCAGAATAAAAACTATTAGACTGTAGGAAAAACTGTGAAAATATTCTTGGTCTATTAAACATTACTTTTGACTTCACATACATACATATATACATATATACATATGTGTGTGTGTCTTGTTTACTACACCCTTTTCACTTCTCATATGAAACCACACAAAGATGAGGCATAATGAAAAAACAGTCTGATTACCTTTGTATGTCTGAATATATGTATATATTGGATTGACTTTCATTGAATAACGCTGCATAAAAATTACAATACAAAATTCACACAAACATACAAAAAGTGAAAATGACAACAAACAGGACTTAAAACTGAGAGAGAAATAAAATACAGCACACACACATCCTAATGATTTATTAGTAACATTTAGTTATATTGGATAGGTCACGTTATGTTTTACAAAGATGTGTTTTGTTTTTGTTTGTGTGTAAATCTAAATAAATAACCATATGTAATGCTCTTTATGACTTTTTTTAATTATCAACGAAAATACAAAAAAAAAAAAAGGTATTCAACAAATCCAGGTATAAACCTTAGTAAAATATAATAAAGTGTAATGTGTCAGTCTCATCCAATTAGCATTAAGCTGTGTCGTCAGCCAGTCGTTTCCCATCCTGCTTTTGGTAACGCAGTCTTTAGAGAGCAACTGCGACCGACTGCTCCATCCGAGGTACCCGCCTCGCGATCGCGAGAGTTTTTTGGCGCACGTCAGCGTGACATCAGAGCGAGGCGAAGGCAAGGCGGACACATTTCTAACCGGCATGCATCTTGCGGTGATCACCGGTGATCGATTCTGCGCAGATTTAGGCCAAGTCAAACGAGCCTATTGCTATTGTTTGTCTCTTTGTGTGGGCGTGAATGTGTGAACTTTCTGTAACAAGCACATGTGCGCGGGACTTTCTTTTTCTCTGATGCTCGGATTAAGTTATTTTCTGTAATATATCGTGACAGAAGAATAAAGCACAAGATGTGGCATGCAACCTGTGTGAGCCTTGATTTATTTTTCTGCTGTTACCATGAGTTAGGTGAGCTATCCTGTATTTTTTTTAACTCAACGCATTACATGACGTCTTTCACATATATCAGGAATATGCAGGTATAAGTAAAATGAATCACCCACATATCTTTTGCGACTTCATTATCTGAGATGTAAAATGCATGGAAAAGCTGCCTAAAGAGAAACAATGCAAAGTCGTGCACACACATAGAGACACAAAAGTACTGTTGAAGTGTATGTGTGAGTGTTTGTTTACAGCAGTTTGACGGATAAATATAAATTTGTTTACTTCGTTGCTACAGCATACATGTCATGATCAATTTTAACAACTAAAAACACTTACTGGTTGTAGTTCACAGCTTCTGCTTTGATGAGATTTTAACCAAATTCTGCACAGAACTGGGAGAGATTCTGGAGCTGTTTTGTCAAATTATGCTTGCTATGTATACTTTAATTCTCTAAACCAGGGGTGGCCAATCCTGTTCCTGGAGATCTACCTTCCTGCAGATTTCAGTTGCAACCCTTATCAAACACACCTGTCTGTAATTATCAAGTGGATTTCAGGTCCTAATTAATTGGTTCAGGTGGGTTTGATCAGGGTAGGAGCTAAACTGTACAGGAAGGTAGATCTCCAGGAACAGGATTGAGCACCCCTGCTCTAAACCATAATCATTATTGAACTTTAAGCACTTCTGTCTTTGTGTCCTTTGGAAGCCCAAGTACAGAAACAGACGAAGCTCTGTGGAAATAGCAGCATTTGGACGCATTTTTAGCTCCATCTCTACTATTACATTACAGCGTCTCTTGCCACGGCCCTTAGCTTCGCAGTGTGTGTGCGCAATAAACCAACCTTTGTGATCTCACAAGGGCCGGAAGTATTTTTTGTAGTCCCCAAAATTCATTCATTGTAGGCTTTGCTAAGCTAACTCTGTAAAAACCAAGGTCTCCCTTTGCATTGAACTTTGAGCTTTTTACATTCAGAGATGTTGTTTATTTTCACACAGATACATTACACATCAACTAACGTTTACAATATGATATCGTAGTTGACCACCCCTTTAAAAGTCCTTTTTTATTGGCCATAAGTAATATTCAAATTTTCTGAGATACTGAATGTTATGGTTTCATTATATTTAAACCATAATTATTAAGGATCACATTTTTTTTGATGGTTGATTTGTTGAAAATTAGTTACATTGCATCTACATGCCAACTAATTATCATTAGATTATAAGTAGACTGTTAGGTGGGGGTTAAGGGTTGGTGTAAATTGACATGTACTTGCAAAGTTTCTTAAAGCCAGTTAAATGTCTGTTGATTGTCTGTATCAACAGATATTAAGAAGACACTCTACTAATAGTCAAATGGACCATCAAAATAAAGTGTTACTTCATAAAGATTAGGAAACACTTAAATATATCAATAAGTTTTTAATGAAATTTTAATTTACTGATATTTCTAATTTACTACACATGTACATGGAGGTCAGGTTCCAATGAAACAGGCAGGGGTTAAACAGGTGGAAAAACAAATGTCGGGTAATTCAAGAGATAATCCAAGATACATGTGTCAGGTCCCGGCAGGCAGAAAACAATCATTAAATAAAAAAATGAATAAAATAAAACATGAATGAGCAATATAAAAAAACACTCAAAAATGCACCAAACAGTAACAAAGTGTGCTGTGCAAAATATTCTGGTATGTGTAGTCTGGGTAGTTAATGGATTGTATAGGTAAATAGAGTAGAATACCATCTGGTGGACAGACAAAAATGGACAGACAGAGATTGCATTCAGAGTCATATTTTGAAGCTTCAATGTATTTTAAACACTAGCAGGAGCTAATATCAACCTCTGCATAAACATATGAGTTTTATAGTTTATTTGTGTCTTTTCAATGAGAAAAATTAAGAGTAAGAGCTGATTGATATGACACAATGATGATTGATCATAAACTCTAATGTTTGTGGTTTATATGTGTCTGTTGCCTCAATACAAACATAAATGGCAAATTTCATAATATACATATTAAACTAGCAAAATATACATTAAAACATGTAAAAGAGAACTGGGCCAGAATAGAATGATAATGTCAAAAAGCTTAATTCATTCATTCATTCATTTCCTTTTTGGTTTAGTCCCTATATTGATTTGGGGTCGCCACAGCGAATGAACCGCCAATTTATCCAGCACATGTTTTATGCGCTGGATGCTCTTCTTGCCGCAACCCATCACTGAAAAAAACCATCAACACCCATTCACACACAAACACTATGAACAATTCTCGACACAGAAATGCCAACTGACCCAGCCATGGCTTAAACCAGCGACCTTCTTCCTGTGAGGCCAGAGTGCTATCCACTGCTCCACCGTGCTGCCCAAGTAGCAAAACAGTACATCTCAAACAAAGTGTTAAAGCAGCCTGCTGTATCACATTTTGCAATTTCTTAAGTAGAACATCAAACTAGGAGCACCGCTGATCTATTATCAAGATCTATCAACAAAACAAAACAAAATGCAGGAACCAGAAATTTAGCTTTAGCGCTAGTTCTACTAGGAACACCTAAGGCAACATCACTCATTACTACCACTTCCAAAAATAGCCAGACATCACAAGGAATACCTAATGTCAAAGGTGTAGTCATCAGTCATTTCCAACCAATAACAGCAGAACACAAAACAGCAGAAACATTGACTCTCTCAAATGATTCAGATCAAGACTAAAAACCCATATATTTCAGATGGCTTTTAATACTTAATAAATTAATTTTACCTGCACTGTTGGTTTTTATAGTTTTATTATTTATCTTGTTGTTTTATTGCTCTTGTTTTATTGTACGGTGTCTTTGAGTTGCCAGAAAGGCGCCTTAAATAAAATGTATTATTATTTTTATTTAGTACTGTTCAATTTGAATACATTTACCACAAATTTTGTGATTTTGCAATTTTCCTTTATGTGTATGCATGTTTTTGATATTGTGATATACGTCATGAATTTAATACTTAAATAGTCTTACATTTGACATTATGATATGTACAGAAACCCTAATATGCCAGCAGTTAATTATTTTTTTTATTTTTTTATTTTTTTGCAGATACTGATACAGGCATTCATCCACCAACCTCCCAACCACTGGATTGGCCCTGTGGGCTCCACCCCTACATTCATACTTGGAGGTCACTCACCAACGTAATCATCACACATGGGAACAATGTGGCCAATAAAACACTGTGTTGTGAAAATTGATGATTTCTTGTGGATTGTCAGAATTTATTTTGTTCAGATTTAAACAAAAACATATTTTAGCAAATTATTTTTTTTTCTAGAAACCACAACCTCTCAAATATTTTCAATATGACATATTGTCAAGATTTAGTGATGTACTGTAGTTCTACATTTGCAGAGTAGGTAAAGAGAAATAATAAAAAAAAGAAATGTGTGGTAAATGCCATATAAATTATATCAGAATACTTAACATCATAATGGAGATTGATTTTCCATTTCCTAAATTATAATTTTATTTAATTTTATCTTTAATATAATGTGACCTGTGATTTAGAGATATTTTCCTGCATGTAATGGTTATTTCACATATAGCTACATGGTGGGCATATCTATGTCATTTAGGATCAAAGCTTTCTGTGTACAATATCTGCTGTTTTCTGTAGCAGGTCGCCACATTCAGATAAATATCACAGTTATGAGTTCATGCTGAGGTCATGGAGCATGTACTTGTTCTTACCTATCCTTTCACCTCACAAACACAAACAATAAAAACACTAAGAGACAGAAAGATTACACACCCCCGCTCATTCTGAAACGCTACAGAGCGATGATCCATAAGGCTACCTGCACAGCAGCTTCACATTAAAGGCCTTTCTCATGTTTGCTTAAACAATGTGACTTTTTGTGAACCCTTTTTTCTTTTATTCCAGCTCTCGCTTTTTGAGATGAATTGGAGGGACTGGAAGACACAAGCTGGTGAACAGCGTGTCAGTAGCACCCTTGGGCTGTTGGTTGGCTCATCAAAACAATGTGTGCAGGAAGGAAATGGTAAAAATTCTCACTAGAAAATAAAGAGTAGAGGACAGCTGAGTGGGTGTGAAGTGGGGGTGGTGAGGAGCGTTTCTCCATAGTCTGATTCATACTGGTCACTGCAAGCACTCACTTTCATTTTGCACAGTCTCTTGACGGACTGGCACGTAGATTTAGCTGCCACAAAACTGCAGCTGCACTTTCTGAGAGATGTGCTAATGTGACTGTAAAACATGTTATGTGACAGCCGGTTACAGTGTTCCACATACATTCAAATAATTAAGGAAAGCAGCAAAGGCTGAAATTCAAACTGAGATGTTGCATAATCTTTAACACTAAAGCTACAATGTCTTTAATGGTTTTTGAATCTATATTCATACTAACAATATATATATATATATATATATATATATATATATATATATATATATATATATATATATATATATTATATATATATATATATATATATATATATATATATATATATAGACAATTTTTTAGAGGGCTTGTCGGCGATCGTTGACGTTTTCTATCCACCGGATAATAAGCCATTACGCTTAGAAGATATAACAGTCGGATTTCTAACTACAGCAGATCATATCAATATTTAACTGGTAAGCACATTTGCCAACACTTCCGTTTTTCATGGGAGTATCCCGTATTTCAGACCAGTCTCCTGCAACCATCCCATTTTTACTTTTTCCATGCTGCATAAACATGCTGCATCGTTCTCAACGGTCTCCCCTGTTTTCCTGGGTTTTCAGAGACATGTTGGCAGATATATTTGTAAGTGATATTATAAGTCAGTCTCCCTCATTTGTATGTTGTAGTGCTGTATTTATTGTATTGTATTGTATTTATACTGATCTGCTCGCATATCAGGAATGTGTGTTGTGTTGGCAGATTAAAATAAGCAAAGTCCGCATGTGTTTAGCGTTTTTCCTTATCGCAAACACAACAGCATGCTGGTAGTGAATTTTTTTTTAATTTTTGTGGTTAAGTATTGTGAAATCCCTGTGGACTTTAACACTATAAGAAGATATCTCTGTAGATGGATGGCATTTCATGTCACGTTCAGCTTTATAATCTAAAAGTGTGAGCAAAATCAGCAGTTTTGTCATCACTTTAGACATAGAGTCATTCAAACACTAGCTCTAAAGTGACGTTGGTGAATTAGTACCACTTCTGCTGTTTTGACGTCAGCTGCAGAAGTGAATGAATGGCGGAAGAAAGTAGTTTCTAATAAAAAGGGGTTTTTAGATTTACGTGTTAGATTTTAGAAAGGCGTGTTAGAAAGGCGTGTTAGATTTCCTTATTTATATACACGATTGTGTCGTTGAACTGTTGTATAAAAGCAATATCACATGTAGCAGTGCGATATGGCTGTATATCAGCACTGGTGGGATGCTAAGGCGCTCGGCCTACGGCCTCATGCCAAAGCACAACTCCCACCAGTGCTGATATACAGCCATATCGTACTGCTACTCATGTGATAGGCAAGGCAAGGCAAGTTTATTTGTATGGCAGATTTCATACACAGTGGCAATTCAATGGGGGATGGGTTTGTTAGTCTCTTTATCATTGCAAAGAGTGTGCGAGAATTATTTAAGTTGCTGTTTATAAGGCTTGGAAAGAAATTAGTTTAATTCCATATTAATAGCATACAGAACTCTTTATAAATATTATAACGGACTACTAGTTTCGTCTTTCTCCACATACGCTCAGCTTTTCTGCACTGTCTTTTCATCATTTGTACTTTTAGTGACATTGTCCAAGATCCCTTTTGCCTGCCAGTCCTCTTCTTGATTTTAAATGGAGCAATGTCAATTATGACATTCTTAACTTTAGAGTTAAACAAATCAAGGAGAATCAACAGAGCCTGCAGATATACTTGGTGCTAGAGATATGGCCTTCGAAAACTGCTCACTAGTGTTCCTATTATGCATCTCTTTCTGACAAAGACAGATCTGTCTTTAATAGCTGGAGTGATCAATATATATAAAAAAAATTAAAAATACAGAAATAATCTGTAGAACCTAATCTGTTATACCTATTTTTTTGCAGAAAATATGCAGTAGCCTATTTTATGTCATTTAATGCAATAGCATCTAAAATAACTTCAAATGTACGGCCAATTGCTCAATTTTTCAATTGAAATTGTCAATTCCTTTGACATGTTTTTAGGAGTAATTCAACTGGAAACGATACAAGATACTATTAACCATATGTTTGTGGTTATTAAGCACAGAAGATCTCTAATTTTCGGGTCAAATTTTTTACTCTAATACATGCAGAATCTGTTACTGAAAATATACTTGCATTACTTCTTATGCAACTTATACAAATATGTAATCTTTATAATGCTATATTTCATGTGTGTCATATGATGTGTGACGAAGACACTGCAATGAGGTGCTTTGTACAACAAAATGCTGTTAATACAAAACGTTGTCATGTTAACATTTATACATTTATTCCTTTTCCTTTGGCTTAGTCCCTGATTTATCAGGCATCGCCACCGTGAAATGAACCACCGACCACTCCGGCATATTTATGCAGGAATACACACACACACCACACACACCAAGGCCAGTTTATTTCAACCAATTCACCTATACCATGTCTTTGTACTCTGGGTCTGCAAAATCAATGAACTGTCATGCACTTTACATTAGGATAATAAACTATGACAAGCTCAATAATTCTTTCTTTTACAAAGGTTTGTCTGTATATTTTTTATGTCTTCGTAACGGTGAAAAAAGCGTTTGTTAAATATGAAAAATAAACATACATTCCTTTGAAATATTTATTATTATTGATTAATAAATAAATTAATTAACTAATTAACAAGACCCAATATTTATATATATATATTATATCATAATGATATCATGATGGACAGATAATCACCATTGGGGGGAAAAGTTATCTATATTAGCAAAAGATAAATAAACAGAAACGTTTTTGAAAAATGTAAGCCTCTATAATATAAACCCTGAGAACTGTTCTGAAAATTCTACAAGGTGATACCATGACAATTTTCAGGCAATAAAACAATAAACTTTCTCATCTAATAAAAAGATCAGGACACTAGCTGTTCAACTGTTTTATTTAAATCACCCTGAGTCCCCTTCCTTACCTTTACTTTACCTACTCCGCCAGAGCAGATGTCTATGTGTGATTGTTAAAGTGGTCTTAATTTTATTGTAATATTTCACATTTTCACTTGTATATGTTGATCTGGTTTTCGGTTTTGATAAAATCTTTTCCAGGTGGTCCACCAGAGCAAATGGCTGACACCTCAAACTCACTACCAGGCAAATGTCTTTTTAAAGCTTTTGTTGTCTTGATTTTATGGCTGTTTTTTTTTAGTTGAAAATTTAACGGAAAGGTGCAAAGACATCAATGGGATCTTGTAGTCAGGATGCCTTGTTGCAGTGAATGAGCCACTTTGCATCAGAGACATAGAGCAGTTTAAGGCAACTGTACATAGTGTGAGTACACTCTTATATGCTGCAACTTACTTTATACATTTACAACTCTGGGATTTATCTTTGATTGATTGTTATTATACATTTCTGAGTTGGCTTTTTATTGTTTGAATCTGTAATTGACATGATGCACTTCCATCTGGAAAATAAAGTGTTAAGTTTATATTTATTCTGAATTCTCCTGAAATTCAATGTATTTAGTAGATTAATTGGAGTCTGTGCTACCATTACATTTGTGACATGATTATATATTTGACTGTACGGAGCAGTGTGGCACGGCAGCATGATAATCTCTGAATAATTTAATCACTGACATTAGCTTTATACAAGTTGCATGGAAATGACAAAATTAACAATTTTTTTTTTTTTACTATTAATGAGCAGGAGGCAACCAGAGTATCAGTTAACCCTACATCCTCTGACCGAGTGTCGAGATAATGTCTGTGAGAAGAAACACAATCCTGGGGAGTGGAACTCTAAGAGGCAATAATGAACGTATAAATAAAGTATATGGGATCAGATATAAATGAAATCTCTAAAATTAGTCATAAATCATGAATGTGATCCGTTAGAAATACAATTCTAATAAATACAATTATAAATGCAGTCTAAATTCGAACACGCTGTTAGTTTCCTCATTGGGCTAATAGATGGACTTATACAAAATCAACAGGTTATTTACACACCCCTACTCTGTACAAAACAATCCATATCAATCCATAAACTTAGCAGCAGTATTCATACATCGAATTACGTCTATCAGCTGCTGCATCATTGCATATTTTTTTCTTTGCCTTTATTTTATTTGTATTAAATGATGCCTTAATTGTTCATTCATTTTCTTTTTGGCTCAGTCCCTTTATTAATCAGGGGTTGCCATAGTGGAAAGAACCACCAACTTATCCAGCATATGTTTTATGCAGCAGATGCCCTTACAACCACAACCCAACACTGGGAAACACTTATCCACTCTTGCATTCACACATACACACTACAACTAATTAGCTTAGTCAAATTACCTGTATCACATGTCTTTGGAGTTGTGGGGGATACCTAAGCCCTCGGAGGAAACCCACGCGAACACGGGAAGAACATGCAAACTCCACACAGAAATGCCAACTGACCCAGTCGGGGCTTGAACCAGCGACCTTCTTGTTGTGAGGCGATTGTCTCACCACCATGAAACCCTTCTTTAATTATATCTTCCAAAAAGTGGAATTTACATAATTTTATTGTTAACATTCATTCATTCATTCATTTTCCTTCGGCTTAGTCCCTTTGTTCATCAGGGGTCGCCACTGTGGAATGAACCACCAATTTATCCAGCATATGTTTTACACAGCGGATGCCATTCCAGCTGCAACCCAGTACTGAGAAACATCTATACACACTCATTCACACACATACACTACTGCTAATTTAGTTTATTCAATTCACCTTTACCGCATTTCTTTGGACTGTGGGGTAAACCGAAGCACCCAGAGGAAACACATGCAAACACCGGGAGCACATGCAAACTCTACACAGAAATGCCGACTGATTCAGCCGGGACTCAAACCAGCGACCTTCTTGCTGTGAGGCAACAGTGCCAATAGCTGAGCCACCGTGTGCCATAGGGCTCCTATGGTGAAAAATCTACTTTTCAAGCTGTTTGGACAGACATATGTGTAGATATAGTGTGTAGACCATCATATTGGGGTGATATAAACACACCCAGTCCTTTTTTTAATTTAACAACATAAAACGGTGGACCTATTGGAGCGGTTTTTAGACCAACTTGACGTAGGAGTGCGGTCCCCCCGCCCACCAAATTAATTGACAGCTTTGCTTGTCGCGGTAGTCACGTGTATAATCATGTCAACAAGACCAGACGTGCACAAAGCAACCAGGAATAAAAGGTCTGTTCAGTTTGCTAGGATCATCAATCATCATCAAATGTGATCAAGAGTAAGTTTCACATGTTTAAAATATTTTACAAACAGTGCACGTGTGCAATGAAGTACAGCGGTTTACTTTAGCTTTAATTCATCAGCATGTCAGAAACAATACAACAAAACAAGACGCTTCAATCTCTGTTTGTGGACGTTAAATCAGGTTTATTTTGTACAATAACACAACAGATATCCACACAGCAGTGGAGATTAACCTGTATCCTGTTACATTTGCGTGCAAAAACAGTGCAAAGCTAAGCGCGCTCTGTCTGTCTGTCTGTGTGTCTGTGTGTGTGTGTGTGTGTGTGCGCGCATGAACTTTGTAAGGATATTGCGTGTGACTCATCAACGCAACTGCACAACAAATACTCATTGGTAAAGTTCTTACTGTATTATTTCTCACCAACGCTAAGTGAGACATTCTTTCTTTAAGTCTGACTGTTGTCTGACGCAGCCGAGGGAGGAGATTAAGGCACACAGGAAGGCATATAGAAACAGTAGGCGGGGAGGTCTCTCCTAAAAGGCGCAGTACGACAAAACGACCCCCTGGTGGAAAGATGTATAAAACAGGATCTTGTAAAAGGTATAATGAAAAATCTGATGGGTGTTTTGAGCTGAAACTTTACATACACATTCTTATATTAAATCTGAAAAAAAGGGTAAACTAGGTGCCCTTTTACATTTAATTACATAATGAATAATATACATTATATGATGTAAACAATTATTTAGTTAAAAAGACTGCCAAAGTATCATTCAGAAATTATTCTGATATGACTCACAAGACCCTGACAGTGGCAATGGTGGAGTACAGACTGATTTAAATGGTGTATTTTCAGTGTTGGTGGAATAACCAAGCAGACCTTCTTGGTCATTCATTGATTAAAGTGAAGGTGTGTCATGTACAAGTTTATATTTTAAAGATATAGTCTATATTTGTTTCACAATAAGCTGAGAGGGTATTAAAGTACTAGGATGAATGACAAATGACTGTAATAAGCTTCCATTTTGTGTGAACTGTCACTTAAATAACATTCCGCTCTTTGCGTTCTGATATGTAGAATATTTTATTATAAATACTATAGATAGAATTTAGTCTGTAAAGTCAGAAAAAATGTACTTGCAGCATACTACCAGTTTTTTTTTTTTTAATCGTAATTCAGAGCCAAGCCATAAGTGAACCAAGCAGCTGCTTAAGCCTAGTTCACACTACAGGATTTTAAACATCAGCAGATCTCTGTGCCGTTCACACTACATGACTTGACTTTGTGTCTTTTAATCTCTGTGGTGTTCACACTATGCAACACTCTGTGAATGATCCACAAGAGGGGGTCACACACTACATGATCTGACAACAACTCATTCCCCATCAGCTCATTCAAGCTACCAAACCACAGCCAATGAAATTTTGAGAGAGGAGTCGTCAGAAAAAGCTGAACACTATTGGCTGCTTGTGTGCTAATGACATCACTGACAGCGTTTCAAGCTTTGCAGAAAGCATTTAAAAACATTGTCAAATCAGCTGATTTATCAGCGGATTAATCACTCATCTGCAAGGTTCCAGTGGATAGATACACAGAGAGTTTTTAATTTTTGTAATTTTTTAACTCTTAGAAATAAAACTAACATATTTATATCACCCTGCCGTTTTCTAACTATCAGTGTATTTCTTTCTGACATTGTTATTTTTTTATTACAAAACAGTAAAGAACTGAGCATTTCTGCCTTAAATTACCATATTGGTCATGTCTGATACTTTTCGCTGTGACTTTAAATATGTGTGCATTTTCTTGCCTAGCAACTTCCTGCTAACATAAACAAAACTTTCTAATGGCAAAAACATCAATTTACTTTAGATCTCTTTCAAAACAGCATATTCTGTGCAGTGAAATAGCTCCTGTTTGAAAGTGAAAATGAAAGCCAAGACCTTTAAGTGTTAGTATCTTAACTACATATTTATAGGCTGTATTACCAAAAATTAAGGAGAATGTAAAAGGTTTGAATGTAAATATGTTGTGACAATATGGCGTTTTATATGAGAATGTTCAGAATGAGCAGTATGGTAATTCTAATAGTTAGAGAATTCTAGTTCCACTGTTAATATAGCTTACTCTCATGTCTGTACTAACGCAGAATGAAGCGAGTGCACCGATGCCCATTCTGACCAATCACAGATGTTTCTGCTGAGCTCCTGAACACACAGGCATTCAGCTCATGCTGATATGCTCTCTCATTGGCTGCAGCTCGTCACTACATCTGACCACACGTGGGGTTGAGTCAGCCGACTGCTCTGGAATATTTAGCATGCTAAATGTTGGATTTCCGTCTGTGAGGTGTCGGCGACGCGTCAGCGAGCCTCGTTGATGCGTTGTTCAGTAGTTCACACATAAAGAGCGGCGAGCGCCGAGCACCCGCAGATTTCTTCCCGATCTTAGCCCGATCTGTCGGCGAGCTCGTTAACTTCCAAATCGGGCTCAAATCAGGCTTAAAATCCTTTAGTGTGAACTAGGCATTAGGGACCTGTGGTCACCAGGGGCCTCATGTTTTAACGCTTTATACGCACAAAAACTTTGCGTACGCCAGGTTTCACGCTCAGAATCGCTCACGTTTGAATTTACTAACGATGAAATGAACGTGAGAATGTGCGCAGCTCCACGCCAGCTTCACGGCTGGCGTACGCACATTTTTTGTGCGTGCCTGTTTTATTTCCATTGGCAACTCCTAGAGGCAGTTGTGTTAAATTGCACTCTACAAAGTGTTTATTAATGATTCCTACTTGTCTTCCTCTTTTTTTAATAGTAGGCAAAATCTGATATGTAGCGGGGGGTGGGGGGTGGGGGAATGAGTTCATCAGACGCTGAATTCGGACCTAGTTCATGCTCGAACATGTCAAAACATGATGACATGAGTTTTCTAGCTGCGCAACTCAGACTGTTAAAGGTGCTACAACATTTTGTACCTATACATCTCACTATCTCTTTTTTAAATCCACAGTGTGATGTTCAGACCCAACTGTTTCAACCGCATCAGCTAAACTCTCCCCACTCTATTTTTTTCTTTTGTTGTTAATTCCGGAGGACAAACTTGCAAATAACAGTTTTTCTCCGGTCTACCTCCGAAAGCAGCAACTACAATTCACATTCTGTTCAAAGATTCTCTTTTTGCTTGCTTTTGCCATTGCTTTTTTTGTTGGGTTTAGCCAAAGTAGAGTCATTAGCATATTCATATGGGGGAGGAGGCAGGGAGGGGTTTTGCGCTCGTGCATGTTGCGCTTAGTTTCATGTTCATTCGGATGTACAAACAGAATATGAGCAGATAGGAGCCTCCGGAAGTGTGGGTCCAGAGTCCGCCTGGTGGACCTGGGGCCTCATGTATCAACGCTGCGTACGCACAAAAACATTGCGTACGCCAGGTTTCACGCTCAGAATCGCTCACGTTTGGATTTACTAACAATGAACTGAACTTGGGAATGTGCGCAGCTTCACGGCAGCTTTCTGGCAGGCGTACGCACATTTTTTGTGCGTGTCTGTTTTATTTCCATTGGCGACTCCTAGAGGCAGTTGTGTTAAATTCCTCTCTACAAAGTGTCTGAGCCTTGCAATGGCAGCTGTATGAGACGGGTTCAGCAGGTATATAAGGTTTCCATACCATACATTTGACCAGCTAAACATTAAAGCACAATTTGCAGCGGTCGCCTGTTTTCCCAATGTAATCTGAGCGATCTACCGCACGCACATTGCTATAAAGACACTATCTGAAGATGAATTTGCATGCGTGAATCAGAAACATTTCCATTCAATAAATGTGCAAATAAAATATGATGCTTATTGATATGAACTTATTGATGATTCCTACTTGTCTTTCTCGTGATAAATAGTTGGCAAAATCTGATATGTAGCGGGGGAAAAAACAAAAATGAGTTCATCAGACGCTGGATTCGAGCCGAGTTCATGCTCGAACGTATCAATTCATGATCACATTCGTCTTACGAGTAGCTCCACTAAGACTGTTAAGTGTACTGCAACATTTTACAGATATAAACCACACTATTTCTTTTGTTAATGCACTCAGTGCGATGTTCAGACCCAACTGTGTTGACCGCATCAGCTAAACTCTCCCACTCTATTTTTTTCTTTTGTTGTTAATTCCGGAGAACAAACTTGCAAATAACACCACTTTTCTCCGGTCTACCTCCAAAAGCAGCACCTCCAATTCACATTATGTTCAAAGTTTCTCTTTTTGCTTGCTTTTGCCATTGCTTTTTCGTTGGGTTTTACCATTAGCATAGTCATTAGCATATTCATACGGGGGAGGAGGCAGGGAGGGGTTTTGTGCTCGTGCATGTTGCGCTCAGTTTCACGTTCATTCAGATGTACAAAAGAATATGCGTGAGATTCGGCGTACGCAGTGTTTCATACATCTGATTTTTTTTCTGCGTACGCACATTTACAGCTCTCAGTTTTAGTAAGATTTCCACGCAAGTCTCCGTACATGAGGCCCCAGGACATTACTTTCACAAGTTCTAGCAAACAATTCTTAAACTCTTAAAGCAGAATTAACTGTCGTAGAGTCCTGTAATCAGCTGTTTTAGTAGTACTATGCCATTTGTCAAACAAATTGCTTTTTTCTCATGCAAATTTGACAAATGTTTGCAGTGAAGTTTTGTTGTGTTTGTGGAACCTTTGCCAAAATGCTTCCAGTACTAACTTGTGAGTGCCAAAAATTGGCAATTTAAGGAACAAGCTGAGATTTGTTTTCTTACATCAATTTGGTTGAAAGAAGATGTAAAATTTGTCTTTATAACCTGACCAACCATGAGTACTTCAATACTGACCACAGGAAAAGTCATAGCAGCCTTAGCAACTACCTCCTGCTCCCAATTTGCACAACTTGCTTGCTTGTTGACTTTACTCGGCTTCAATCTAGAGATGCTGTATCTGAAGCTTAAGATCCAATTCAGCCACATGTGTACATGGTTTCTCCCGAGTCTCATACTTTAGTTTGGCCAGATGTAGCTTAAGTCTGCCATCTGCCTTTGAGTTTGAACCAGTACAGACAGGGGTTGATGAATCAAAGGAGAGCAACTCAACTTTAGCCCCAAAGTCTGCTTCAATTTTAGTTACATAGTTACAATGCACTGTGTCTGTACTTTCAGGACTGTATGGCCTTTCAGCTAAATAGCCAGGACCAATAAAAACTGGTCTACAAGTTAGGCCTGGTGCATAAAAGAATGAAACTTGTGGTCCCATAACCTATGGTGGTAAAAAAAAACACATCTTGGCAATAAATCTGCTTGTTTTGGCTATTTAATTTGTGTGAATAAATGTGTTTTGCTACTGCAAATGTTTGTTTATACATAATTAAGTATCATTGGTTTGATTTGTCTTCTTGTTCTACTTTCATGTGTGAGGGTTACATTTATATATTGTTTGTAGCAGCAGTGTGTTATGTTCTCAAACTGCATTTCTGCGAATATACTGTCAGTAGCAGGTCTATGTACTTGCTCAAATAAAAAAATCAAAGCAGCAACATTGTAGCAGATCTATTCCACCGAAATCAGATACATTTAAATTTCCATATGCATATTTATTAACATACTAATACAATTATTTATGTTCCATTATGTAAATTTTATGTAAATTTTGTTTGTTATCATATGATCTGAAAAAAAAAAAAATCACATTACTCGGGTTGCTCATGCTGGAATTTAATATGTAAATGCGTTTCCATCATAGTTTATATGCATGTTTATGCATTGTTTAGTCAACAAAATGTGCAATAGGGACCATCAAAATAAAGGCTTGTGCACACCGAGACATTTTTTGCTCGCGTTTTCCGTCAACGTTTAACGCCTAGCGACTAAATAATGAGCGTCAATGTGATCATGCACACCAACGCGCAAAACGGCAGGTGCAAAAGCATCATTTTGAAAAAAACGCCTCATGCTCATTTTTTTGTTTTGACGTGCCGCATCAAAATCTTCTCCACCAATCAGATCGGCACTTTTGCTCACGTGCACGGAGCTGCTGAAGTTACAGTAAATAGTACTTGGAGGAGCTCAAGCGCTAAACTGTCAATGCGAGCGCACATTGAAGAAGATGCCCAGAGGCAATATGAACGTGGAGCTGCTTATTGCACTGGTGAACAATCATTTCTTCATCGCTAGAGCTGGAGCTGTTGCTTGAACTATCTATGCTTATTCAAGTCACTAGTAACTTTACCAACAAACGTGTGAACTTCCTCTCCTCCTCTTTTGTGTTATAAGCGGGTGTCAGAAGCTTAATGTTGTGGAGTGCCATCTAATGTCAAAAAAGTGATTTTCCATACTCTTCAGCTTGACGCCAGTGAATAGCGCTTTGGTTTGAATACTGTAAAACGTCTCGTAAAATGCTGATGATAAACGCAAACGAAAAGTGTCCTGGTGTGTAGGAGCCTTTAAGCGTTACCAAGAATTTATTTACATCTTGACATTTTCGTCATGTAATTTTCAAAAATCCAGTTTTTATGCAATATTAAAAAATTTGCGTAACATTTGGTGGTTAGAAACATGATTTGAGAACTAAATCATGGTTTGTAAAATTAGGCCAACTAAATCAATATTAGTGTATTAATAATTAAGAAAATAAGTGTAGTTGGCCACTAGTGGTCTCTAAACTGGCAAGACCTATAGTAATAAATGTGACAGTCAGACACACATTTGTTTTGTTATGTTTAACAACTAATGCACCAACATTCTCTCCTATTAACCAAAAAGTAATGGTCAGTGTGTAACCCAACACTTTACAACCCAGAAAAGAATGTATTTTTTTATCTTATGAACAGAGAAATCCTCCTCCCATAAACCCATCTTAATACTTGTGCCCTTTATATATAATGCCATAATTTATATATTCCTGTATTATCTATGTTTAATCAAGTGTTTGAACAAGTCTGTTGATTGTGTATTAATCGTCTATGTTTTAAAACTTTTGTGATTAGTGTTTTAAAACTACTACATTTTAAACAAGATTGCAGAAATGCCATGCTTTATATCCTTGTGATGCAAACTGTGGTGCAAATTTTTATTTACAAGATATGTTGTAATGTGTGCAACATCTTAGAATTTTTTGAATTTATTTCTTTAGGGATATTCAGAGTCATCTGTTGGTTTGAGCAGCCGTGCCCCTTGGCTTTTCCCCTTTGCAGACTGCTATGGCAGCGTCCTCCTGCTGGTACCCTCCTAAAGAGGAATGACAGTAAGGCCAGTTTGCCAACATCACATGCCCTGCCATTCACATTCATGCTTTGGCTAGACAAAGAGGAACTTACATGGGACAGTCTACCCTTTTGTGCCCCTTCCTTGGGTGGCTTTCTTTGCCCGCCGCCACCGCCGCCGCCTCCTCCTCCTCTTCCACCAAGGCCTTCTTGAAGAGTCTGCAGTGCATGCTTACAGAGGGCCCAGGGATGGTGCGTAGAATTTATGGTTGAAGTGGCATGACACATGAACTGTCCGAACGTCAGTGAAGGTGGGTTATGGAAAACCAAAGGGGCCAAAAAGCCTATTGCGTTTATTTTATGCACAAGAGTGCACTGCGCATGGGCAGAAGGGACAGCCAGCCTGAGATCCTATTTGTTGTATGTATGGGGGAGAAAGATTGCTGGGTACAATTAAACAAAAGGGGTGTATAAAAACTGGAAAATATAAAAGAATTAGTTATGGGGTAAAACTGTATGGTATGCAAATTGAGTGTATACAGATAATTCAAATGTAGATCAAAGAAATGTGTATAGATATATTTACCTAATACTTACCAGCTGTGATGGTTTGAGCCATTCCATTGCAGTTTTCCCTGCTATGAAAAGGGCAGAGTGAGCACAGTTTGGAGTGGGGTGTAGGAGAAAGGTTGTGGAATGGTGTGGAAAGGTAAATTGATTACCAGATTTCTTCAATTGTAGAGAGAAAACTTTAACCAAGTGCTACTTGTCTTGTAAATATATATTTTGTTTGTTTTGTTTTGTTTTGTTTTGCTGGTTATTATTTTTTGTGGGATTTTTTCTGCTGAGCACTTTAAATAAAAATACTTTGCACCACCTCGACTACCGCCATTTTTTGAAGATTTGAAAGGTTTGGGACCTAAGAGAAAAATTGTCTCCGTAACAAAGTCCATTTTGACTTACTTCTCTATATAATTGAATGAGTGATTGTGTATGCTAGATTATTTCAGTGTTCAGTCTTGTTAATTAAAACTTACTTTAATCGCACTAAAGGCTGATTTATACTTCTGCGTCAAACGTCGGCGTATGCTATGGCGCTGACGCATAGCCCTTGCTGTGGCCGTCAGCGTCGCTCACGTGCACCTCTCAAAAAATGTAACTACACGTCGCAACGACGCGTAGCACAAGCTCTGTGATTGTTCGACTTGGTAGCGCTGACGAGTCTGGGCAGGACTGAGAGCCGCGTGAATAGTGCGAGCCTGATGGAGCGATTGTTTACAAGTGTGGAGTCCCATGAAGGAGCTCCGGATGGAAAGTTTTGTCTTGTGTTTACCTTATAGTTAAAGTTGTTGCACATCCGCCGGTTCCTGCCTCAAAATGATTGAGTTTGAGCCACTTGTACATCCCGGAAGTGTTCAGGAAAAGCAAAACAGCAGCGAAAAAACTCGACACAGAGGAACATTTACATCTCACTGCCAACTAGTGTTTCGGAAGTGTTAATGCAGACCAACAGTAACAGGGCGCCGTGGGTTACGCCGGTCACTAGACGCAGAAGTATAAACCAGGCTTGAGCCGTTCATTGTTAGCTCATAACTAGACTCCCTAATCATATCGATTTTTGTTTTTCGGGTTTACATGTAACCTGAAAATTCACTTCTTCCATAAGACATTGCACTTCTTCCATAAGACATTGCAGGTTAATACATGTTTATTTATTATTTCATTGCTCTTTTGTCCTTGGCGTATGTTTTCAAAACCAATAAAAAAACTCAAAATAGTAAATCACAAAAATCACAATTAATTTTTATCATGTGACAGTGTTGTTAAATGCATATTGTAAGTTGCAATGTTGTTGTTGCTGTTATTATTATTATTATTGCTGTTGTTGTAGCACACCATTTACAACACTGTCCACAGTTTGCACAAAAAACATATATATAATATATTTTAAGAAACCAGAAATTAGATAATAAATCAAAATCCATCACAAGTCAACAATAAAATACCAATATTACTGCACAGATAAAATGAAAGGATATGACCAAGAAAAAGCAAGAAAGTCATCTAACATTAAATAAAGAGAAGCAACTCTTATGAGAGCTATTGACTTGTCAAAATGCCAGCATTTTCATTAAAGTATGATTCCATGCCTCTCATCATTTCATGATTTCAGTTCTGTGTCTCATCTCTCTCCACATCATTGCCTTTTATTCCACCATTTTGTGCTGACTTGCCTCATTGCTCAAGTAAGTGCTTTTATGAAAATGTTGCCACTGCACCTGAATATTGTCACAAGATAAAGGCTAAGTGAGCTGATAATGTTAAAATTTTTATTTGTTCCTTCCGGACATGAAGGGCTTGTTTGCATTGATTGTTCTTCTAGAAGCTACTATCAAAAGGCCTAAAATGTTTAAAATTTCTATTTTTTTGCAATGTTTCTGTCAATTAATATATTTTTGAGTATTGGGCTGCATGTCAGTGCAGTGGGTAGGGCATTTACCTCACAACAAGAAGGTTGCTGGTTCAAGCCTCAGCTGAGTCAGTTGGCATTTCTGAGTTTTGGAGTTTGCATGTTCTCCCCATGTTCGCATGGGTTTCCTCTGTGTGCTCTGGTTTCCCCCACAAGTCCAAAGACATGTGGTATACAGTAGGTGAATTGGGTAGGCTAAATTTGCTGTAGTGTATATGTGTGAATGAGAGCGTATGAATGTTTCATACGTATGAATGTTTCATAAGCAGCGGATGCCTGGAAGGGCATCCGCTGCTTAAAACATATGCAGGATAAGTTGGCAGTTCATTCCGCTGTGGCGACCCTAGATTAATAAAAGGACTAAGCCGAAAAGAAAATAAATGAATGAATTTTTGAGTATTATAATCATTCATCCATGTTTATGGCATTTAACACAAGTAAATACATATGCAGTTTTTGAAATTAAGGAAAATCAAAATCCAAAAACTACATAGCCCTATCATGGTTGCATTTCCCTTTTAGTGTTAATGGACTGCATTTGATACAATCGATCATAATAATCTTCTTAATAGGCTTGAAAACTATGTTGGTATTACAGGAACTGTATTGGCTTGGTGCAGGTCTTTTCTATCTGAACATTTTCAATTTGTATCAGTTAAGAAGTTCTTGGTCCTTTACTGTTCACTCTATATATGCTACCGCTAGGTGATATCATTCAAAAACATGGATTTAGCTCCCACTGTTATATCTCCTCTCAACCTGATAACTTGGTTGCTTGGTTACATGAATTTATGAAATTAACAGATTGTTTAGCTGATATTAAAAATTGATGACTAAAAACTTCTTATTACTAAATTCAGATAAAACTGAGAACGTGCTTATTGGACCCAAAAACCTCAAATGCAAAAACCTGGTGGGTGATTTTTGACAGCAACCTGTCAATTGAAGGTCCGATTTCCAGCAGTAAAAGTGCAATTTTCATCTTAAAAATGTTGCCAAACTTTGACATATGCTTTTAATGTCTGATGTGGAAAAGTTTATTCAGGCTTTTCATGACCTTTCGATTAGAATATTGTAATGTGTTACTAGGTGGTTGCCTTGTTGGCCTAATTAACAAGCTTCAGCTTGTTCAAAATGCAGCTGCTAGAGTGCTTTCTAGAACAAGAAAATATGATCATATTACTCCAGTTCTTTCAATATTGCATTGGCTCCATATTAAATATTATATAAATTTTAAAATTTTATTGACTACCTACAAAAACCTAAACAGCTTAGCTCCCCAGATTTTAAGGGAGCTCCTGGTGTATTATAGCCCCTCGCAGCCACTATGCTCAATTAATTCTGAACAATTTATTATTATTATGATATTCAGAATATCAAAATCAACTGTAGGCAGTAGATCTTTCTCATATCTGGCACCTAAACTTTGGAAAAGCCTTCCTAGTGCAGTTTGGGAAGCAAACACACTCTGTCAGTTTACAACTATATTAAAGACACATCTCTTTGCATTAGCATACATATAAAACACAAATAGTTTTAAAAACTAAATCCTCCAAAGGATTGGTAGTCTGCATTATCTAGGGCTATCGGAGCTTGGAACCTTTCCCTAAAGACATTATAATTTGAAAGCCATCTGCGCTTTTGTTATTTGTTTTATTGTTTTGAAGGTTTGCATAATCCTGGACCAGGCCGTATCCTAAGCAGCTGATGTGGTGGTTGTGGTGGGGTGGAGAGCATAAGACTGATCTTTGTAAGACTCCAGTGACAGATGAGTCCTCGCATTGATCCAGAAGGGCCAGCCTGTACACCAGACGGTGACCTCTCCCACCTGCAGCTTCTCCACGGTGGACGTCCAGCGCTCTCCAGCCTCTAGCGCCTAGACTGCAGCTCCGCACAAGACTTTGGCCATAGAAAAATGGTCATGCATAACTGAGCCTGGTTTCTCAAGAGGTTTTTTAATTCATTACCTTGCCAATTAGTGAAGTTTTTTCCTCACCGCTATCACCACTGCTTGCATGGTTCGGGACCCGTGGAGCTGCGCATCGATGAATTTGCTCTTCAGTGTTTGATCTCTCAGCAGATATATATATCTGCAGTTCTGTCTGGTTCTCGAATCTGATTGGCTGATAGCCGTGATATATTTAAGTAATATCAGCACCCGTACAGCCTCTTTACCTCTTTAAAAAGCAGACACTACAGATCTAAAGTTTAAAAGATGCTTGCTCAGTTGTTTAACAGTCATCCAACGCGGAAGAATGTAGTTCCTCATACAAAAGGGTTTTTGAGACCTTCCGTGTTTGATTTTGTTTTTATATACACAATTATGTCATCAAACTGTTGTATAAACACAATATTACACGAGTAGCAATGCGATATGGCTGTACTGTATATCGGCACTGTTGGGAGCACTAAGGCACTCGGCCTGCGGCCTCGTGTCAACGCACGCCTCCCACCAGTGCCGATATACAGCCATATCGCACTGCTACTCGTGTGATATTGCTCACATATATATATATATATATATATATATATATATATATATATATATATATATATATATATATATATATATATAAATTAATTTTCCTTTGGCTTAGTCATTTGTTAAAGGTGAATTGAATAATTAAATTGGCCATAGTATATAAGCAAAAAAACAAACAAAAAAAAAAAAACAGCTGCTGACATTAAACCAATATATGAAAGGGTTTTTAATGCAAAACATTTTTTTATTTGGTTCCTCACAAAATAATAATAATTTGCATGATTTCAGAAAATCTGGGTCAAAAGATTCAACACTTTCAAAGCTATTCAGTTTTATATCTTTACAGTAAAGGTTTGAAGCTATACAAGGTTGAGTAAATGACTGTTTACAATCTACTTCTTAAAAGTGTATTATGTTAGGGACTTATTGGCTGAAAATAAACCTTTTACAATATACTTTGCAGTGTTTATTATATTTTTACATGTTATTCTTTCTTGTTTGTCTTGTGTTCTGTTTGTTGTGGTGGCCATCAGGCCATATAGCTGTGAATCAGAATGGGCCATTATGTAGCTCTAAGTGGCCTATGAGCAAAATAACACCCTCTAACACAACACATTTATTAACCATATTATGCAGCTGCCCCTCGTAATGGCCTCCCTAAAACATGGAAATAACAGGCTTATGACAATAATAGCCAAAATTGTCCATGCGATGGTGACTTTTTTGTAGGATAAATGCTCCCATGTTGTGTTCCAATGGACGACAAGCCACAACAGGAGAAACTAGTGAAACAACCAAGCAGGTGTTATGGGCTGATGATTTTGTGTCTAAATAGATATTTACCATTATTCACATTACCTTTTAGGCAGTTACTGCTTTAATCCCTTCTATTTTTGTTGAGGTTTACATTACATATACAGCATTGTGCCTGATGGGTTAGGAGTGGAACTCAGCTCAGCAACTCTGAATGGTTTACTTTTTGGTAAAAAAATATTGCTTCTGTAAATGTTATATAACACATGCAACAGACAAACAGTTGTTACATTATGAAGGTACATTGAAGATGATGAACCCAAAAGACAAGCTTACTGAATTTGTCTGTTTGTATGTATTAATTTATTGAATTTATTTGTTCATAGTAAAGCAAACATATTGCCCCAACCAATGTCCATGATAATATATTAAGGAGATTTAAGGCCATTGGCTCTAAATACTTCTGTACTTCCTCCTATTTTCCAGTAGGTGAATATTTGGACCTTTTATATCACCCAGTTTTGAGTTGAAGAGATCTTGAAAACATCACCTGAGAAGGTACAAGCAAGATATGCCAGGAAGTTTTGCAATAAACTGTGCTTTTCCTTTGAAACATCATGGGTAAAGGCAGCCCAATGGCAATTCCTGTGAACATAGAGTTTTCTGGTTGTCAGGGGTTGAATTGTTAATTTTACCTTCAGAGCCCTACAGAGATGAGGTCACAAGCATTGTTTGGACCCTCTTATCATGAAGGAGGTTAGCAATCCCATGCCATTTCAGTTTCCTTGATTAAGATTTGTGGCTTCACAGCTTGCTGAAAGAGAAGTGAACAGAGAAGAGAGGCACTTTCATTAGTATTCTGCCTGAGAGAGGCCACTAAGTCCTTGGGAGGGCTTTCTGCTCTGATGAATGACAAACTGGAAAAAAAATGCATAGTCAGACAAATAAAATTCTTACATCTGCCTCAAAGAACTAATTAAACATTTTTTTTTTTTTTTTTACAATGCATTAACAATAGGGGTGGGAATCTTTAGTGATTCTATGGTCTGATTCGATTAATACTCTGATTTAAAAAACGATTCTTAGCCTAAATGTTACTTTTTTTCTTCTGCTGTACATTTAAATCTTAAGGTAAATATGCTTGTGTTTATTGATTTGAATCTCTGTACAACAATACTGGAATATTAAAGAGCCCATATTATGGGTTTTTGAAAATTCCCCTCTATGTAGTGTGTAACACACCTCTAAGTGAAGTGAAGTATCCAGCTAAGGCTTAAATCTGTTAGTGTACAGTGTTTAAAACTGTTGATTCATCTATAAAAGAGTCGACTCATAGTGCTTCAAACGAGTCGCCTTGATACCGATTCATTAGGCGTTTCGCCATGACGTACGAACGAAACCAAGTTATTCACGTGCACGCGCAAACCCGGGAGATTTCAAACCTGAGGCCCCGCCCTCTGACGCAGAAACCCAGACACACACACACACACACACCCACCCACACACACACGCACACAAACATGCCGGTCGATTGAAGTCACACTGCAGATGGATATATTGAGTCTCTACCCAAAGATGAAACCTCAGCATTATAGCCAAGCAGTTGGAAACTACTGGAAACTTCTGCAAACTACATGCTACAAAGAATACTTCATCAGCGTTTGTTAAAGGAAGGATCAGTAAAGTGTAACTTACTGATGGACGTCAGGATGGATTTTTCTTCCTCCATTTCTCAAGTGTAAGTACGTGCGATTAAAGTTGCCTCGTTGACTCTAGCTTGCAAATGTATTTAGTTGTGATTTGTTACTTGTAACCGCGTGTACTGTATCAGGTTAACTGGCTATATTCTCTTATCGCGTGCAAATTCACGTTAGCGTCAGAAAGCCGCGTGTGTTATTCCGGTCACAAAATCCAACACGAGGTTATAGTTTGGCTGTAACTGTTAGTGCTAACTATTGTACTCGGTGCAATAGTTTGTTTGATACGAATAAAATACGAACTGAATAAACAAAGAGCACTGGTCGCTCACTTACCAAATCTGTAGAGACAGGACAATCACCAGCAACTAGAGCCGCATCTTTATTTAGAGGAGACTACAATCTGGATCTCAGCGTTTGCAGATGAGAACAGCTCTCAGGTAAACAATAATCCTCCTTAGACACGTAAGTTATTGTTGTCGCGCGTCGCGTACACTGTTAATCCACGCGTGAGTCTGCGCTCTCACAGAGAGAAAATGAAAACGAAACTTAATTGCAGCAAACTATAAAAGCAACACTTCACGCTTGTTTTGCCAACACAACGTGTGTGTGTGTGTGTGTGTGTGTGCGCGCGCGCGCGTTGTCGTCCGGAGCAGGGTTAAGTGCGCGTGTGTGTGTGTGTGCACAATATGTGTGTGTGTGTCTGTGAAAAGAGCAGAGTGAGAAGCTAGGAGATCTCCTCAACTGTTTTTGGAGTTTTTGCTCAATAAAATAGTTAGTCGTCTGAATTTTCAAGTCCATAGTCTGTATTTACATTGACCCACTGGCAGCTAAAATCCACGCCTACACTATCGAGCGTGTATGAACTGTGATTACTTTTATATTGCTGATTAGCTGTTTGGCATTTCACTCTCTGACTGAAGGCAGTCGACCAATCGCAACAGACTGTCATTGGTCCAATCAGCGCAGATTAGCTTCGCGCTAAGGAGGGGTTTGGGAACAAATGAATCACTGGACGATTCATACGGGAGTCGCTGGCATAATTAGGTAAAAATAAATGCAGATTATAAGACCATGAAAGTGTTTTTTGACCTTGCATGCATATTAAACTGTTGTTGGAGACCCTTACAACCAAGATATGACCCTATTTCATGTATAATATGGGCTCTTTAATATGTATTTTATAAAACAATAATTATTCAGGATGAACAAGCTTTCAAAGTAATACTAAAACACTAAAACAAGATTTAAAAAGCAATTATGAAGAACAAACAGTAAAGTCAAAGTCAGCTTTATTGTCAATTCAACCACATGCACAGGACATGCAAATAATCGATACAGTGTTTCTCTCTTGTAAAAATGATACAGTGACAGTGTCTTAATAATATACAGAGAGGCAGTATAAGGTAACTAGCAGTCCAGGGTTACATAAAGTGACCAATGCAGATGTGTGTATATGTTTACATGTATGTCAGAGATCAAAGATGCATGGAAAGAGAGAGGGGAGTGGTGGCAAAGCTGGGAGAGAGTTTAGCTTCATGACAGCCTGATGGATAAAGCTGTCCTTTAGCCTATTGGTCCTGGCCTGGAGACTTCCTGATGGCAGCAGACTGAAGAAGCTGTGCATTGGGTTGGTGGGATCAGCTGTTATGCATAGCACTTTACAAGTGAGACGGGTGCTGTAAAGAAGTACAACAAGAAGGTCATTGGTTTGGAGCCCCGGCTGGGTCAATTGTTGGCGGAAAAAGTGTCCCTACTTGCTACTTCAAAACATCTCAAAGACTATAATATTTTGCTCTGGTGATTGTGGCCATGGTAGATGATCAATTTACTTTCACATTCATCAAACCATTCTGTCAAAAGTCTTGCTGTTTGTATTAGTGCATTGTCATCCTGATACTCAACACTGCCTTCAGGATGCAATACTTGAACCACTGGGTGCATATGGTCCTTTACAATAGTTCAGTAGTCTTTGGCAGTTACGTGCCTATATAACACAAGTATTGAGCCTAGAGAATGCCAGGAAATTGCAGCCCAAACTACCACTGGTCCACCCCATGCTTACCTCTAGTCATGCAACTGTCTGAGAGGCATGCTTCTTTATTTAAGTGAAGTTTTACAAACTAATTTTGAGCATGTAATATGATTGATCGTGGCTGGTCTCTCATCTTTTATCATTATTGAATCAATCGGATCATTCCAAACTCACTATAAATAGCCCGTCTTGCTTTACTCCCCTCTCTTCATTTTTTTTATGATCGCTTATGCTAGAAATTTTGATCCAGCTTCAAAAAGCTTCTTACAGCATTGCACCATCAAACCTATGTTTATGGAAAAGAACCAATAAACAACAACAACTTCAGCGGGAGCCCCAAGCTCCCCAAATGTCCAGCCATGACTAAGTGGCCCCCAGCCCCTCTAGGACTACAAATGAATACCAAAGCCCCCACAAGGGACAGCTGACCACCAGCTCTTTTACAATTCAACCAAGACTCCGCCAAAGTACTCTCTAACTGTTGCATTTCAGTGAATGTATAGCTGATGTTGTATAGAAAAATATATTAATTTGGTCTTCAATTAATTAAAACTGCTGCTTTAGTTTTCTCTGTTCTTATTGTTCAAATATAAACTTGTGCGTTATAGTCCAGCTTTTTCCCTCCTTGTTCCCTATAGTTAAAGGGTAAAAACAGAATAAGTTCCCCCCTTGTTCCCTGTACTTAGGGATAAATACAGAATTTTTGGGTTGTAAATTAAAAATAAAGCATTGTTCCCACCTTCTTCCATGTAGTTAAAGGGTAAATACAGCATTTGCGGGTTGTAAATTGAAGTGAAACATTAGCCAAAAGAGACGGAGAGTGAGCGGAGCTGCATACACCTGCTGGCATTTTGCTTGGACCTGGCTCAGATAGATTTTACTTTGGGGAAACACTTAATACTTTATTACCTCTGACTTGTTTGTGTTCTGACCAAACATTGTTCTTATGAAGTATTTTTTTTTTTTTTTTTTTTTTACAGGAGGAAAACACGAATTTCTTCCAAACACTTCAGATGTAGTCTGTGTTAGTAAATGCAGGACTATAAAGGTAAAGTGATGGCAACCAGAGAGACCTAGTTGTCACTCAAATAGCCACACCCTTAACTATGCAAACTAAATATAGCCTAATATAAAGGAAACGGCTGAGCTATAAAAAAATTCTCCCCCTCACAGTTGTCATGAAGCGCCATATTAGCTATATGAACCAAAATCGTTCTTTGTACCAGGCTGTAAACACCTTTTTTATTCTGTAAACTTTCTAACAGTGGACTCAATTCAAATTTGCTCTATTATGGAGTCAGGACAAGCAGAATTTCAAAGAATTGTTGAACAGTTTCAGTTACATCCGTATTGGCTTCCCGAGAGAAAGCGGGAGGTTGCCGCTTGGTATTTATACACAAATGGTGGGTCTATTTAAACAACATAAGGGACACAATAAAACATAGCAATTATAAATATTTACCAATCAAACCAATTCTAAATAAAAGACTCTTACAAAAGATAAGACATAATTACTTAAAATAAATAAGTTATTTAAAGGGCACCTAGGTGAACCTATTTTTTCAGATTTAATGTGTTTTGCGTCTCCAGACTGTGTATGTAAAGTTTCAGCTCAAAACACCCATCAGATTTTTCATAATACCTTTTACTAGATCCTGTTTTATACATCTTTCCACCAGGGGGTTGTTTTGTCCGGCTGCGCCTTTAAGGCGAGTTCTCCCCGCCAACCTTTTCTATGTGCCTCTCCTCCCTCGGCTGTGTCAGACAACAGACAGACTTAAAGGAAGAAGATCTCACGTAGCATTTGTGAGAAATACTACTATAACAATTTTACCAATGAGTATTTGTTGTGCAGTTGCATTGATTAGTCACACACAATATCGTTACAAAGTTCAGAACTGAACAGAGCTTTTATTCTCGGCTGCTTTGCACACGTCTGGTCTTGTTGACATGATTATACACGTGACTACCGGGAAATATTAATGGAACAGCTGTCAATCAATTTAGTGGGCGGGGGGACCGCACTCCTACGTCAAGTTGCGGTTATTCTGAAAACCGCTGCAATAGGCCTTTTTCACACTTCCTGGTTCCGGTAAGCGAAGCAGTGTACCACAACATCCAGTTGCAATGCGACGGAGCAAGAAAGAATGGCAGGGTCATCTCATCGCTGTGATTGCTGCGTTCCCAGCTGCTCCAACTCAAAACGACACTCTTACTTTAATGACCACGATCTCCCGAAAGACGAAGGACAGGGAAAATCATGGATGACAATATTAAAGGGGGTTCAAATATGGGGTGGATCAAATATGGCGCTGCTCTGCTGGCGACATGGAAAGGGGTGCTTGCTGTACTTTACTTGTTTGTCTTTGTTGTACCTGTCAGATATGTTGGTTTTTAGTTTTTTATTCATATATTGGACACTTAAACTCCTGCGCGGAGGCAGAGATGGAAACTGCTGGTCGTTTAGGAGTGATTCGAGTGAATTGATAAACAAAAAACTGCTTGTCGTGTCATGGCTAATTCTGACTAGCTGTGTGGCGCAAGGAGTTTTGGACAAAATTCAGCGATACAGCAGGACGGAGCTTTTGGATTTGCGGAGTTGCGGAGGACTGTCACCCACCAGATTTGAGATGGATTTACCTGAGGAACTACTGAGGCAGCCGAGGCGCGTTTCGGGTCGGATCAGGAAGCGAGGCGGGAGAGGCGGCGTCAGACAGCGGGTCCGGAGAGCTTCTAAACTTCCTTTGCCGCCAGTGATTCTTTGTAATCCACGCTCACTGAGGAACAAACTGGATGAACTTCGCACGCAAGCGGGAGCTTGCTTCGAGTACCGTGAGTCTGGTCTCATGGTTTTCACTGAAACATGGTTGTGTAATGAAGAACCGGAAAGCTTAATACAAGTCGACGGTTTTTCCCATATTCGCTTGGACAGAGACGAGAACTCCGGTAAGACAAGAGGGGGAGGGGTCTGTGTCTATATCAACGATCGTTGGTGTCGAAATTTTGCGGTAAGAGAAAGCATCTGGAACCCTGACCTGGAACTATTGTGCGTCACATTACGTCCGTTCTATTTGCCAAGGGAATTTACTAACATATTTATTTGTGCAGTTTATATCCCACCTAGTGGGAATGCTATCAGAGCTGCAAACCAAATAGCTGACTGTGTTCATAAGCACTTACAAAACAAACCTGATGCACCCTTTTTGATTCTTGGTGATTTTAATCAGTGTGGACTGGAAAAATCCTTACCAGGTTTTTTTTAATATGTTAAGTGCGGAACAAGGAAAAAGAATATTCTTGACAAGTGTTATGGCAATATTAAGGATGCTTATGTTGACAAAGCCAGACCCCCCCTTGGTAACTCGGACCATAACGTTATCCATCTCCTTCCTACTTATCGGTCTGTGTTCAAAACAAGTAAACCAACGACTAAGGTCATAAAGACATGGTCAAATGAAAGTATTGAGGAGCTAAAGGGATGTTTCCTCTGCACAGACTGGGACATGTTTTATCAGGATGCAAATATAGATACTGTTACAGAAAGGTAACGCTTTCTTTTACAACCCGCAAAGTACCGCGTAAGTACAGTGAAATTACAGTGTACTTTTCTGTACGTACTGTGTAAGTATAATGAACGTATGTGTAGGTATGAGGGAACAAACCGTAATGCTTGGGTAAAAAGGGGGTAACAACCAGATGTTCATCACGAAAATTACCGCGTAAGTACAGTGAAATAACGGTGTACTTTTCTGTACCTATAGTGTAAGTATAAATAACGTTTACGTAAGTATAAGGGAACAAACTGTAATGCTCGGGTAATAAGGGGGTAACAACCAGATATTCAGCATGAAAGGTACCGCGTAAGTACAGTGAAATAACGGTGCACTTTTCTTTAAATTGCAAAAGAACAAACCATAATGTTTGCGTAAAAGGGGAGTAACAATAAGATATCCATCACGCAAAGAAGTATATTAAGTTTACGATGTACATTTCTTCAAGTATTGTATACATATAAAGAATTATGCAAGGATGGTGACAACCTATTGCTATCTGCAAATGTACTGTATATGCACCTGCGTGAGTACATTAGTACTCTTATTCAGTGCTTGGGTTTTATATAGGGTGTTTAATGAATAAAAGGTTTAAAACCTGTGAAATTATGAACCCTTATTGTATACTGTATGTATTTTAAATCTGCAATTCAATATAAAATATATTTCCATACACTACTTACCTTGTTTACTCGTCGATCTCACCAAAGCCATCAATGTCTCCATAACTCACTATCAACAAATAACTTTGCATGACATTGGCCTACCGTCAGGGTTCAATGCAGATTAAAACAGGCTCGCATCTTTACTGCTGTTGCACAGGGGGGCTAACTGTTGCATTTCAGTAAATGTATAGCTGATGCTTTATAGAAAAATCTAGTAATTTGGTCTTCAATCAATAAAAACTGCTGCTGTAGTTTATTCTGTTCTTAGTGTTCAAGTATACACTAGTATGTTAAAGTTCAGCTTCTTCCCTCTTTGTTCCCTGTAGTTAAAGGGTAAATACAGTATTTGTTCCCTCCTTGTTCCCTGTACTTACATGGTAAATACCACATTTGAGGGTTGTAAATTAAAGTGAAGCTTTGTTACCCCCTTGTTCCCTGTACTTACAGGGTAAATACCACATTTGAGGGTTGTAAATTAAAGTGAAGCTTTGTTACCCCCTTGTTCCCTGTACTTACAGGGTAAATACCACATTTGAGGGTTGTAAATTAAAGTGAAGCTTTGTTCCTCCCTTGTTACCTGTACTTACATGGTAAATACCACATTTGAGGGTTGTAAATTAAAGTGAAGCTTTGTTCCTCTCTTGTTACCTCCTTGTTACCTGTACTTACAGGGTAAATACCACATTTGAGGGTTGTAAATTAAAGTGAAGCTTTGTTCCTCTCTTGTTACCTCCTTGTTACCTGTACTTACAGGGTAAATACCACATTTGAGGGTTGTAAATCAAAGTGAAGCTTTGTTCCTCTCTTGTTACCTGTAGTTAAAGGGTAAATACAACATTTGTTCCCCCCTTGTTCCCTTTAGTTTACAATGTAAAATCTTGAAGGCAGTGAAATAAATATACAAACACACAATATATTTCTTCTTTACTTTGTAACCTTTATTTTAATAAATAAGCATTTTAAAAGACTTCATATTAATCAAACATTGTCTTGTCTATCATTGCCTATACTCATTCATTTTTTTCTCTTCGGCTTTGTCCTTTTGTTAATCTGGGGTCGCCACAGTGGAATAAACCACCATCTTATCCAGCATATGTTTTACGCAGTGGATGCCCTTCCAGCTGCAACCCATCTCTGGGAAACATCCATACACACCCACTCACACACATTCACTACGGACAATTTAGCCTACCCAATTCACCTGTACCGCATGTCTTTGGACTGTGAGGGAAACCGGAGCACCCGGAGGAAACCCACGCGAACGTAGGGAGAACTCCATGCAGAAACCTTCTTGATGTGAGAAAACTAGGGCTGCCCCCAAATAGTCGACTAAACTTTAGTCGATATGAAGAGGGCTTGGTCGAATACATTTTCATTAGTCGGTGAGTTGCAAAAAAAATAAAAAATCACGTGAAATTACGCAATCAAGGGCTGCGCAGTCAGTGTATGACATCAGCAACGAGAGATCAACGCCTAACGCCTAAACGCCTCCACTGTATCCCTTCCACATCCACTCCATCAGAGCGCATGTTTTCAAAGGCCGGCTTCATTGTGAACAAGTTGAGAAGCTCCCTTCTTCCCAGCAATGTGGACAAGCTGGTGTTCCTCTCACATAATATGAAAAAAATTAAATCGAATTGAAAGCTTAGGTAAGAATGCTTAATTTCCTTTTTGTAGTTTTTCTGTTTGCTATCCGTTAGGCTATATATATATATATATAAAAAAAACGGGTATTTTATTTTTATATCGGGTAGGCTATACAAATAAATAAATACATATTATTTTTATTTTTTCGTTTTTATATAATGCAGAAGTTGTTTTTTATTCTGTTAGAAAAATTAGTCTGATGTTTTTAATTTGTTGTTTCAGGTCAAGACTCCGTCGTCTTAATGGCAGTTTGTGGCTTTGCTCTGATATTTTTGATTTGTATTAGTGTTCTTTAAATTATTTGTTCCACATTTTGTCGTAAATATAGTTCAATCATAATTAGGCTGTTAATTTGTTTGCTGCCTTCTTTTTTTATTCTAAGTTTTGGCGTTGTGCGATGTGGATTTATTAAGTTGTTCGTTTTTGTTAATTTTCCTTTTGAACAATATAAAAATTATATAAATTTTAATTTTCCACTGTATTTAAAAAAAAAGTATTTTAAAAACAGTGTATTTAAAAAAAAACTGTGTTTTTGCTACAGTATTTATTTATTTATTTTTATTTTTTGCCTAGTTTTGTACTAGGCCTAAGTTGCTAATAAGTTTATTTGATTTATTTTGAAGAACAAATTTGTTTATTTTATTAAAAACTGTTTTTTTTTGTTTGTTTGTTTGTTTGACATGTAACTGTTACAGTTTGTATTTTTGATAATAAATTATTAAAATGCACAGGCAGTCTGATTGCTGTTTTTATGTCATAATTAGCCTATAACGTTCTGGTCACTGATTTTTGTGTGTAAGCACTGTATTTAAATGCTTTACTATTTCGTTTTAAGCGCTTAATTTTCGTTTTGAATGCGCTAATATCATGCTTTAGCATTTTCTGTCACGTGGAAGTGTTAAACTTCAACTTGGACTATATTCCTAGTATATACGCAAGTTATTATATTAATATCATAAATGAACGATTATTTGATTAATCGCTAAAATGCAGGAATGTTAGTCGACTAGGAATATCTTTAGTCGGGGGCAGCCCTAGAGAAAACAGCACTACCTACTGTGCCACCGTGTTGCCACCCAGCTGCAACCCATCACTGGGAAACATCCATACACACTCATTCACACACATACACTACGGACAATTTTACCTTACCCAATGTCACCACATATTTTTGGACTTGTGGGAGCACCCGGAGGAAACCCACGCTAACATGGGGAGAACATGCAAACTCCACACAGAAATGCCAACTGACCCAGCCGAGGCTCGAACCAGCGACCTTCTTGCTGTGAGGCGATTGTGCTACCCACTGCGCCTGCCTATACTCAAACAGCAAAATAACATATTATTTCCTTCCCCCTTTTTTCTGGCATCTCTTGCTTGGCTTCCTCTTCTGCTCTTCTCAGCTTCCACTGAGGACTCTGATGGTGAGTGGCTGATGAAATCCCATGGGTCTTGCTGCTCTGCATTAATATAAAATATATGAACAGACAGAAAGGCTTTTAGTAAGCTATCGACATGTTTATTTTCCTGTTTAATGTGTGTGTAGTGGTTGTCCAACAATTTCACACACTAAACATTTACAGATACCATACAGACACTATACATTACTATCAAACAAAAGTACTATCATCAGATCATATGGGAGATTGTGATCATTTATAGTGATAATAATTAATGCGCAGAGGGGAAAAGGCTTAAATATATGTGCAGGCAGTATAGACTTTGAAGTAAAGATTATTTGCAGTTCAGTGTACATATTTAAATTATGTGTCACTCATTAAATGGTAAGTAAATGTAACGTTTGGGTGAACTACCCCTAAGGTTAGTTTTTGATTAAAGTACATGTCTTAACCCATCATTAGTCCTAAATAAAGTGAAAGATAACATAATATGGTTGATGTACTGTTATGGACCCTTTTTACATTTCAGCACAGTGAATGGGAAAGTACAACACATTTTTTTAAAATCTTCTTTGCTCAAATAAAATGAAAACTTTACGATGGTGTTGTCTCGACAATTAGAAAAATAAAAAAATAGTGTGAAACTGATAACGCCAGCAAGAAGAGAGAATAACTTCTAATTTACTCATGACCATAGACACTGTTTGAAACACCTCGCACATGTAATCATATTATATAATGCATACGTAAATACAAATAAATGTTATTTTATAAAAAAATCATATAAAAAACTCAAGGATTTTAGATCCTGATGATCGTTAAACGCGTCATAACAGTGTTGTGAAAAGGGTGTAATTGTTAAAAATAGGTACAAACATCAGATATAAACAAAAATCTAAACAAACACTTCTATGTACATAACGTCATAAAAATACTTGTTTTATTTACCTCGCGCTGCCGTCCTTGTACTGCCGTGAACAGGAAATTCTGGGAATGGAGGATGGAGAGTTGAATCGATTCGTCTTCAACAAACCGATCAGTGTGACATCAAAACATCGCGAGAACAACAGACAGCTCCGTGTGCATTTGAATCCATCTCGCGATATTGTATCACTTCAGGTACGCGCCTACTGATTCGTTGATTCAAACGAGTTGTGAATCAAGAAGCCTCTAAAGATCCGAATCAAACTGCAGCAGCACGCCACGAGGTTTTGCTCAGACTTTTGGGACGTTTGGAATTGCTCCGTCTTGTCACCATGTAACACATGTGAGTAAATCGTTGTCAGTAAATAAGGCTATTGTTACGATTAGAAATTGTGCATTAACCAGATTATATTTATTTTGTTTCATTTGTTTTTAGCGTAACATTAACGTTAGTTCATGGCCGAATCTAAACGGCCAGCAGCGAATATTTACCAATGTTTACTGTCGTTTACTTTGCACATCTTAGAAATGTTGCCAAAGTTCCTATGGATTTAGTTTCTTCATGTCATTCCAGAAAGACTGGATGATGAGCAGGTCAGATCTCTGTGGCTGTTGTCATACTGACTGTGCAGACGATTTTCTCCCTTTATACGTTAATTACAGCAAAGTTAATGACAAAATTAATGTTTGGAAATGTAAATTGATATTTTCTGTAGCATGCCAGTTTGATATATCAATACCCCCCCCCCCATCCCCCCCCCACCCAATTACTAGTAACGTTTGCCTAGGACTTTAGCACAGTAGCCTACTATTTAAGCCTTTTCCCCTCTGCGCTTTAATTATTATCACTATAAATGATCACAATCTCCCATATGATCTGCTGATAGTACTTTTGTTTGATAGTAATGTATAGTGTCTGTATGGTATCTGTAAATGTTTAGTGTGTGAAATTGTTGGACAACCACTACACACACATTAAACAGGAAAATAAACATGTCGATAGCTTACTAAAAGCCTTTCTGTCTGTTCATATATTTTATATTAATGCAGAGCAGCAAGACCCATGGGATTTCATCAGCCACTCACCATCAGAGTCCTCAGTGGAAGCTGAGAAGAGCAGAAGAGGAAGCCAAGCAAGAGATGCCAGAAAAAAGGGGGAAGGAAATAATGTGTTATTTTGCTGTTTGAGTATAGGCAGGCGCAGTGGGTAGCACAATCGCCTCACAGCAAGAAGGTCGCTGGTTCGAGCCTCGGCTGGGTCAGTTGGCATTTCTGTGTGGAGTTTGCATGTTCTCCCCATGTTAGCGTGGGTTTCCTCCGGGTGCTCCCACAAGTCCAAAAATATGTGGTGACATTGGGTAAGGTAAAATTGTCCGTAGTGTATGTGTGTGAATGAGTGTGTATGGATGTTTCCCAGTGATGGGTTGCAGCTGGGTGGCAACACGGTGGCACAGTAGGTAGTGCTGTTTTCTCTAGGGCTGCCCCCGACTAAAGATATTCCTAGTCGACTAACATTCCTGCATTTTAGCGATTAATCAAATAATCGTTCATTTATGATATTAATATAATAACTTGCGTATATACTAGGAATATAGTCCAAGTTGAAGTTTAACACTTCCACGTGACAGAAAATGCTAAAGCATGATATTAGCGCATTCAAAACGAAAATTAAGCGCTTAAAACGAAATAGTAAAGCATTTAAATACAGTGCTTACACACAAAAATCAGTGACCAGAACGTTATAGGCTAATTATGACATAAAAACAGCAATCAGACTGCCTGTGCATTTTAATAATTTATTATCAAAAATACAAACTGTAACAGTTACATGTCAAACAAACAAACAAACAAAAAAAAAACAGTTTTTAATAAAATAAACAAATTTGTTCTTCAAAATAAATCAAATAAACTTATTAGCAACTTAGGCCTAGTACAAAACTAGGCAAAAAATAAAAATAAATAAATAAATACTGTAGCAAAAACACAGTTTTTTTTTAAATACACTGTTTTTAAAATACTTTTTTTTTAAATACAGTGGAAAATTAAAATTTATATAATTTTTATATTGTTCAAAAGGAAAATTAACAAAAACGAACAACTTAATAAATCCACATCGCACAACGCCAAAACTTAGAATAAAAAAAGAAGGCAGCAAACAAATTAACAGCCTAATTATGATTGAACTATATTTACGACAAAATGTGGAACAAATAATTTAAAGAACACTAATACAAATCAAAAATATCAGAGCAAAGCCACAAACTGCCATTAAGACGACGGAGTCTTGACCTGAAACAACAAATTAAAAACATCAGACTAATTTTTCTAACAGAATAAAAAACAACTTCTGCATTATATAAAAACGAAAAAATAAAAATAATATGTATTTATTTATTTGTATAGCCTACCCGATATAAAAATAAAATACCCGTTTTTTTTATATATATATATATATAGCCTAACGGATAGCAAACAGAAAAACTACAAAAAGGAAATTAAGCATTCTTACCTAAGCTTTCAATTCGATTTAATTTTTTTCATATTATGTGAGAGGAACACCAGCTTGTCCACATTGCTGGGAAGAAGGGAGCTTCTCAACTTGTTCACAATGAAGCCGGCCTTTGAAAACATGCGCTCTGATGGAGTGGATGTGGAAGGGATACAGTGGAGGCGTTTAGGCGTTAGGCGTTGATCTCTCGTTGCTGATGTCATACACTGACTGCGCAGCCCTTGATTGCGTAATTTCACGTGATTTTTTATTTTTTTTGCAACTCACCGACTAATGAAAATGTATTCGACCAAGCCCTCTTCATATCGACTAAAGTTTAGTCGACTATTTGGGGGCAGCCCTAGTTTTCTCACATCAAGAAGGTTTCTGCATGGAGTTCTCCCTACGTTCGCGTGGGTTTCCTCCGGGTGCTCCGGTTTCCCTCACAGTCCAAAGACATGCGGTACAGGTGAATTGGGTAGGCTAAATTGTCCGTAGTGAATGTGTGTGAGTGGGTGTGTATGGATGTTTCCCAGAGATGGGTTGCAGCTGGAAGGGCATCCACTGCGTAAAACATATGCTGGATAAGATGGTGGTTTATTCCACTGTGGCGACCCCAGATTAACAAAAGGACAAAGCCGAAGAGAAAAAAATGAATGAGTATAGGCAATGATAGACAAGACAATGTTTGATTAATATGAAGTCTTTTAAAATGCTTATTTATTAAAATAAAGGTTACAAAGTAAAGAAGAAATATATTGTGTGTTTGTATATTTATTTCACTGCCTTCAAGATTTTACATTGTAAACTAAAGGGAACAAGGGGGGAACAAATGTTGTATTTACCCTTTAACTACAGGTAACAAGAGAGGAACAAAGCTTCACTTTGATTTACAACCCTCAAATGTGGTATTTACCCTGTAAGTACAGGTAACAAGGAGGTAACAAGAGAGGAACAAAGCTTCACTTTAATTTACAACCCTCAAATGTGGTATTTACCCTGTAAGTACAGGTAACAAGGAGGTAACAAGAGAGGAACAAAGCTTCACTTTAATTTACAACCCTCAAATGTGGTATTTACCATGTAAGTACAGGTAACAAGGGAGGAACAAAGCTTCACTTTAATTTACAACCCTCAAATGTGGTATTTACCCTGTAAGTACAGGGAACAAGGGGGTAACAAAGCTTCACTTTAATTTACAACCCTCAAATGTGGTATTTACCCTGTAAGTACAGGGAACAAGGGGGTAACAAAGCTTCACTTTAATTTACAACCCTCAAATGTGGTATTTACCATGTAAGTACAGGGAACAAGGAGGGAACAAATACTGTATTTACCCTTTAACTACAGGGAACAAAGAGGGAAGAAGCTGAACTTTAACATACTAGTGTATACTTGAACACTAAGAACAGAATAAACTACAGCAGCAGTTTTTATTGATTGAAGACCAAATTACTAGATTTTTCTATAAAGCATCAGCTATACATTTACTGAAATGCAACAGTTAGCCCCCCTGTGCAACAGCAGTAAAGATGCGAGCCTGTTTTAATCTGCATTGAACCCTGACGGTAGGCCAATGTCATGCAAAGTTATTTGTTGATAGTGAGTTATGGAGACATTGATGGCTTTGGTGAGATCGACGAGTAAACAAGGTAAGTAGTGTATGGAAATATATTTTATATTGAATTGCAGATTTAAAATACATACAGTATACAATAAGGGTTCATAATTTCACAGGTTTTAAACCTTTTATTCATTAAACACCCTATATAAAACCCAAGCACTGAATAAGAGTACTAATGTACTCACGCAGGTGCATATACAGTACATTTGCAGATAGCAATAGGTTGTCACCATCCTTGCATAATTCTTTATATGTATACAATACTTGAAGAAATGTACATCGTAAACTTAATATACTTCTTTGCGTGATGGATATCTTATTGTTACTCCCCTTTTACGCAAACATTATGGTTTGTTCTTTTGCAATTTAAAGAAAAGTGCACCGTTATTTCACTGTACTTACGCGGTACCTTTCATGCTGAATATCTGGTTGTTACCCCCTTATTACCCGAGCATTACAGTTTGTTCCCTTATACTTACGTAAACGTTATTTATACTTACACTATAGGTACAGAAAAGTACACCGTTATTTCACTGTACTTACGCGGTAATTTTCGTGATGAACATCTGGTTGTTACCCCCTTTTTACCCAAGCATTACGGTTTGTTCCCTCATACCTACACATACGTTCATTATACTTACACAGTACGTACAGAAAAGTACACTGTAATTTCACTGTACTTACGCGGTACTTTGCGGGTTGTAAAAGAAAGCGTTACCTTACAGAAACTATCACAGCATATATTTCTTTCTGTGTGGATTCTATCATTCCACAGAGAACCATTAAGTGTTATCCGAACAGCAAACCATACATAACAGGGGGAATTAAAAGCTGTATTAAAAGGAAGAAATTGGCCTTTAGGGCAGGTGATACCGTGGGGCTTAGAGCAGCACAAAAAGACCTTAATCGGGAACTAAGGACTGCAAGGATAAAATATAAAGAACAGACTGAACAACATTTGTTAAAGTCCAATACAAACGAATTATGGAACTCAATTCGGAGAATGACAAATATGACACCAAAAAGAAAGGCATTATTCGCCTGTAACGAATCTGTTAAGGCAAATGAATTGAATGATTTCTATATGAGATTTGAGACAGATAATTAAAAAAAATGTGAAGAAATTTTAGGGGAAGTAAATTGCAACATGGCTGAAAAAAGGAGGTTAATACATCAAGGAGACGTGACTAAGGTTTTTAAATCTTTATGTTCTAGTAAGGCAATGGGACCTGATGGTATTACATGCTTTCTTCTAAAAACATTTGCTGAGGAGCTTACACCAGCCTGGCATCGCCTGTTTCAACTCTCAGTGGATACACATACAGTACCAATGCTCTGGAAAAAATCTGTGATAATTCCGATCCCAAAAAAGCCTTGTCCACAAGACAATAATGATTATAGGCCAGTGGCCCTAACATCAAATGTCATGAAATCATTTGAGAAGATTATAATAAAAGAATTGCGCAAGGAAGTTGAGCCGTACTTAGACCAGTATCAATTTGCATACAAAAGTAACCGTGGCACTATTGATGCAATTTCCAAATTAACACATCTTGTTTTAAAACATCTAGAGAGCCCAGTTGCTTATGCTAGGTTACTTTTTATCGATTTTAGTTCAGCATTTAATTCAATTCAACCACATAAACTTTTGGAAAAACTGGTGAAAATGCAAGTGAACCCTTTTGTTATTAAATGGTTTTATTCTTTTTTAACAGACAGGACACAGCAGGTAAAATTTAATTCAGGGTTATCTGATGTAGCAACAAGTAGTACAGGGGTGCCACAAGGGTGTGTAAGTTCACCCTTTCTGTTCACCCTCTATACAAACGACTGTGTTAGGCAGCAGACAAACCAATATATTCTTAAATTTTCCGATGACACTGTACTATTGCACCTTTTCACAAAAGATGCCAGCATCATGGAATACAGAGCGGCTGTAGAATGGTTTGTCTGCTGGTGTGATGACCACAATTTGGAAATTAATGTTAAGAAAACGGAGGAGGTCATCATAGACCCCAGGTCAGTAAGCGATAGGAGCTCTATTGTGGTTTATGATAAAGACATTAAGCAGGTTGATTCATATAAATATTTAGGAGTGAACATTGATAGTGAACTTAATTGGCACTCTCAGGTGTCAAGTCTTTGTGCAAGAATTCATCAGCGATTACACTTTTTACGCAGACTAAGATTATTTGGAGTGAGTAGCAGCATAATGATGACTTTTTATAAAGCAACAATAGAGTCTATTTTAAGATATGGGATTATTGTTTGGTTTGGGAATCTGACAGTAAAAATGAAAACCCAAGTAAATAACCTGATGAGAGTGGCAGGAAAAATCATGGGAATTAAGACACTTGGTTCACTAAAAGACATCTTTGAGTTGTGCACAATCCAACAAGCCAACAAGATTTTATCTGATTCTTCACATGTGCTGTCTGTGGAATATGAGCTGATGAATTCTGGCAGAAGATATAGGGTCCCGTTGTGCAAGCATAATAGATATAAACATTCTTTTGTTCCTTTCTCAATTAAGTTGATCAACGAGCAAGCAAGGAAGGATGGTCAAAGACTAAGATAACAGGATTGGTTTGCACAACAGAGGGCAGTGGGGCATGTGGTACTTTAATTATTATTATTTTTTTTATAAAAATTTTATTAAAATTACTGATTTTATGGAATCATATTTATATTAGGAGGTACTTTAGGATTAGATCTTAATGTGTATGTATGTTACATGTTGTCTTGTTGGTGTCGATGTACAGCAGAACCTTTTTTTCTAAAACAAATTTCTCCTACGGGAGACAATAAATTTTACCTTGACCTTGACCTTGATCAATGCCGTTTCAAATTATATGCGGGAGTACATTCTTATGCTGTATGCACTTCAAAGCGGAGATTATTATGTTTCATTAAAAAATGAGTAATTTATTGATGAGTAATTATAATATAGACAAAACTCCAGTTAAGCTATCTGCCTTCCACAAACAAGTGCTCATCATGGTCATTAATCTATAAGCATGATTTCTCCCTACATTGTTGTTATTTTGGAATAATAGACAGTTCATACAATTGCAAATCTCTTTTTTTTAATTGGTTTGACAGCAAAATTATTTGTTTAGTCAGTTATATAATAAAGATAGTATACTTTTCTTACAATGAAGTCCTTTATTACAAAATCTCAATAACCCAGCAAGTTTTCAACTGTTATTGGTTCAATTCCTGCAGAGACATGTTATTCATTCACGTTATTTAGAGGTATTAATAAGACCATCCTTCTGATGCATCGTCTTTTGATATTATTAAATCTTATGTCGGCAAATTTTGTTTTACTAAATACCAAGAGTAATGATAGAGCTATTCATACTCTTTTCCAAAAAGAAATCATTACTGTACCTTATATTAAATTTTATTATATGTCTTTATTAAAGGGTGAATTGAAGAAAAGTGTGGCTGTTACCACAGAAATATCATGTTAGAAATAGAATTAAAGAAATGTCCTATAAACTCATCCACAGGTTTTATCCAGCAAAACATTGTTTGCAAAAATTTAAAAGTGGGATTGATGTAAATTGTATTTTTGTAACGAATATGAGGAGATGGTTTTACACTTATTTTGGCATTGTACATAGTCAGCTTATGGGTTGAGTTGCAAAATGTATTAATAACGATTCTTTTTTGTTCAAAACCTCTTTCATTACGGAAAAATGTACATTTGGGCTTTACTTGATTATCCTAATCTAGAGGAAAATAGTTTTATTTATTTAATTTGTTTATGTTGTTAACAAAATTGTACATTCATAAATGTAAATTTACTAATATGAAACCAGATTTTAAGGTATTGATGACTGAAATATGCTTGTATAATACCAGTATCAACTCTCTAAACAAGAAACTCGACCCACTTTAAAATGTGTGAACTCTACAATGTATTTCATTATTACATATGTTATATTACATTTTGTATATTTGTATTTTATTTATAATAACCCCCTGGTATGTACATTTTTGTATTGTAAAATGTTATTTGCTGTTCTTTAAATAAATAATAAAAATGAATATTATCCACCAGTAGGAGCTAACGTGTTTCCAGACTTGAGAAAACCTCACGAGCATTAAACAACCTGTAATGTATTAACCGATAGCAACTCGCCTGTACAGCTACCTCGCCATTCACTATATCTGACTCTGAATAAAAAGGAAGGAGGGGGTTAGCACAGTTTACAGACGGGACTACTGACATAAAACTCATCCTGCTGGATGTTAAATAGCCAGGTTAATCTAGTTTCCGAATGGCTTGAATGAGCAGATTTTATGCTGTTGGCTGTGCACCTTACTGGAACCTGACGTTGCAAACGCTGTGTAAGACACGTTTTCTGCACAAACTCTGCAAATCGGTATCATCTTTTAAATGCTGTTTTATTAAGGCAGTTTTACACATTCACCGAACAACATCTTCCTGTCCAAATTATGGCAAAGTTGACCGTGAGGAAGTCATCCGCTGTCCCGAGGCTGTCATGTCTCTGCGACTCCTAGCGAACCCGGAAATATCGATACACTGCTTCGAAGGGCGCTTCCGGTGTTCAATTCCGCTGTGAAAAAGGTCTATTGGTCCACCATTTTTATGTTGTTAAATTGAAAAAAAAAAAGGACTGGGTGTGTTTATATCACCCCAATATGGCGGTCTATACACTATATATACACACATATCTGTCCAAACAGCTTGAAAAGTAGATTTTTCACCATAGGTGCCCTTTAAATTAAACAAACTAATAAAATACAAGACATATATCAAAAGCCATATGACAGGCCATCCCACACCCCCTTTCCTTCAAGCATCTCGCTGGCACAGCGAGAAAGATAGTCTTGTGATTCGCCCATTAGTATCTCTCATTCTTTCCAGCCATTGCTGTGCTTTGTGGTCGGTTTCCAGTAAGAATTCTTTTCCAAGCAAATTATGTCTCAAGGAGTCTAAGGCCCATTTCACCGCTAAACATTCCTTCTCAATTTGCTTGTTAAGTGATGACGTGTTGGTGACGGATGTAATGCTGTTTCCAAGCCACCACTCATTTGAGTTGAGAAATTATTTGTTTATGATCACTTTTAATTCATATCACACATTAAAGTTAATTTTATTAAAAGTCATAGTGTACACAACAATCTCTGGGCTTGCTGCATCACAAATACCAAAATGTTAACAATTCATTAAAAAATGAATGACTTTCTGGCCATCGTATATTAGGCATGGACATATATATTGCGATCGTGATTTTCGAAAGTATTAAATCACTTTGTAAACGTTTATAATTACCACTTCATGAGTCTCCCCATACATTTGAATAGAGCGCTTGGACCCGGAGACCGCTTCACGTGACGTCACACTTAACAAGCGGATGGTGGAATAACGGGTTTCTCTTGGAAAGAGTTTGCAGCTAATGAAGACTAGGTCATTGATTACCTGGGAATCTCTGTAGCAGCAATGCACCTAAACCCCTTTCAGAGGCATCTGTCTGCACAGTAAATTCTTTGGTGAAGTCTGAATTATACAGAACAGTGTTAGTTTTCAATGCAGTCTGTATGTCTTTGAACGCTGCCGTCCTCTCAGTCCATTGGCATTGATTCGGGCATCGGACCCCCACCATATCAGTTCGAGTAGCAGCTCTACTGGAGAAGTTAGGAAAAAAGCGATTATAGAAGCCTGCCATTCCCAGAAATAATCTTAATTCCTTACATGTCTGTGGTAAAGGACATTCTTCCAGTGCCTGAATCTTCTTAATCTGTGGTCGCACCACTTCATTGGCAATGACAAAGCCCAGGTATTCTGCCTCTTTCCAGGCTATGGCACACTTAGCAGGATTAGCAGTCAGACCAGCTCTTTGGAGCCGTTGGAAGACTTCATGAAGATGTTGCATGTGCTCTTCCAGTGTTGTACTGTAAATTATAATATCCCCATGGATATTATAGTTAAAATATAGGCCCCATGGTGTCCTAAATGCTGTTAAAGGCCAGGCCCATTCAGTCAAAGGTATTTGCCAGTATCCTTTAGACAGATCCAGTGTGGCCAGGTAAACTGCTTTGCCCAATCGATCTATTAATGAGTAAACACGGGGAGTAGGATAGCAATCAAACTGTGATACAGAGTTCAAGTACCGGAAGTCAATGCAAAATCAACTCTTGATTTCAAAAGGACCCTGCCACTTGGCCAACAGCTTGTTCTTCTTGCTAGGCAACATCACCAACACCTTTTCCCCACTCACAAATACTCTTTCACATGCTCGCCGATCATACCATGTCCATATGGGTTCTTGCCAAAGCTCTCAATTTCTCCAGACGGTCCCGCATTTGCAAGACATAAGCAACAACATTAGTAGGCTTCCTGTCTTCCTTAATTCCTTCCCACAGCTCTATAAGTAGGTTCAAAGTTCCCCTGACTTCATGCCCATACAACAGCTCAAAGGGAGAGAACCCTGTTGATGCTTGGGGGACCTCCCGAAAAGCAAAGTTATATATGGGAGCCACTGGTCCCAATTCTTACCAGTCTCATCAATAAACTATCTGAGCATTTGCTTTAATGTTTGATTAAAATGCTCAGTGAGCCCATCGGTCTGTGGATGGTACAGAGTGGTACGCAGACTTTTAATACCCAGCAACTTGTAGACCTGCTTCAACAGAGTAGACATTAGAAGCAGCAGAAATTAGTTCCTTGGTTAGTAAGAATTTCATCGGGTAACCCGACTCTGGAAAAGAACTGAATTAAACAGGTTGCCACATTCTTTGCGTTCATAGATTTCAAAGGAAATACCTCTGGGTACCCTGTAGCATAATCAGTGATAACCAGCAGAAATCCATTACCCAAGCAGCTTTTCTCTACTGTGCCAACAATATCCATGCCCAGTCTTTCAAATGGGGTTCTAATCAAAGGAAGTGGCTGTAGTGGTACTCGAGGTGGATGAAGGAGGGATGCCAGTTGAAACTCAGGGCATCTCTTGCAATGCTGAATAACATCAACCTTCAGACCAGGCCAGTAGAAATACTTTTGATCCATTCTATGATTTTCCTTACCCCTAGGTGGCCGGCCCATGGGATTGAGTGGCTCAAGTGCAGAACAAGTTCCCAAGCCTCCTTTGGAACAATTAGCTGTTTCACTCAGGGGCGTAAATCTGATTTAACAGTAGGGGGGGACAATAACTATAAAATTTCTTTGAGCATTTTTTTGAAGGGGACACAAATTATACAGCCGAATTGTACTATTAAAGCTATTTCCACACAGTTAAAAATGGTTTTATCATCATTATTATTATAGCATGGAGATTATGTCATTATGGTTTCTTTCAAAGTTTTTCTCAGGTTCAATGACAAAGCAAATTTTTTTTTCTAAACTATTTATTGCATTGTTTGTTGTGTTGTTTACAGTCAACTGACTGACTCCTGAAACAGAATAAATGCAGAAAGACATTTTCCATACTCATATTAACTAACTTTAAAAATGTTAAAATGACAGATCATGTTGTAAATCAGTGAGCCAGTTAAATCTGCTAAACGGCCACAACTCCAAAAACATTTAAAAAAATTTTCACCCCAAAAGAATTGTCATTATCCCTTCAATAAACCACAACACTCTTACCTGACACTGTACATCTGACTGACCCTGCTCAGCCTGTTCCTCAATCATTACTTTCTCCTTCGTCTGTGATTAATATTGTGACATTAGTATTTTCATAAGCACTCATTCTGAAAGCCAAATTGCTTAATATGTGAACTTTTTGTACTTGGCGTTTAGCTGCACTGAAAAATTATCTTATGTCTATTTTTTTCTGTCATTTTATCCAATACATGACACTGCCAGGCACGTTTATTTATACTGTAGCACATTTTATACACAAAACTATCATGAAAATAATCACAAGAATATAAACAAAGAATTAAAAAAGGTTAACATTTTAATTTCAAATTAATTGAGTCACTTAAAACAGAATAGAAACGGATTATACAAAAATACAGTGGAGTTAGTGTGCTCAGTGTAGCACAGTGCTCATTTAGCAAATACGCAACTAAATATTATGCTAATTGTGGTTGTTAATGTTAAGTTAACATTATGCCAAGTCGTCACAAATGAAACAGTGCATGGGAAACGGCTTTAGCGTTAGCAACAAGCTAACGTTAACTAGATAAGTAATTTTATTGGCTAATACAGAAGATTCATGGGATAATTACATGGGTAAAAAGCAATTTTTACATCAACTAATTTATGAACGAGTCTGTATTAACTACATCGAGGAGAATCGCTTTATTTAAGGTGAATGAAATCCGCAGCTGCAGCCTCACACCTGACATGTGTGTGTGTGTGTGTGTGTGTGTGTGTGTGTGTGTGTGTGTGAGTGAGTAGCCGAATGAGGGAAAGCATTCAGTGGACCGAACCACTCTGAGGTAGGGGAGGGGGAACTCAATTGTTTCTAAATGCATTTTAAATTATTTTTTTCTACTTAGACAAATATTTTAGCTATATATATACATTAATGTTTCACAATTGAGAGTTTTTATTTTATTTTATTATTTTTTTGGAGGGGGGGACAACCCTCGGAAGGGAGGGGACATGTCCCCCCCCATCTCCCCCCGGGATTTACGCCCATGGTTTCACTGATCCAATCTGACGATAGAGTATGTTCTTTGAAATCATAAATTGCTCACAGTTATCATTCATTAGTTTATCTCCCATCTTCATCTGGTTTGCTTGCTCAAAATATGCAACAAGACTGGTGTCATTTCGCTGCAATTCACTAATGTTACTTGGTAATTTAATTTGTGGATTAAGACCATCTACTTTACTGGCAGGCAGATGAGAAGCAATATATTGCAACTTTTAATATTTCCTTTGTCGTCTAGTCTTCTTGGGTTTTGGAGTTTCGATGTCTGCATTACAAGTTTTTGTTGGTTCATCTAGCTGTTTTGCCTTGGCTCTACTAAGCACCATATTGCATTATGGCATTAAGGTCTAAAAGCACTGGCAAATCTCATCCTAACACTACAGGATAGGGAAGATTATTAATTACCCCAAACTTCTAACAAGTAGGGTTAGTTGTTAACAGCCAGATATAAATCTGCAGTAGGCACCAATCTCTCATCACCATGAACACAACAAATGGAAAGCTTATTACTTGCGTTAACGGAAGATGGAGCCACAACCTTCCGACTCATCAGTGAGTGTCTGGTCATTCCCAGTATCAATCAGAGCAGGAAGCTCCTTACCGTTGACATTAACAGTGGTGGTATGCAGCAAGGAATTCAGCTTTTGGGCTTTATCTGCCCCACCTGTAAGAACATAAAACAGATTACTCCGTTTAACTACATTTCTTGGACAAGCCGGTTTTGTGTGGCCTTTTGTGTGTCTTGTCCACAGAGAAAGCAGACAATCGGTCTTCTCAAAGCCATTGCAGGTTTAATTTCTGGAAACCTCCCTTAGGAGTCTTACAGAATCCAGGCATGGGTTTTGATTAAAACTGGGGAAAGGGTGGCCTTCGTGCCTCACTGCTTGTTTTCCAGCCCCAGGAAGGTTTTCCCCCTTGCTGCCACAAAAACATCCGCTAAGGCAGCAGCTTCTGCTGCTGTCATAGGGTCACGCTCCCGTATCCAAAACTGAAGTTCAGAAGAAAGCATTCACAGATATTGTTCTAAACTTATTATTTCTTTTATCTCTTTAGTAGTTTTTTCCTGTAGGCTTAATCCACTTTGCTGTCATGGTATGTTGTCAAGACTGAGACAAAAGGTGTAGGATCCAAAAGCAATTTAATGATGAAACGTGCGGTAACAGAAAAATCTAAAATATCCAAAGTACAAAGTAACAAATTAGCAAGCAAACAAATAAACAAAACAAGGAACTAAGACAGCTTAACTCGAACAAGACTCAAGAACTATGACAGGATACAAAATACTTCTCAGAACAACATACCAACAAGGACGAACGACGAACTGACAAACAATGCAAGAATGGCTGTTCATACAGTCCAAGAAATCAACAGAAAAATGGAGACAGCTGTGTATTGCAAATCAGTATATATGGAAGACCGGGGCTGGAGGCAGCTGGACAGGAGCCGGCGGGGCTGGAGGCAGCTGGACAGGAGCCGGCGGGGCTGGAGGCAGCTGGACAGGAGCCGGCGGGGCTGGAGGCAGCTGGACAGTAGCCAGCGGGGCTGGAGGCAGCTGGACAGGAGCCAGCGGGGCTGAAGGCAGCTGGACAGGAGCCGGCGGGTCTGGAGGCAACTGGACAGGAGCCGGCGGGGCTGGAGGCAGCTGAACTGGAGCCGGCGGGGCTGGAGGCAGCTGGACTGGAGTCGGCAGGACAAGGAGTCAGGCTGGGGCCCGCAGAGCAAGGAGCCGGGCTGGGGCCGCCAGAGCAAGGAGCCGGACTGGTGTCGGCATAGCAAGGAGCCGGGCTGGTGTCGGCAGAGCAAGGAGCCGGGCTGGGGCCGCAGGGCAAGACGTCTGGGTGGTGCCGGCAGGGCAAGACGTCTGAATGGCGTTGGTAAGGCAAGGAGCCGGGCTGGGACCGGCAGGACCAGGAGCCGGGCTGGGGCCAGCAGGGCCAGGAGTCTGGGTGCGCTGGCAGGGCAAGGAGTCTGGGTGGCGCTGGTAAAGCTAGGAGCCGGACTGGAACCGGCACTGAACTGTGCTCTGGGTCTGGAGCCGACACAGGCGGACGCTCTGGGGCTGGAGCCAACACTGGCGGGCGCTCTGAGGCTAAAGCCGACACCGGCGGGCGCTCTGAGGCTGGAGCCGACATTCGCGGGTGCTCTGGGGCTGGAGCCGACACTGGTGTAACAGAAATTAGCTCATTTTATGAATATTAATAATCAACAATAACGGTTTATTCTGAATTATTAATATTCCGTCAGTTTGGTCAAACAAACACATGATTGTATATGATCATGCTCGCGCGACTGAGCGGATTCCCAGATTATGAATATTAATTATCAACAATAACAAATTATTATTAATCATTAATATTCCGGATCAATTTATTGTCAATTTGACCAAACAAACACAAGCAGAGCTGCCGCTCTTCCGAGCGGACACGGCAATGTTCTATTTATTCAGAAAAAGGGAATTTAAATGCTACTTCTTGCAAAGTATATTAATCATTCAAAAGATTTAAACAACTTATAATAGCTAGGCAGGGGAATCTGTATTTCGGTGACATTTTCTCGTGAGGCTAACAATACAATTCATTTGATTATAATGGAATTTATTGACTAGTCGGACATAACGAACAAACAAACGCACAAACATACATTTCACGAGTTCACACTTGCATTCGTTTAAGTATAAAGCATATTTGGCGTGCTGTCCGGGGGGAGGGCTCTGAGCTCGAGGAGACACCCCAACTCGAGTTATTCCCCTTATAAGGAGACAAAGAGGAGTTGGGATTCGAGCAAAGTATCTAGCCCGGCCCCAGAATGCTCCCCCCGGGAATGGAATGCAAGAGGTGAGGTGACGGGTTGGTGGAGGGATGCTAAAGTCGTGAGATACTGCAGGTAAGACAGCTTTGGTATATATAGGCCAGGGGTCGGCAACCCAAAATGTTGAAAGAGCCATATTGGACCAAAAAAAACAAAAAAAAATATGTCTGGAGCCGCAAAAAATTAAAAGCTTTACATAAGCCTTATAATGATGGCAACACATGCTGTATGTATTTATATTAGCTATATTAGCCTACTATAAAAATGAATTCGTTGGCTACAAATACATACTGAGCCTTCATGATTAAATGTTCATTTCCCTGCAGTGCATCCTGTAGAGAATGACGCGCCACGTGACTACTCTGTTGTGCTATGCCGTCTCAAGTTTAACTTAATTACAGTATATTAATGAATTATGTTTAATGTTCAAGTTTAACTTCATTACAATATTAATGAATTGTTTAATGATCAAGTTTAACTTCATTACAATATTAATGCATTATGTTTAATTATCAAGTTTAACTTCATTACAATATTAATGCATTATGTTTAATTATCAAGTTTAACTTCATTACAATATTAATGAAATATGTTTAATGATCAAGTTTAACTTCATTACAATATTAATGAATTATGTTTAATGATCAAGTTTAACTTCATTACAATATTAATGAATTATGTTTAATTTTCAAGTTTAACTTCATTACAATATTATTGCATTATGTTTAATGTTCAAGTTTAACTTCATTACAATATTATTGCATTATGTTTTGCTTTGATGAAATTAAAGAAATGCAATAAAGAAATCAGATTTTTTAATGTTTTTATTTTATTTTGAGGATTCAAAAAAACATCAAAATGAACGTGCACAACGTGCCCCTTATCTGGGCAACAAACAGTGCAATAAAACGCAGCCTGCCATTTCCATTTCAAGATCAGCTCAAGTCATTCCTGGGAATGTGTTCAACAAGGAAGAGTCAATCTCCAGGGGTGTGTGTCAAGGAAAGACAGTCTCGTTTTTTCCTTTCGCAACTCGGAAAATCTGCTCCCAAATGCAGTTTGCATATCAACGATCGCACCTTGTAAATAATCACCGTTAAGTGAGTGATCGGGATGGGCTTCTTTGAATTCTCTCAGGGAGGGAAAATGAGAAAGCGTGCCCCGCTGTACATCTTTGGCAAAGACAGCTTGCGCTCCATGGCGCATCACACAGCCGCCGGTTTGTTTACAACAGCTACCTGCCTGGCATCCCGCCCTGCTGATAGAAACGTGTGTCGCAGGCTATGACGCAAATCTTCGTTGACAGAAATGTTGAAATTAAATATTCTACACACTTTTACAGCATTGGAAAACGTTAAGATTGTTTGTCCTCCTATAGAAACCATATTAAAACAAAAAATATATTTACCTCCCTCATCGTTTTCCATTTTCAAACATTTTTTGAAAAAGTTCCAGAGAGCCACTAGGGCAGCGCTAAAGAGCCGCATGCGGCTCTAAAGCCGCGGGTTGCCGACCCCTGATATAGGCAATGCTCAGAAACTGATTTGATGATGGGATAATTGTCAATGACGTATTCGATACTGAAACTTCTGCGCATGCTCCTCCCGAAATTTGTTTACAAACATCACTTCACGAGTTCACACTTGCATTCGTTTAAGTATAAAGCATATTTGGCATGCTGTCCGGGGGGAGGGCTCTGAGCTCAAAGAGACACCCCAACTCGAGTTATTCCCCTTATAAGGAAACAAAGAGGAGTTGGGATTCGAGCGAAGTATCTAGCCCGGCCCCAGAACGCTCCCCAAAAAACGCTATTTGTTACAGGACAGCAGCCAGACAATGTGCAAGCCCCCCAAAATTTGCTGATCTTAAAAATTTGGAGGGGTGCTGTTGAGTTATAAGGTATGTGTTTCGGGAGGAAGCAGTTGCTGTGTTGATAGTGGTGCATGATGAATGTCTCTAGCAAGAGTGTCTGCTCCCACAGGAGACGGGCGTCTTCCGTGGGAGTGGTCACTGCATTAGCAATGGTGTGTGTTAAAGTATGCAACCCCGTAATAGCTGTCACTGTGCTGACAGTGGTGTATGATGAGGTATGAGTCTCTCATAGGAGTGGTCACTGCGCTTGCAGTGGTGCATAATAAGGTGTACGTCTCCCGTAGGAGCAGTCACTGCGCTTGCAGTGGTGCATAATTATAAGGTGTACGTCTCCCGTAGGAGCAGTCACTGCACTTGCAGTGGTGCATAGTTATGAAGTGTACGTCTCCCGTAGGAGCGGTCACTGCGATTGCAGTGGTGCATAATTATAAGGTGTACGTCTCCCGTAGGAGCGGTCACTGTACTAACAGTGGTGCATAATAGTAAGGTGTGTGCCTCCTGTATGAGGTATGAGTGGTCACTGCCCTAGAGGCAGTGTGTAATAAGGTGTAAGTCTCCCGTAGGAGCAGTCACTGGCTTGCAGTGGTGCATAATTATAAGATGTGCGTCTCCCGTAGGAGCAGTCACTGCACTTGCAGTGGTGCATAATTATGAGGTGTACGTCTCCCGTAGGAGCGGTCACTGTACTAACAGTGTTGCATGATAATAAGGTGTGTGTCTCCTGTATGGGGTATGAGTGGTCGCTGCCCTAGCAGCAGTGTGTAATAAGGTGTACGTCTCCCGTAGGAGAAGTCACTGCGCTTGCAGTGGTGCATAATTATAAGGTGTGCGTCTCCCGTAGGAGCAGTCACTGCACTTGCAGTGGTGCATAATTATGAGGTGTACGTCTCCCATAGGAGCGGTCACTGTACTAACAGTGGTGCATAATAATGAGGTGTGTGTCTCCTGTATGAGGTATGAGTGGTCACTGCCCTAGTGGCAGTGTGATAAGGTGTGCGTCTCCGGTAGGAGCAGTCACTGCACTTGCAGTGGTGCATAATTATGAGGTGTACGTCTCCCGTAGGAGCGGTCACTGTACTAACAGTGGTGCATAATAATAAGGTGTGTGTCTCCTGTATGAGGTATGAGTGGTCGCTGCCCTAGCGGCAGTGTGTAATAGGGTGTGCATTTTCCATAGGAGCAGTCACTGCGCTTGCAGTGGTGCATAATTATAAGGTGTACGTCACCTGTAGGAGCGGTCACTGCATTAGCGGTGGTGCATAATAAGATATGCGTCTCCCGAAGGAGTGGTCACTGCACTAGCAGTAGTGTGTAATCAAGTGTGTGTCTCCCGTAGGAGCGGTCACTGAACTTGCAGTGGTGCATAATAAGGTGTACGTCTCCCGTAGGAGCGGTCACTGTACTAACAGTGGTGCATAATAATAAGGTGTGTGTCTCCTGTATGAGGTATGAGTGGTCGCTGCCCTAGCGGCAGTGTGTAATAGGGTGTGCATTTTCCGTAGGAGCAGTCACTGCGCTTGCAGTGGTGCATAATTATAAGGTGTACGTCACCCGTAGGAGCGGTCACTGCATTAGCGGTGGTGCATAATAAGATATGCGTCTCCCGTAGGAGTGGTCACTGCACTAGCAGTAGTGTGTAATCAAGTGTGTGTCTCCCGTAGGAGCGGTCACTGCACTAGCAGTGATGCTTGATGAGGTGTATGTCTCTAGTGGGAGCTGTCACTGCACTTGCGGTGGCACATAATAGTAAGGTGTGCTTCTCCCATAGGAGCAGTCACTGTGCTTGCAGTTTTTCATAATAATAGGGTGTGTGTCTCCCGTATGAGAAATTACTGCCCTAGCAGCAGTGTGTAATCAGGTGTGCGTCTCTTGTAGGAGCGGTCACTGCACTTGCAGTGGTGCGTAATATTAATGTGTGCGTTCCCCGTAGGAGCGGTCACTGCGCTAGCAGTGGTGCATGATAAAAAGATGTGTGTCTCCTGTAGGAGAGGTCACTGCACTAGCAGTAGTATGTAATAAGGTGTGCATCTCCCGTAGAATTGGTCACTGCGCTTGCAGTAGTGCATAATGATAAGAAGTGTGACTACGGTGGGAGCGGTAACTACGCTTGCAATAGTACAAAATGATAAGGTGTGCGACTCCTGTAGGGGCAGTCACTGCACTTGCAATAATACAAAATAAGGTGTGAGACTCCTGTAGGAGCGGTAGCTGCGCTTGCAGTGGTGCATGATAAATAAGGTGTGCTTCTCCCATAGGAGCAGTCACTGCGCTTGCAGTGGTGCATGATAAATAAGGTGTGCGTCTCCAGTGAGAGCGGTCACTGCGCTAGCAGTGGTGCATAATAATGATGTGTACGTCTACCGTAGGAGCAGTCACTGCGCTTGCAGTGGAGCATAATAAGGCGTGTGTCTAGAGTGGAAGCAGCCACTGTGCTTGCAGTAGTACGTAATAGGGTGTGCGTCTCCAGTGAGAGCGGTCGCTGTGCAGCAGCAACCTTATAATAGAACTCCTTGAAAGGGTTAATGACCAGGGTTAGGAAAGGTTTAGGGGTTGAAATGGTAAAAAGGGGGGCAACGATAGCGCATTTCCACTGACTTATCGGTTTAATTTCTGTGGAAAACTTAATTGATAGGATTAAAGGAACTTAAGGTAGTGCGAGGAGCATTGAGTAGTACCCTAAGTTTTGAATGGAGTTCCATGGTTTATACTGAGTGCAATTGCGACTTGAATCGCTGTGAAAATAGATGGGGTAAGCTAGTCACTGGATTCTGGATGATTTCTGAGCTGAAGTTGCTTATCGCTTGGTGTTATTATTACTTCATAATTACTTATCAAATTTATTTAATTAAGCAATTTATTTTATAGACGCGTGTTGTCTATGTAAACGTTAATAACGTACTTAAGTTTATACATGTTAAGTACCTACACGATGAATCTAAGGAATATAGTCTATACGTGGCCAAGGATCACAGGTGGGAGGTAAAGAGAAGAGGAGCTGCCGGCGTTAGTGACGTCAGCGGAGGCAGCCTCACGCTGGCACTTACGTCGGGGCTTGACAGGAAATTAGGGACTAGAGCCGTTTGCGGAGGCGTGCTCACGCTACTGATGACCCTAGAATCACAGGTGGGAGGAAAAGAGAAGAGGGGCTGCCGGCGTTAGTGACGTCAGCGGAGGCAGCCTCACGCTGGCACTTACGTCGGGGCCCGACAGAAAATTGGGGACTAGAGCCATTTGCGGAGGCGTGCTCACGCTACTGATGACCCTAGAATCACAGGTGGGAGGAAAAGAGAAGAGTGGCTGCCGGCGTTAGTGATGTCAGCGGAGGCAACCTCACGCTGGCACTTACGTCGGGGCCTGACAGAAAATTAGGGACTAGAGCCGTTTGCGGAGGCGTGCTCACGCTACTGATAACCCTAGAATCACAGGTGGGAGGAAAAGAGAAGAGGGGCTGCCGGCGTAAGTGACATCAGCGGAGGCAGCCTCACGCTGGCACTTACGTCGGGGCCCGACAGAAAGTTGGGGATTAGAGCCGTTTGCGGAGGCGTGCTCACGCTACTGATGACCCTAGAATCAAAGGTGGGAGGAAAAAAGAAGAGGGGCTGCCGGCGTAAGTGACGTCAGCGGAGGCGGCCTTGCGCTGGCACTTACGTCGGCGCCTGACAGAAAGTTGGGGACTAGGGCCGTTTGCGGAGGCATGCTCGCGCTACTGATGACCCTAGGATCACAGGTGGAAGGAAAAGAGAAGAGAGGAGAGCTACCAGCGCAAGTGACGTCAGCGGAGGCGGCCTCACGCTGGAACTTGCGTCGGGGCCTAAAGAAAATTGGGGGCTAGAGCAAATTGCGGAGGCGTGCTCGCGCTACTGATGGCCGTAGGATCACAGGTGGAAGAAAAAGAGAAGAGAGAAGGGGCTGCCGGCGTTGGTGACATCAGCGGAGGCAGTCTTAAGCTGGAACTTGCATCAGGGCCTGAACAAACCTGGTTAATCTGCAAGCGGCATGAAGGAAGAGTCCGCTTGTTAAGTGGTGACCTGTTGGTGACGTATGTAATACTGTTTCCGGGTCCAAGCCGCCACTCATTTGAGTTGAGAAATTTATTCGTTTATGATCACTTTAAATTCTTATCACACAATAAAGTTAATTTTATACAAAATCAGTGTACACAAGCATTGCTTGCTGCATAACAATTACCAAAAACAATAAGCAATTTATAAAAATTTATCACTTTCTGCCCGTAAGATATAAGATGTAGATGTATGTATAGGGTATATGCTGAGCTACTGCTGTTCCCATGCTGATACACTTCCAGTGACCTGTTATTGTGAACTTTTTTCCATTTTGTACGGTTCTTTATACAGCATTGATGTTGTAATGTCATTAAAATACATTCAGTTAAATAAACTTTAGCATTTATTTGGTTGCTCAAGCGCAAAATGAGACAGAAGCTGTTTACTCGCACGCGCTCGTCAGAATCGGCAGGCTAACGCATAAGCTCCATTAAATATACTGGGGTAAAATAAATGCTCATATTATAAAGATATGGCGATATCACTCAGCTAGTGAAGATCGCTCATTTTTAAAGAAAACAGACCTTAAACGCACTGGCTTTTGCATTGGCATTCAATTCATCGGAAGCGCTTAACCCAGGTTACTGGCAAATTAAGAGTCCTATTAGCATGCTTCGGCATATACCCCATTGTGATAGTGATTTCGAAAGTAATAAATTGCTTTGTAAACATTATAATTAACATTTCATGAGTCTCCCCATGCAGTAAGTTGAGAAATTATTTGTTTATGATCAATTTTAAACATATTACATGATAAGTTAGTTTTATACAGAGTCATGTTGTACACAACCATTTTTGGGCTTGCTGCATAACAAATACCAAACATTTTTAACAATTTTTTTAAAATTAATCACTTGCATCATGTACAGTATGAGGCATAGACATATATATTGTGATCATGATTTTCGAAAGTAATAAATCGCTTTGTAAACGTTAGAATTACCATTTCATAGGTCTCCCCATGCAGTTGAATAGAGCGCTTGGACCCGGAAGCCGCTTCGCGTGACATCACACTCACGAGCGGACAGGCTTGTTATTCCTAAATTTAGCGCGCCGAGAGCAGGGATTGCGGGCGCTACTAAGTGGAAATGTTCCGTGCGTGGGGGGTGGATGAGGCCGTAGCGGAGACGTGCTCACGCTGTCATGGCGAATTGGCCGATGGTGGCGCTTCGCCTGTAGAGCGGTGGCCTGGCACTCGCTTGATCTGGGCCGGTGGTTTCCATCTGGGGAGCGGCTCAGGTTTGTTGCCGGTGTCTGGAACAGCAGCAGCGTGGCGGGCCTAAGTTAAGACCGCGGACTCTGTTGATATGCTCTGCCGAGTGCTGATGCGCTGGACGTTGGCTTGGAGTTTGCAAGAGGAGCCGTGTCATCCTCATGGAAATTTGCTGTTTGGACAAGGCTACAGCGATTGGATGTGCCAATGCTAAAGTCGTGAGATGCTGCAGGTAAGACAGCTTTGGTATATATAGGCGTTGCTCAGAAACTGATTTGATGATGGGATAATTGTCAATGACGTATTCGATACTGAAACTTCTGCGCATGCTTCTCCCGAAATTTGTTTACAAACATCACTAAACACAGAACAAAGGTAAACCACGTGGAGATATCGGGTCTATACGGGACTATAAAACATGTACGAACAGAAAGAGATAGCAAAGCGCGGAAATATAGATTTCGGATAAAAGAGTGACAAAACTTTCAGTTCCACACGCACCATTAAGGATTACCAAGATTATAAAAACACCTTTTTGATAAAAGGGGCACAGCTTATTCGCATAACTAAAAATACCTGGTCTTTCATGTCTGGAGGTCTCTCTTTGTATGCGAGTCTTTTCCTGATGAAACTCCTTTTGATGTCCTTCTTGATGTGTGAAGTTTGTAATGCAGTTCGGACGAACACGATCGCAAACTTTAAACTGAATATACTTTGGCGGAAAACAAAGAAAAGCGTGGCGGGAAAAAGTCCATGCGGCTTAGAAGTTGTGAGTTCTTTGTTCGGACGTTCTCTGCTGGATGTTTGGGGAGAAGTCTGGTTATACCTGCGGGTCACGTGACAACCCGTTCAGCATCTGACCAATGATTTCAGGCAAAGTTTGCGCGCGAACCTTCCTTTGTCTCGAGGCTGCTCGTATGCAAATTTGAGTGTCCGCCCAGAACATGCGGACAGGCATTTAATACAGGGGATTAAAGAATAAAGCAATGCGAGTTATGATCTTGCTCTATGCATCATGTGTTGTAAAATGTCAGCAGAAACCCATCGGTACCAAACATGGGGGGTTTAAAAAGTACATCAACATGATTTTTCACATCCTCATATTATTTATGCTTTCAAAAGGCCTAAAGGGAACATGCATACAGATTATAAGAGAGGTTACACAGGTAAGAAAAGTCAGAAATGAGATACAAAGTTTACAAAACATAACACTTTAGTCTTGTGCTGGTTCAGGATTTTTTTGAGTTCATTTTCTTTCTGTCGGGACAGCCTCGTGGGTGTGTGTGTGTATTTGGGCAGGAATGTCTTTGAAGTTCCAGACTTCTCTCTCCAGTCTCCCTAGATTACTTAAGCTGTCACGAAAATCCAGACTTCTTGGAGCCAGGAGTCGTAAAACCGTTCTGTCGACTAAACCCAGACCGTGATAAAATCAAAAAGTAATTTTATCTGTGGACTGTACGCTACAATGGCGGGTGCTCTGGGGCTGGAGCCGACACTGGCGAGCGCTCGGAGGTTTAAACCGACACTGGCGGGCGCTCTGGGGCTGGAGCAGTCCTCTTCCTACACGTCCTCCATCTGGTTGAACGAGTTAGAGGAGGGGCGTTGTCAGCAGTCAGAGGAGCATGCTCTGGGGCTGGAACCTACATTGGTGGGCGCTGTGGTACTGGAGCAGACACAGGCGTTTCACCGAGTTCGAGAAGTCTCTCCAGAGGCTCAGAAAAAGCAGGTCTTTGAATTTGCTTTCTGACCACCTCCCTGGAATCCATTTTTGCCATATGCACACTGAACAAACTAGTTAAATCAGCGAAGGTTGGCTCTCTACTTGCCATCTCATTTTTATCCTTAAGCTCCATTTCCTCCTCTGCAGGTCTTTCTTGCTCCTCCTCTTGCTCCATAGAAATTAGCTTCATGGGACCCTTCTTTTGCTGATGGCTCATGGGAACTCAATGCACTGAGACTATAAATAAGGGGAAAAAAATCTGTGTCCTCTATTAAAAAATCCCACGTCTGACACCATATGTGAGATAGCCGAGTGTTAAGGCACGCGAACACAGGACAATTAAGGCCAAAAATATTTATTTAACTTAAACAAAATAATAATCCAACATAAATACTAGTTGAAAACAAATTAAGGCCAACCAAACAAAAATATAACAGAAATTCAGGAAGTCTGAACACAACCAAACTGACCTGCCAAATGAAACTAAACTCACATTGGTTCTGCCACGCTGGATCACCCGAACATAAATCTTTGATGCACACGCGAATCAGCCCTTTGCCAGTAAACATGACGGTCGATCCAGCAGACCACAGCATCCCCAGTCATCCTCCACTGCACCCTCAATTCAATTAAATTCAATTCAGCTTTATAGGTATAGCACTTTTACAATGTAGATTGTGTCAAAACAGCTCCACATAAATGGTCATACTTATTGGAACAGATTAGTTCAGTTGTTAGTGTTTAAGTTCAGTTGAGTTTAGCTTAGCTTAGTTCAGTGTGGTTTAAAATCATTACTGAGAGTCCAAACACTGAAGAGCAAATTTATCAATGGGTAGCTCTACCGATCCCAAACAGGCAAGCTAGTGGCGACAGCAGAAATAGAAAAAAAAAAACTTCACAGAGGTGAGTGAAGAAAAAAAACCTTGAGAGAAACCAGATTCAGTTGGGCACGATCATTTTAATTTCTCCGCTGGCCAAAAGTCTTGTGCAGAGCTGCAGTCTTGGCGGTGGAGGCTGGGAGCTGGCCTCAGCAAAGACTCGTCTGTCCCTAGAGCGTCACTGGAATCAGTCTCATGTTGTACACTCCTCAATGACCAACCAGTGACTCCACATAATCTGAGGACCTTGGGATGAGTATCCCCAGGTGAAAATGGAGAAAAAAGAGAATAATTATCGTAGCTGCTGTTCATAGTGTATATAAGCAAGATGCAAAAACCTGTTTGGAAATCTGCTAAGTGATTCATTGAGTGTATGCTTCACTAAACAGATAGGTCTTATTTCTAGGTTTGAACTGAGAGAGTGTGTCTGAGCCTCCGACGTTATCTGGAAGGCTATTTCAGAGTTTAAGAGCCATAAACGAGAAGGCTCGACCTCCTTTACTAGACTTTGCTATTCTAGGTACTACCAGAAGCCCTGAGTTTAGAAGTAATATTTTAAATTCAATACAAAACTTAACAGCAGCCAGTGTAAGGAGGATAAAGTTGGGGTAATATGATCATATTTTCCAGACCTGGTAAGAACTCTGGCAGCTGCATTTTGTACTAATTAAAGTTTGTTAATAGAGGATGCTGGGCAGCCAGCAAATAGAGCATTACAGTAATCCAGCCTAGAAGTCATAAAAGCATGGACTAGCTTTTCTGCATCTGAGATGGATAGCATACTTCGTAATTTAGCTATATTTCTTAGATGAAAGAAGGCGGTTTTTGTGACATGGGATATATGGTTTTAAAAAGTTAAATTGCTGTCTAATATGACACCCAAATCTTTTATAGTAGCGCTAATGCTAACTTTGTATTCCTCTAATTGTAGATTGAGTTGCGAGATCTGCTGTGTACAGGATTTAGGTTCAATAAGTAATAATTCTGTTTTGTCAGAGTTAAAGAGAAGAAAATTGTTGGTCATCAAGTCTTTAACATCTTTAATACACTCAGTTAGCTTACACAGCAAAATCATTTGAGTAATATTTACTCAGTTTAGATAGTACTTGGTTCCCTCTCTAAATTAAGTTAATGTTAATTAGGTGATGATTGAGGACTGACGATGAACATCTGCTGTTGTTAAGCAGAAACAGAAGAGAACCACAAAACTACAACTGACTTTAGAGACAGCCTTAGATGAAATCAGCTGAAATAGAATACATTGTTTCTCTCAAAAACTCCACAAACAGCAGCTTTACTTATTACCAACCTGTTTGCCCTTATTTAAAGACTGAGTAAATTTTACTCAGAGGATTTTGCTGTGTAGACAGTTTAGACATCTTATCAGGTTTAGTTGAAATATATAAAGTATCATCTGCATAGCAGTGAAAGCTGATCCCATGTCTTCTAAAAATGTTGCCCAGAGGTAGCATGTAAATTGTAAACAGCAAAGGGCCTAAAACTGATCCTTGAGGCACCCCATACTTTACTGGGCTGACTTGTGAAGGCTGTCCATTAATATTCACAAACTGGTAACGGACTTGAACCATTTTAGAGCCTGTCCCTGGACACCTGTAGACTTTAAGCGATTTATGAGGATATTGTGGTCAATGGTGTCAAATGCCACACTAAGATCGAGTAGAACAAATAGCGAGATGCACCCTTGGTCAGCAGCTAAGAGTAGATCATTGGTTATTTTCACTAATGTGGTTTCTGTACTGTGATGAGCCCTGAAACCTGACTAAAACACTTCAAAAATATTGTTTGTTTGCAGAAAAGAGCATAATTGGGTAGAAACAACTTTTTTTAGTATTTTAGACATAAATGGAAGATTTGAAATAGGCCTATAGTTAGTTATGTTGCTTGGGTCCAGTTGCGGGTTCGTAATGGACGTTGGCGTGAACGACACCTGGCCAAGCCGCACCCTCGGTGCGCTGGGCCTGGACAGAGAAACACAAGGGGGTTAAGGTAGAGGGAGTAATGTGGTTGTATCTTCCACTTACCTTAGATGATGAGGCGGCCTTAGCGTTAGGTACAACAAGCAGAGCTCGTTGTTACCGCAGCCGCATTTTAAATATACTAATCTATTCATTAATTTAAAGTTCCAGACATACTCTGCAGAGTGAAGAAGAGCCAGTGGATATGACACTGGAGGATGTGGATACAGAGGTAGCAGACCTGAGTAGACCATACAGTCCCCTTAAACCAGGGGTGTCAAACTCAGTTCCAAAAGGGCCGAAGCCCTGCACAGTTTAGTTCCAACCCTGCTCCAACACACTTACCTGTAGGTTTCAAACAAGCCTGAAGGACTCAATTAGTTTGATCAGGTGTGTTTAATTAGGGTTGGAACTAAACTGTGCAGAGCTGCGGCCCTTTTGGTACTGAGTTTGACACCTGTGCCTTAGACCAAAACAGAGGCCTGTAACACCCTCACAGACCATGCGAAGATCTGAAAATCCCCCACAACTGTCTGAAACCCCCACACCACCACTTACAACAAGACCTCACACCCCAACCCCCACTACACATCCCAGAGTACATGAACTCATGACTGATAGTCAGCCTCCAAGGCAGAGAAGGAGAAGATCAAATACAACAGCTAACACTGAACAACAACTTTTGGACATTATAATGCAACCGACAACCTCTGCACCAACCAGGTTCCAGGACAGTATGACGAAATGTATTATTTTGCCCTGAGCTTAGTTCCAAAGCTAAATAGGCTGCTTCCTAGGAACCGCAACAGAGCACAAATCCACATTTTGAGTTACCTAGCTGAGATGGAATTAGAGGATGAAGCTCTGAGACAACAAGGAACAACTCACCCACTATTTTCAGTTACCCAGTACCCCCAAGGAGCAGGATTTCAGCTTTACCACCCCACAACTGCTGTTCAAGTACAACAAAGCCACCACCCACAGCAGGATCACACCCAGCAACAGCCAGCATTCTAATGTTTACCAAGAATTTTAATATTATAAATAATATTGTTTAATTGGATTTTTTAAAATAAAAAAAACAGCTAAATATTATGTAAATAGTTTATTAGTTTAAATGTAAAAATATATATTACTAGTGATATTGTTCTTACTTGTTTTTATTTGTATTGTTCTAAAAACATTCTTTGCACAGTCTTACAAGTTGGATAATATTATTTTTTTATGCTTTGGTATTTGAAATAAATGTTTATTTTACATTATAAAGTGTAATGATGGCTTTATTTCATTTGTTATTAAAAGTTTCATCCAGATTACTTTTACATCGTAATTTCATGTACAAATACACTTTTACACCAAAATTTAAAACATATCAACAAAATTAAAACTATATCAACACACTGACATTCTTTTACAAGAATGTTGATCTTACCTCAGTGTAACAGCAAGACGTTGCTTGGGTTCGATGGGTCTCCTGTAATTTGTTGTTTGTCTTAAGAGATTCACCCCAATCAGTGTAAGAATGTGATCCATCTATTCCGCTGTGTTAAAAACAAACAAACATTAAAATGATTAAAATAGTCTGATAATAAATTAATTACAAGTGAATTGTATTGGGAACTTACCCATTCTGCACAAAGGACGTTGCTCAGTTGCTCGCTGCAAACGCTTTCGGTGTAAAAGGACAATGGATGTGCGCAGCAAACGCTTCACCTGCGTGCTGCTCACGCTCTGCTCACGCGTCGCTTACGCTTGGGGTGTGAAACAGGCGTAACAATTATGGAAAACCATTAGAGATAAATGATTATTCCATCATACCCCCCTTTCCAGTTGTATACTTTTGTTGCGTGCAAAGTTCACGTCCACGTGTAAATGACTAAAAGCATGTGCTGTAATGTAACTTTTGCAGCACGGGATGTGCATCATTCATTGATGTACATTCGAAGCGTTCATATTTTTTAAAAGCGCGAAAGAGCACATGCTGTTGTGTGTGCGTGTGCCGCACTTAGCCTTGGACAGGCTTGGAGATGAGCAGAGCACACGCGTTTAACGCCATCGTAATGTGAGCGCTTTAATGGTCAAATACATGCACATTTGTGTCATAGCACGGCATTTAGTGATTATTTATATTAACCCTCATTTATGTAATAAACAAACAAGTTGAGAATCAAAAGAAATGTGAAAGAGAAACAATTTGAGAGCCACAATATTCTTAAACTGACAGAGAGCAATATTCCTGCGGCCAATTGTGTTTATTAATTATTAGTAATCAAACAAAAAAGGAGAAAATTCCTTTCTGCTCTTGACTGAAGGACTTTTGTAGCTAAAGTTTTTTTTTTTCTTACAGTGAAAATGCTTATAGCACAGTTTAAACATGACAGATTCTAATTACTGATTTCTTTTATCTTTGCTATAATAACTGTCCATTATAATTTACTGAATATTTTTCAAGGTACTAGTATGCAGCTTAAAGTGACATTTAGAGGCTTAATTAGTGTAATTAGCAAGTCATTGTATTACAGTAGCTTCTTCTGCAGACAATCAAAAAAAAAAAAAAAGAAAAAAATATATATATAAACATCATTTGAAAAATATTTATATATATAAAAAAAATCACAGAAGGGTAAATAATTTTGAACTAATAATCATTTTGAATATTCGTAATTACAATTATGACCAAAATAATCGTGATTATGATTTTTCCCATAATAGAGCAGCCCTGCAAGCTATACATGTTCCTTTTGTTGTTTAATATGTGTGTGTGTGTGTGTGTGTGTGTGTGTGTGTGTGTGTGTGTTGGTTGTCCAACAATTCCACATACTAAACATTTAGATACCATATGGATACTATACATTACTATCAAACATATCTACTATCATCAGATCATATGGGAGATTGTGATAATTTATAGTGATAATGATTGAAGCACAGAGGAAAAAGAAGTTTAAATATATATATAGGAATTATAGACTTTGAAGTAAAGATTATTTGCAGTTCAGAATATAATTAAATTCTGTGTTACTTTGTAAATGGTAAGTCAATTTTACGTTTTGGGTGAACTATCCCCAAGGTTAGTTTTTGATTAAGAACATGTCTTAAACTATCATTTGTCCTTAATAAAGTAATAGATTACATAATAGTATGGTTGATGATGAACTGTTATGGACCCTTTTCACATTTCGTGGTTTCTCAGCAGCAAGTGCAGTGAATGGGAAAGTACAACACTTTTTTAAACAATTTTCTTTGCTTAAACAAAATAAAAACTTCACAAGGGTGTTATTTCGACATTTAGAAAAAAAAAGAAAAAAAATGTAAAAGCTGCAAGAGAGAATAACATCTAATTTACTGTCCTGCCCACAGACACTGTTTGAAACACCTCTCATTTGTAATTATATGCAAACATCTAGTACATAAGTAAATACAAATAAATGTTATTTATAAAAGATTAAATATTAAAACTCAAGGATGCTGATGACCGTTAAACGCATCATAACAGTATTGTGAAAAGGGTCAAATGGTTAAAATATAGGAATAAACATCAGATAGAAACAACCTTAAACAAATCTTTAAAAAAACGAAACAAACACTTCTATTATAATGTCATAAAAAAAAATTTTATTTACCTTGTGCTGCCATCCTTCTACTGCCATGGATAGGAAGTTCTGAGTTGAATCGATTCCTCTTCAACAGACCGATCAGTGTGACAAGTATCGCAGGAACAGCAGACAGCTGCGTATGCATTTTAATCCCTTTCGCGGTATTTTATCACTTTAGGTACTGTAAACCCCTAATGATGTGTTGATTTAAACGAGTTGTGAATCAAGAAGCCTTTAATTATCTAAATCAGTGGTTCTCAAACTGTGGTACGTGTACCACTAGTGGTACGCAGGCTTCCTTCTAGTGGTACGCGGAGGAATGAAACATGTCATGTACATGCTACACACATTTAAAAATTTAGCAAAAATTATGTATATAATATTCCATAAATGACATATAGCCTATATTTCTGAGGTAATCTGACATATTTTATAACTGTGCAGAGTTGGAGCTGCTTTACTGGGCCTACTACGCTACTGTATTTCAATACTGCTCATTTTGGGGGTACTTGAAGAGACTATTTTTTTCTGAGGTGGTACTTGATGAAAAAAGTTTGAGAACCACTGATCTAAATCAAACTGCAGTAGCACAAGGTTTTGCTCAGACTTTTGGGATGTTTGGATTTGGGATGTTTGGATCAGCCGTAAATCAACAAGATTAGCCGAGCGCAGGCGAGGGTGGAGTTGAAAACCTAGCCGTCAAGCCGGACACTTCAGGGCTCAAAGTTGCTGCAATCATGACCGATTACCTGGAGTGATCAACTATTTATTTATTTATTTATTGCAAAAACAACAACAAATTTTCAGTACAAATACAACAGAATACAGTCTCTACAAACTATAGTTCATTTTGAAAATAATAAAAATTAATTGATCAAATTTTATAAGCCTATATAACAAACACTTGAGAAATAAGGGGAAAATGAGAAGGCACATAAAAAGGAAATAAATATCCATGAACAGGATATTCTATATTTTGGAAAGTAAGATCATTTTTAAAAAAGCACTTTAATCAAAAACAAAAGGACCAAAATAAATGAGCTACACTAAGTAGAAATTTCCCTGAAAAAGCAGGTACATCAATGTAACATTTCAGCATAAACGGCTTAAAAAGAATTAAAATATTTTAGAATCATATATTTGATGAAATATTATTTTAACTTACATTTTTTCTGATCGCTGAAGCACATTGTTTGTACCTATTGGCTATTTTTGCAAAACTCTACACACCAATAATAAAACCTTTAACTAAATCTGCAAAACATTTTAGTTCTCTTGCAAAAGCTAATAAACCTTGCTTAACTCATCAAACCTTCCTAAAAATTGTAATTTCGTATCAAAAATCTGACTACATCGTGTCATCTCTCTGGGTCCAGCCACAAAATTACATCTACATCACATGCAATGTCCTCTAGTCCAAGGCACTGGGGAAAAAATTTCTTCTGGAATGCCGTACACAGACCTGACATGTTGCCTGGTCAATGTCCCTACATGCCTTCTCCATTCCCTGTAAAAGGGCTATGCAGTGATGGGGATGACGGTCATAGACCTTCCAGTGCCAGGCAGAGAAGAACTCTTCAATTGGATTCAAGAAAGGAGAGTATGAGTGGAGGTTGAGTACAGTGAAGAGTTATCTGTAAACCAGTTGCGGACCAAAGCAGCCCTATGAAAACTAACTGTTAACTCTGAGAACTTGCATTAAACTGCTAGAGAAGCAGGGTTCAAACTAAACAGTGTTTATTAACAGCAGGCACAAGAGACACACAGCAGCTTCACTTAGTATTGACGCACATACATACTGAATGACTGCGTGACTGAGTGAGAGCCAGGTAGAAGGGGAGATGCTACACAGAACACTACAAATCCCATATACACACTGTCATAAGGATCAATGCACTACACTAACATTGTTTCATATAATGATGTATCTGGTCTGCTCTGGTCTATGAACATCGAGGAGCATGTTATAAAAGGTGTCCAGGAATTCAATAATGTCTGCAGTTTTATAAGGGCTTATTTATAGTGCTTGGGCTGATTGCAAAGTGAACTAATTATCCAAAACAGTTTTCACATGTGACAGTGTGCCAGAATAATAATAGCCATACATGTGTATAGTTTTGCTAGGAGTGTTTTGATCATTTAGAAATTTAGTTTAAAGCAGTGAGTTGTGTTTACAGTTGTGTGTACCTACAATTTTTCAAAGTGTGTTACAAAATTGCAAACTGAGTGCAGAGCAATGTTTTTGCTTTTAATTTTGCAAACTCAGTGAGTGGTTTTGCTACAAGAATTAATAATTTTAGAAATTGTGCTATAAGAATCTCGGTTAGCTTTCAGAAAAAAAGGAATTTGTTGAGAAACCTTAATAGGGGTGTCAGGACTAATGATGATAATTATTTTATTACACATCTCTAAGACTTTTTTGAGTTAAAATTTAGGTTATTTACTACAATATATCATTTAAATCATTTAGGGAACTGAATAAAGTAAATAGTCTGTATAAAACAGGTTGAAAATAATTATATGCAAACAAGCTAGCATTTATAACCAGATTGTTTAACAAAAGATGATACTGCAGTAAAATATTTGTAGTATTTTAATAAGCATGATGTGTACAAGATAGAGATGGTATAAAAAGTTAATTGTTTGTTTTGAAATTTGTGAGATGAAATTTTTCCAATAATAAACCCGAAACACTCATGGTTGTTGTCATGCGGTAAATCCAGCCAATCGTATAATATTGGTGACATCATCGCAGCCCCAGCAGTCGCTCCTCAGATGCTGTGCTGGCTAATTCAATCGTCTGATCTCGGAGTGCTGTTGCAGGACTTTGATGCCACATATGTGACAGTCACGTGGCGTTTGTGCAGCATCAATGTGGACAAAGTTTCTAACCAGCATGCACCACTTTAAGGCAGATTTCGATCGATCTGTGCAGCGCTGCATAAAGTAGAACACACCTATTCTCATTCCAGACAGACTGGTTGATGATCAGATCAGATTCAGAATGCAGAAGTCTTCATAGCAACATGGACACCTCCGAATGGCGTTTAAGGTGTCACATACTGTATTTATAAAGTAGAAATCACCCAAAAAATATATAATTTATGTTTTTATGTAATGATGTATTCGCAGCTGTGAAATCACACGTGACCTGACCGCAAGGTGTTTGTTTACTACTAAGAGGACTTGCGCATGGCCACCAAAGCCTACTTTAGTGAACAGAACCTGCATAGGCTTTAAATAACAGGTAATAAAGTTGTAAATAAAATTTAGTTTGTAGCACAAATTGTTTAAGAGCTGCGAGGGAAGTATGATTTGCAATTGTGTTTGTTTTTTCTCACAGTTTCTCACCATGAGCCGCTCTCAGAAGTGAAAGTGAAACCTGTGCTGAAATCATTTAAATGATCATATCACATTTTAGAATTATTATTAAGATAAGCATTTGATATGTTTTTTTTTTTTTCTTTCAAACTGAACACAAAGTGTTGTGCATAAGAATTAATGTTAAACAGTGTAAGTATAACTACTTGCCTATATAATTTTGAATAAAATGCAAGAGGGAATCTGATAATGAAAAATGTTTAATTTTACCAGTGAAAAAAGTGGTTTATTAATGTTGTAAAGGAGAAATGTCAAACATAATAATTTAACATAAGAATTATGAATAGTTGTATTCTGATCTAACCACTTTACTGTGAATTAACAACCAGGACATATTTAACCCTCCTGTTGTGTTCAGATCCTGCCCCTTACTTTAGTGTTCCCGGTCAAAATTGACCGGTCTGTTTTAACTGCTCTAAGCACAAAAAATCATTTTTCTCCACTAAATTTTTATTCAACATTCTTTAGCTGTGAACAATATCTTAAAGTAGTGTTTAACATGAATTTACAGAATTAGACAGAAAATGACTGCAATAAAAATAAAAATAGGCGCTGAAAATATATTACAATATCAACAATAGATGTCAAAAAATCTAAATACATTGTTTCATTACTTATAGACAGCTCACTAAAATAACTATCAAAGGGTCTGTCCAAAGAAATTGAAATTTTAATCCATCTGAATCATTTGTCAACCAGCAAAGCACAAACAAATGGCTATTCTTTCCTGTGTTCTGAGTGATCGAATTTTCAGTCCTTCAAGTATACTAATATAGGGAATAGTGACTGAGGGTATATAAGATTAGCATGGACACAGAACTATCACTCGTTAAACTTTGGTCATTTTTGAGTGAGATAATAACAGTCTAATATAATAAAATAATTGTTGCTAAGCTAAAAGTGCTCCAGCTAGACTCAGAGATTGGCTAAACGAAGAAAGAAAAAAAAAGAAAGAGAGAGAGAGAGAGAACAAGATTCCTTCTCTGCTTCTTTCCAGAGAGAAATAAATAAATAAATATAAATAAGAAAGAAAGAAACAAAGGGAACAAGATTCCATCTATGTGCTTCTTTCCAGAGAAAGAGAAATAAATAAACAAAAATATTAAAATTTGAAAGAAAGAAAGACAGACAGAAAGAAGGAAAGACACACACAGATGGATTTACATAACAGACACCTAGTTTGTGTAAAGGTATGATACACTGTTTTATCAGGAAGTTGATTCATGTTGTAGGATCCAACACTTTCATGACAATTCATAACTTACTGGTTTAGTAGCTAATTCATATGAATTTGTATGATATCATTCATACAGTTTTGTACAACTTGCCTATCCCCAATGACGATTGGGTTTAGGTGTGAGGTTGGGTGCCACGTCTCCTTTTTAAAAAATCGTACAATTTTGCTTGACTGAACTCATATGAATTAGCCACAAAACTGACAAAATGTAAAATAGTTATGTTTCCTTGTGAGATCAGGCGGAAGGATCAGCACATAAGTGCGTAAAAGAAATGTGTACCTGCAAAAACATTGTTTAGTCTGAGATGTGTGAGTGAGTAAGTGAGTTGGGGTAGTGTGTGTGGGGATGTTTTCTGTCTGATGAATGAATAAAGCCTAGATACCAGTTCATTTCCTATGGCGGTCACTTTTGACCATGAACACTACAGGTGTATCAAGGTTGATTAAAACACTCAAAATTCAATGAAAGAAGTGATCATCGCTTTATATGTTTAAGTGCACAGTGTGGAGGATATCATAAGGCCTTGAGGCAATCAGATGTAAAACACAATATTTATGAGTAATTTAAGTTGTAAATTGGTCAGATTTGACCCGAACATCAAAGGAAGGTTAAAGTCCACCATCGCAAGTCTATTCAAAACTTAGCATTTCAACCAACAGTAGACCTACACACCTACAATAACAATATTATTATTATTGTTTTACCATATGTTTGAGAAATAATATAAATTAAAGGCTACTTGTATTACCCTTTATTTTACCACTATAGAATCATAAGAAAGTTGTGATCTTGATTTTAAGCCAAAAAAATCGTTAATCTCATTTTAGCCAGTTTGTGTAGCCCTACTAGTTGCCTAAGGCTTACAGTAGCTTACTGTATATTTAAACCTTTTCCCTCTGCACTTTTATTATTATCACTACAAATGATCACAATCTCTCATATGATCTGATGATAGTACTTTTGTTTGATAGTAACCAATCAAGAGATGGCAGAAAAAGCGGGAAGAAAATAATGTATTTTGTTGTTTAAGAATAGGCAGGGGAGCCCAATGGTGCAGTGGGTAGCACATTCGCCTCACAGCAAGAAGGTCGCTGGTTTGAGGAACGGCTGGGTCAGTTGGCAATTCTGTGTAGAGTTTGCATGTTCTCCCCATGTTAACATGGGTTTCCTCTGGGTGCTTTGGATTCCCCCACAAGTCCAAAAATATGTGACAGGTGAATTGGGTAAGCTAAAATTGCCCGTAGAGTATGTGTGAATGAGTGTGTATGAATATTTCTAAGGCCCCATTAACACTGCCAGTTAAATGTGACACAATTCCGATTTTTTGTTCATATGTGACACAGATCGGATCTCTTCTATGACCATGTATACACGAGTAAAACACATGCATTCGGATGTTCAGAGATCGGTTTCAGGCCTTCTTCAGATGTGGAAATAAATCAGATATAGACTGGATATGTGACAATGCGACAGTCATGTAAAAAGGCAGATCGGATTTATTGAGACATTTCATTCTGTACATCATTAAACTTGCAACAATGTGGTGCTTCTCTGCGGTTTAATGACAGAAAGAAGAGCATGTGTGGAGATGCCGACGTGGTAAACAACATTAGAGGAAACACAGAGAAGGATAGTGGGCAGTCACCACAATTTGCTCCCACCAGACCTGAGATCTCTCTTGTACCCACAAATTTCTATGAAGTCCTCCATCATTTAGAAAGTATATAAACCATAAGCTGCGATGACGGCCCTTTCCCACCTCTGCCTCAAAGTAATTTTAAAGTTGGGCGCACTTCGTGTTGTAACTTCTGTTTGTTGTCGCTATTAGTGCTGGCACTGCAGGCCACACAGAATAACTTTATTCTCTCCAACCAGTGCGAACACAGGCAAAGGCTAGATTTTCATTTACTCAATGCTTCCCTTTAATTTACAATCCGTAAATGCTGTATTTACCCTTTAACTACAGGGAACAAAAAGGGGAACAAGGAGGGAACAATGGTTCACTTTAATTTACAACTCGCAAATGCTGTATTGACCCTTTTACTACAGGGAAGAAAAAAGGGAACAAGGAGGGAACAATGGTTCACTTTAATTTACAACTCACAAATGCTGTGTTGACCCTTTTACTACAGGGAAGAAAAAGGGAACAAGGAGGGAACAATGCTTCACTTTAATTTACAACCCACAAATGCTGTATTTACTCTTTAACTAAGGCGAACAAGGGGAGAACAAGGAGGGAATAATGCTTCACTTTAATTTACAACCCGCAAATGCTGTATTTACCCATTAACTACAGGAAACAAAAAGGGAACAAGGAGGGCACAATGCTTCACTATAATTTACAACCAGCAACTGCTGTATTTACTCTTTAACTTCAGGCAACAGGGGAGGGGGTGGGGGGTGGGGGGGGGGGGGGGCAGTCCTTCACTTTAACTTACAACACACAAATGCTGTATTTACCCCTTAACTACAGGGAACAAGGTGGGAACTATGCTTCACTTTAATTTAAAACCTGCAAATTATAATATGGTGTACAAGATACACCATATTAAAAAGAATCGACATTCTCTGTGGAATGTGTGTGATCTGCTGTAGTGGAGAAGGTAAAGTAAAGGTCAGGGGTCCGTTCTTAGTACAAGGATTACTCAGTTAGCTGGATTTGGATGTTGACGATTTGACACGATCCAGGATCATTTCGTTCTTCAAAGCTGATCCGAGAGTTGTTGTCATAGCAACAGTTCTGGTAGATCAAACCAGGCGCAATTCATATAAACAAGATTAGATCGGCTAAGTTTATGCAAAGAAAATACTGAAGGTATGTACCAAATGCTGATATTTTCTTACAGTAGTTATATAAAATAGTAACATATTTTAACTATACATATATATATATATATATATATATATATATATATATATATATATATAAATATTTAAAGTAAATATATATATATATATATATGCACAATATGTGACTTTTTTAAAAGCAATAATACATATGCAGTCATAAACATGTTTTGACAGTTAATATGCCAGTGATTTGATGCTTCACAAAAGTTGCAGACACCTTTACCAATATCAAAATGCTTTTGTAAACATCCAGTTATTCTTTACACCAATTAAAAAACGGCTTCTATAATAAAGACAATCTTTTCTAAATGTAGAACTAAATACACTGATATGCATTGAAATACATGATGAATACACTTGACACATGAAAGTGGAAAGCCTGCAGCTCACAACAAATGTGGAAGGTTATTGCGTGTAATATTTAACAAACGGTTTACTGCTAATTTGATGTAATTTTGCTCACATGGATAATTGAATATTAATCAGATGATGTCATTACGCTGCTGTGCCGTCAGCCAATCATTGCATTGCTGATCATGATTTCGAGAATCGATAGATCTGTCCTTCACAACACATGCAGTGATCTCAGATCAGTTTATCCAGACATTCTAATCTGATTCGCAAACTTGTTTAAAGAACCAAATTAGCGAGAAATCAGTTATCGAGATGAAAAGATCCAGGATCTGCCAAATCATCTTAGATCATTTAAGCGAGATACGAAGAATGGACCCCAGGAATGGTGACTAGAACATATGAATAGATGGTTTTGTGATCTTCTCAGATCAGATAGTTTATTGTTTTAGTGCTTACAATTCTCGTGGTCTCCCCTCATGGAATTTCACAACATTTCTGAGGGTTTAACATTATGAAGAGACAGCCATCTTTACAGAACAAACAGCAAGCCGGTGATGCCAGAGCCATCTTGGAATCACCCATAACACCCATCACCATAATGTTATTTTAATGACAAATGCCTTGAGAGCAGTATTACTGTGCACTGCATTTGCAGCTGGGATGTCTGGCTCTCCACTGAGGAAAGATTGGTCCTCGTGTCCTCAGGGCAGCAAGCCTCAAGGTCGCTTCATGGTCCATTTATTGGATTGTTCCCCTTGAGGCAGGGTGATCAACTTCCTCCATGAAGCTCATCGCAGCCGCTAGCCAGGAATGGGCTGTGGCAGCGGAGTAGATCTTGGAGCTGCAGGAACCCTGGGATGGGAGAATGTCCCAGCTTGACTGCCCTGTCTGCGTCATCTTCTGCATTGGATAAATGAAGCTTGATCTCTCTGGAGTCAGCTCAGCAGATGTTGTCTCTCCTTCAGGTGCTGGCTATATACTCAGCTGATTAGATCAGCTGCATGTGTAAGCAGCTGCACTTTGCCAATTCATGGGCATTCATTGGCCCATTTTCTTACTCTTCAGAGTGACTGGTCATCTGGCTATTCCCAATGTGTGTGGGACACAACATTGGAGTTCTGATGGCAGAATTTTCATTCTGTGGTGATTCATTGCTGTAATATGTTGTCTACACTTAATTCACCCAGGTTGGGACCATGCCCTTCACCCGTCAGATTTGTATAATAAGGGAGATATTCTGATGTGTATGTCTTTGTTTGCAAACAAAGTTTCTGAACTGCAGAGAAAATATTACTGTTTTTAAAAAGGTGTGTGTTTTGTAATGTATTGTACTGCATATTGATAGATTTATATTGTTTAATGACTTTTTAGTTTTCTTATAGGCAATAGTTCCCCTTCGGATGGGGAACTTCAATGCTATCAGTGGATTTAATTTATTAATCCACGAATGGGGATTTTGTTTCAGTAAGCCAATTGTCTGAAAGAGTATATAACGGGCCAATGAAATGCCAAATGAGTTGGCAGCATAAGCTTGCACACCTGGAACTTATTGCCAATTAGCTCCGCATATAAGGACAGGGAAAGCAAGGAAACGCCATCCTTTTCGCTTCAGAGACTATTACAGCCTTCTGAGAGAGTCAATGAGGGTTCCTCCTGCTGTGATCCAGTGATTTCGAGCAAACGAGAGCATCCTCCCAGTCAGGAGTGTGTACACGCAGCGGCAGACGGTCGAGCTGGGTTTCTCCCTTGCCTGGCGTTCTTTGGGTCCAGTCCTCTAAGAGCGGTGCGTATAAAGTTGCAACTTCACAAAAAGAGCAACACAGTCGTGCAGCACGTCCTTTTCAGGATGGCGCTTCGACCGTGCGTTTCTGAATGCGGTGGTTTCCTGTCCCCGGATGATGGGCACAGGCACTGCGTTGCATGCCTGGGTGTCCAGCATGTAATTGCGCTGCTCGCGGGCAGTTCATGTCGTCATTGCGATGCCATGACTGTTGCGCAGTTAAAATCACGGCTAGCCTTTGCAAAAGGGCAAACCACCCCAGCTGTCCCCTGCTCTGCAGCGGGCACTCGGGCAGATCTGAGGGTTTCAGCGAGAGATAATCCGTTGCCCACGGGCCCGTGGACCTCCCGCTCCTCCAAGCGCTCCACCCAAGCTTCGGGTGGGGGAAACAATCCGTCTAACCAGATGGTAGCCCTTACAATCGATGACACTGGAGACCAGACGTTCACTGCGGCATCGGAGGGTGGGCTTTTATTGTCCGATGATGATCCACCCAGGAATTCAAGGCAGTGAGAGAGCATATAGTACTTCCATGTCTCCATTCTTCCTCGCCACTGTCAGTTTCTGTGGTTTGCGCTTGAAGGTCGAGCTTAGCAAAACAAAGTCCTCCCCTTCGGACTCTCTTTGTCTCCGCAGGTCCTCACCAAGCTCGCAAAGGGTGCCTTAGTGCCCCTTCTGCTCGCGGGCATCCGCATACTCAATTATCTCGACGACTGGCTGATTTTAGCCCACTCTCTGAGCAATTGATTATGCACAGAGACAAGGTGCTCCGGCACCTCCACCTGTTGGGGTTTCAGGTCAACCGAGAAAAGAGCAAACTCGCCCCCATGCAGAGGATCTCTTTTCTTGGGCTGGAGCTGGACTCGGTCACCATGGCAGCGCACCTCTCCGGAGAGCGCGCTCAGCTGATGCTGAACTGTCTGAGGGAGCTCAACAGCAAAATAGTGGTCCCACTAAAATTATTTCAGAGGCTCCTGGGGCATATGGCATCCGCAGCCGCTTCAGGCCGCTCAGATTTCTCGATACGAGACCACTCCAGCACTGGCTTCACGATCGAGTCCCCAGATGCGCATGGCACGCATGCGTACACTGAGTCACTGCTACTGCGCTGTGTCGCCGCACCCTCAGCCCTTGGAATGACCCCTCGTTCATACATGCCGGAGTGCCTCTAGGACAGACGTCCAGTCATGTTGTTGTTTCAACAGATGCTTCCAGCACGGGCTGGGGGGCTGTGCGTTGCGGGCTTGCAGCTTGAAGGCAGCTTGAAGGCCTGTGGAAGGAACCCAGTTGCATTGGCATATCGCCTGGAGCTGTTACCAGTGTTCCTCGCTCTCCACCGTTTTTTTTTCCGGTGCTGGAGCAGCAACACGTGCTGGTCAGGACAGACAGCACGGCGGCGGTGGTGTATATCAACCGCATGGGGGGTATTCACTCTCGCCGCATGTCTCAGCTTGCCCACCGTCTGCTCCTCTGGAGTCATCTGCGGCTGAAATCGCTGCGCGCCATTCACATTTTAGGCAAGCTCAACCGTGCAGCCGATTCGCTCTCACGGCAGCCTTTACATCCTGGAGAATGGAGACTCCACCCAGAGTCTGTTCAGCTGATATGGGCGCGATTCGGGGAAGCCCAGATCGTTCTGTTGCTGCCCCCGAGATCGCTCATTGCCAGTTGTTCTTTTTCCTGACCGAGGGCTCTCTCGGCACACAGCTGGCCTCGGGGCATGCGCAAATACGTCTTTCCCCCAGTGAGCCTGCTCGCGCAGTTACTGTGCAAGGTCAGGGAGGACGAGGAACAGGTTGGTGGTTGCGCCCCTCTGGCCCAACCGGACCTAGATGTCAGAGCTCTCCCTCCTTGCAATGGCCCTCCCCTGGCAGATCCCTTTGAGAGGCACGATTTGGTACCCTCGCCCCGATCTTTGGGACCTCCACGGGTGGTCCTTAGACGCGAGGAAGACTTAGGAAACCTACCAATTGCGGTGGTTAATACCGTCACTCGGGCTAGAGCCCCCTTCTCGAGCGCGTCTATGCCCTGAAGTGGAGTCTATTCACTGAATGGTGTGTCTCTTGCAGAGAAGACCCCCGGAATTTGCTAGATCAGCAGTGTGCTTTATTACGCCAAGAGAAGCTGGAGAGCAGGCTGTCGCCCTCCACACTCAAGGTTACGTGGCTGCCATCTCCGCTCTCATGACGCGGTGGCTGGCAGCACCGTGGGAACCCATAACCTCATCATCCGGTTCCTCAGAGGCGCTAGGCAAATTAATCCACCTCGCCCCCCTCTCATGCCCTCTTAGGATCTCGCCCTTGTTCTCACGAGCCTGCGTCAGATCCCCTCGATCCTCATCTCAGTATCTTTAAGATTTCTGTCCCTGAAGACAGTTCTGCTGGTCGCGTAGATATCGATTAAAGGGCCAGGGACCTGGAGGCATTTTTCGGTCAGTGACTAGTCCCTGTAATTCGGGCTGGTTTACTCTCACGTTTCTGAGACGCCACCCGGGATATGTGCCCAAGGTTCCTACCACTCCATTTAAATACCAGGTAATGAGCCTGCAAGTGCTGCCCCCGGAGGAGGCAGACCCAGCCCTTTCCTTACTTTGTCCAGTTCGCGCCTTGCGTATTTATCTGGACCGCACTCAGAGCTTTAGATCATCTGAGCAGCTCTTCGTCTGTTATGGTGGTCGGCAGCAGGGAAGTGCCATATCGAAACTAAAGTTGGCCCACTAGATAGTGGATGCCATCTCTCTCGCTTATCAAAGCCAAGGCGAGCCGTGTCTCCCAAAAGGGCATGCACACTCCACTCGAAGCATCACATCCTCTTGGGCGCGTGCACGCGGCACCTCTATAACAGACATCTGTAGAGCTGCGAGCTGGGCGACACCTAATACATTGCAAGGTTTTACAATCTGCGAGTGGAGCCGGTTTCCTCAAGGGTATTAGGTAACCCTTGGTGATTGAGGAAACAATTCGGTTAAGGTGTTGAAACACGCTTGCTGCGCCATTCTCCCTAACATGGAGATACTTGCTCCTTTTTATCTGTCAGTAAAGTTCCCCGTCAGGTGAGCCCAGCAGATTCCTCCGAGGCCCCCAGCACTGACTTAGCAGAGAAATCACTTGCTGGCCCACTACGTTATAGGTCTGCCCGCTAGTCAGCCTGCGTTTTGGGTATAGGTGCCCGCTATGCGTGATCCCCACTAGGCGATCCCATATGCTTATTCAGCCACGGTGCAGTCCCCCCTCACGGGCGGACCCGTGTCTTCCCCCTCCGCTAACCATCTTATTATATGCGTACTCCCTCTTTTCAGGGCTAGTCCATAATTATTTTTTTGCCATCATATCTCCCCCATTGGGTAGCAGATGGCCTCCGCAGCGTCCTCCCTATCGGGACTGCACGCTTCCCAATGTACTGTCGTATTTTCCTAGAACTATCTAGACGCTTGCGACTTCCCAAAAAATATATCTAAATCCGTAAAACTTCTTTTGAAGTGGGATAAGTAAGGGCCAGGGATCACGTTGGAAGACCACACCTCTCTTTGATGCAGGAGCGCTCACGCTATGCCTGGCTATCCTCTCATCAGAGGCGAAAGTAAGGTGCAGTCATTATGCCATTTTCCAGACATTTACCCATTCGTGGACTAATAAATTAAATCCACTGATAGCATTAAAGTTCCCCATGCGAAGGGGAAGGTCTGGTTACTAAAGTAACCCTTGTTCCCCGAGGAGGGGAATGGAAATGCTATATAGCATTGCCATAATGACTGTTCCTTAGCCGTAAGTGTTAGTCTCTGCAGCTTAAAAGGATAGCGTTTCCTTGCTTTCCCTGACCTTATATGCGGAGCTAATTGGCAATAAGTTCCAGGTGCGCAAGCTCATGCTGCCAACTCATTTGGCATTTCGTTTGCCCGTTATATACTCTTTCAGAGAATTGGCTTTCTGAAACGAAATCTTCATACGTGGATTTATAAATTAAATCCACTGATAGCATTTCTGTTTCCCTCCAAGGGGAAAGAGGGTTACTTTAGTAACCAGTGTTTCTTATAGTTGAACTGCAAATATATTTGCTTCAAACTTAAAGATGGCAAATCATCTAATGGTGATATATAACCAGATGTTTAGGGAAATAATGTGAGAAATAAAAGAAAATAAATATATAGCATCAAATACTTTAACAAATTTATCCATATAATTTTGTCTGTAATTTTAATATTGTGTAATATCTAAATTATAAAAGCAATAAAAAACTTGAGATATTGTTGTATTGTAAATACATTTTTTTCATAGACCTATTCACAATACAGCATGGCCTTGCGTACGTTTTTGCTTAGGTAACTCTTTTTTTCTGTTCATTCTGAAATGTAATTTATTTAAATAACTATGGCTTGACTCATTTGTTCATGTAACTATGCCAGGACTCGAACCATCGATCTTCTTCTGTGAGGCAATAGTGCTAACCACTGAGCCATCATAATGACTATTGTTATAATTAATATTATTTATCAATACAACTTTACAATAGGTTTCATTTGATCATTTAAAAATATGATTAGTAATTTTGTATGTGTTATCAATTTTAAGTATATATATATGAAAATTTTACATTTTTAACTTAATTTATGTTTGCATACTTGTTGGCTAGACACTTCAAACATAATAAACCACAGTAAACCCTGTTTCTAGCATTTGGTAGTCTTAAGAAAAATAATTTTCTTTTTGCCAACATCAGCTCCTATTCTTGCTAGACTGTGACTTCCCATTATAATGATAATGCTCCATTAACAAAAGGCTGACAAAAGTGTTAAGGCATTATAATCATCATGCTAAACTAAATTAATAGGAAGATATTTATCCTACAATAAACTTTTTTTTTTCTTTTATACACATTTCTTGTTTGCACTTGAGGGAATACTATGTTATTTATTGGATAATAAACATTTAATAATTTAATTATTAATGTGCAATTCTACAGACACTACAAACATTCCATTGATGTGTTAAAATCATTTTGTGCAATAAATGTGCAATATTTTATGATCTAAAAATAAACTAAAATGGATCTGAAAATGTTGTGTGCAAGACATTAGAAATATTAGGAATACAGTAACGGATGTGCAGGTTATGCAGTAATGGATTAAATTCATTTTTTTTCTAAAGATTTTACACACAATACCCATAACGACAATGTGAAAAAAAAAAAGTTTTAGAAAATGTTGCAAACTTTTTAAAAATAAAAAAAGCTGAAAAATGACATGTACATAAGCTTGGCACACTTGTCTTTGGGAATTTTTGCCCATTCCTCTTTGCAGTGAGCTGTATCCAATGCATTTTAATGTGTTCACCTAACCCCACCCCTAACCCTACCCATCATAGTGACATTACTCACTTTATTGAGTGCATTGTGTCTGACTTTGCTTTTCTGAGTGATGCAATCTCAGCTTGCATCATAAAGGCTGCATCCAGATACTATTGTTTTCCAATACCTCAGACTGGATGGGAAGCAACGGTGTACAGCCATTTCAGATCTCTCCAGAGATGTTCAATATAATTTACGTCTGGGATCTGGCTGTGACATTCACCACCATGCTTCACTGTGTGAAGTTTATTCATAAACTAATTTCGAGAGGAGCACGTGATTATGATTGAACACAGTTGGTTCTGCATTAGCATGCATGATCCACCAATCAGGCCATTCCTAACCCACTATAAAGAGCCAGGGGTTTTTTCACTATAGTCATCTTTGATTTGAAGAATACACTGCTCTGCATCAGCTGCTACTGCTACTGCAACATCAGCTTCTCCAACAACAACTTCTACAACTTCAACAACTTCAACAACAACAACTTCAACAACAACAACAACTTCAACAACAACAACAACAATTTCTCCAACAACAACTTCTCCAACTACAACTTCGACAACTTCTCCAACTACAACTTCTCAACCTTCTACTTCAAATTGCCTCACACAATGCAATCTCTGTGTCTTCATCCCAATTCTCCAACAAGATCACAGTAAAAACTCAATCACCATCCATGAACTCAGCCTTAACTCTCGATGCCTGCGATCCAAGCTGAACTCTCTTCTAGGGGTGCACCAGCGGTAACATACATGAAACTTTTTAAAGGGAAGCCTCACAAACTACGACTAAGATTAAACATCCATCTTTGAAGGATGAATCCAGCGTGAATAGAATGACTCACCTCTCAATCAAGGTTCAAGGCAGTCCAATCCTCAAAACATCAGTCCACAACTTATGCTTACGTTGATAAACATCCATGTTAATCCTCCAAACTAGTCGCTGTGGTGCGTTCAATAGAGTAGCGTCTCCAGTCATAACACAAGGGCTGTGTCCGTAACCGCATACTTCCATACTATATAGTACGCTAAAATAAGTATGCGAGCCGAGTAGTATGTCCGAATTCATAGAATTCGAAAATCAGTAGGCAAGAAGTACCCGGATGACTTACTACTTCCGGCGAGATTCTGGAGTGCACATCCCATGCACGCTGCGCTATCCCATAATGCCCCATGAGAGAATTCATGAATGGAAGTGAGGCGACGCAACTGACGTAGGTAGGTCACGTGACCATGACAAAATGGCGGATGTAGTACTACCGAGTAGTATGCGGTTTCGGACGCAGCTAAGTTCTCTGGCAAACAAAATGGCCGCCGGCCTTTTTCTGCAACTTTGATTGACACTCCTTCGAGCCAATAGCTGAAAGGAGAAGCGTCACCATCCAATGAACTCTCAAAAAAAAATAAAAATTTGAGATGGTCCCACCCTCTCTCTTCACAAGCTCATGAATGGACCATGTGGCAAAGACTTTGTGAATGAAATAGATATGCTTGTGATTTTATCACTTTAAGTTTCCAAAGTAATACTATTTTTGGATTAGAGTAAAGCCCATAACTTTCATTTCATTCACACAGTTACTACTAAATGGTGACATTAATTTTAAGTTCCGGGTTTGATGTTGGCAGATAATAAATAAATAAATAAATACATGAATGAATAAATAAATAAATAATAATAAATAAAATAAATAAATAAAATATTTTTATTAAGATAAAATAATAATAATAATTATAAAATGTATAAATCAAGAAAATAAATATAAAATAAATAACTAAATAAAATAAATCAATTAATTAATTAAAAAAAAACACACTGCCACATCTGATAGCAATTTAACTTCTAAAAAGTTTACTCTGCTACTGAAAAACATTCAACACATCTAAGTTGAATCTAAGTTGGTTAGATGCGAAAACGGCAAAGAAACAAAACTTCCCGCTTTGACTTCCACGAATGAGAGGAGGACATTTCTGACATGTCTGATGTTCCATCCATTGACTCTGCGTTAGATACTTTTTTAAGCAATTTATTTATCACCAAGGGGTTTAAACTCCACTATAATTCCACCTACCCTTTCTTCAAGAGGTATATCAGGACCACTAGACGAGCAGATTTCCCATTTAATCTGCCATCTGTAGGGGGGACAAATGCCCACCTCTACTATCTTTGCACATCGCGACAATGAGGCTATCGTACCATGCATTAACAAAGGCACTTCCACACTTAGTTGCCCATGCTCTTATTAAGACGCCCCGCATGGTTATCAGCTAAAACAATTCATTGTGTTTGCCATACATGTACCATGTTGCAATGTCATTTCTGATTCTCTCTTGTTTTTCTCATTTCAGGGATCATGTCAGCTGGTTGCAGAGGCTGACCCTCATCCAACCTATTACACTCCACATCCATTTCTAAATACATTTACACTCTTTGCAAATGACACTTTTCCACTCACATAGCCCACACCCTCAATGCCATGTTCACACTAGCCTTTTTTAATTTAAGTCTTCTGAACTAAGTATGACATTTCAATCCAACAATACACCTAACCATATCTGATCTAACTTTGCAGGATGAAGGGATGCAGGATGATATCCGTTCCCCCACACACCCGTTCTAAACCTCAGCATTTTTACACCACAGAAGAGCAATACCACCTCAGGGAAGCTCAGCCGATCCTCTCAAGCCAACTTCCACCATCATGCATTATTGGGTATAAGTATGACTCTGTCATTTCCTTCCTATTTCCCTTCCTATTTAACATAGGAGCTCCTTCACTACCCTTCCCTGTTTTTCTAGCTTTAACTTTTTCTCTCCAAATTTGAACTATCCCATACTTCTATTCACTTTCATTCACCACAGCTCCGACCAATTCAGGGGTTGTCTTGAGTTTCAATTGCTGCAACAGAAACGTTCTAAATGAGCTTACATACGCTTACAAATTTTCTAAATACCACTATCGTTGCACTCCCCACACTAATTCAGCAGTAATTGCTTCTGCGGGAGCACAAGTTGCCTCCATACTGGCCCACTACACCGCTGCAGCTGCAGAAATGCTCCGCAGAGTTGTACACCCAAAGCACCACTGCTACCGCAGTGACCCTCTAACTAAGCCTTATTCACCTTCATCTTTACATATTACTAAAGGCAGTATGTAACGTCCCTGCGGGAGCACTCAAAACTTTCTAATATCGACTGTCGAGGTGCTCCACTTAACTATACACCCCATTAACATCACTGCAACTGCAGTGACGCTCTAGCTGAGCCCCTTTTTCACTTTCATCTCTAAATATCACTGCTAATAGTACTTAGTATTTACCTGTGAGGCTCTAATACTGAGTACCACTGCACCTCTGCTACTGCAGAGACGCTTTGCCGAGCCTTATTCTCCCTCTGCACCACTGCTGCAACAGTTAAGCTTTGCCTGAGCTGCAACGCAGAGACGGCCGTTTAGCCTTAATTCTCTGCACCTCTAATTTTATTGCACTTCTGTAACTGCAGAGAAGCTCTGCTGAGATGATTTTTTTCCCCTGCTCCAATGCTGCAGCAGTGATGTCCTGCCTGAACAGTCTTCCAACAACAGATATAAACTCTGTCATTGGTCTTCTAACACCTTTAAATCCTCAATTTGCCTCAGCCAATATTTCCTCAGAGAAGCCCAGCTGATTCTCGGTTGCAGATTTCAACCTAGTTTCCATGCAACACGACTTTGTCTGTTCTCCCTACTTTTTGTCTTAGTTGCATAGGACTCATTTTTACTAAACTTCCCTTTTTATTTTATTAAACTTCCCTTTTCTTCCTCTTCATAATTTTTTAATTTCACTTGCACTCATTCTCCGCAGCTCGGACGCCCACAGGGGTAGCCCCAAGCTGCCACTGCCACAGCAGTGAAGCTCTTTAAGAGCTCACATACACTTTTCAAAAATTTAACCATTATCACACTCCCCCGCAATAATACAGCCGTAAAGGCGTAGCGGGAACTCGTATTGCTTCCATACTGACTACAATCACACCTCTACAGCAGCTCCACTTAATTGCATTGTATTGTAGCATCAATTTATTCTCCATCACCACACTCCCCGCAACAATACAGCTGTAAAGGCTTAGCGGGAACTCGTATTGCTTACATACTGATCACCATCACACCTTTACAGCAGCTCCACTTAATTACATTGCATTGTAGTATCAATTTATTTTCCATCACCACACTCCTCGCAATAATACAGCTGTAAAGGCTTAGCGGGAACATGTATTGCTTTCACACATATAATGCACCAGACACCGAATACCTATGTACCCCTGCAGCCACAGAGTCGCTCTACCGTGCCTCATTCCTATCTGCTACACAGCAGTTAATCAGCTCCCCAAAGCGCACTTCCCTTTAGATACTGACTTCCATTTCACCTCTGCAGCAGCAGAGACACTCAGCCGAGCATCATTTACACCCCCTGCACCACTGCTGCAGCAGTGACGCTCTGCTGGAGCTCATGCACACTTCCATTTCACTTATACCACTTCTGACACTCCCAGCACTGCCAAAGCAGTTAAAACGCTTCTGCAGAAGCGTATTCTTCCCTTATTACTGACTACCACCGCACCTCTGCAGCTGCGGAGACGCTCAGCCGAGCATCACTCCCCTCTACATCACTGCCGCAGCAGTGACGCTCAGCGAGCGCATATACACTTACACTTAGCAATCCACTACTGATACACTCTCCAGCACTGCCAAAGCAGTTAAACGTCTCTGCGGAGGCGTATTTCCCTTCCAAATACTGACTTCCATTGCACCTCTGCTGCAGCAGAGACGCTCAGCCGAGCTTCATCCCCCCTGCACCACTGCTGCAGCAGTGTCGCTCCACCGGAGCTCATGCACACTACTATTTATCCATACCACTACTGACAACCCCCCCTTGGACTGCCGAAGCAGTTAATCAGTTAACCGCTTCTCACCACTTATCTGCAGCTGCCAGCTCTGCAGAACCTCATAGCTTCATTTTTCATCACTACCATAGTAAGCCTCTTATAGAACTCACCACATACATTTTAAACCTTTACACTTATTCCACTTACTCTCCTGCTGGTCCTTGCAATTAATTCTGCCCCGGGAGTACACATAGTCATACATAAGCCATCTGCCAGCACACCACTCCAGTAGAATGACCACTCTTAGTTAATTTTTACACCCACACCAGTCTCAATTGCTCCTTCAAGCTATTCTAGCATCACTTTTCAGCAGCCGGATATTGCATTAATCTCCATTGCCTTTTGGGGGGTTCTTCAAATACGCGGCTGCTGTCCCGATTGGAGCATTTTGGGGAGTTGTCGAGATCTACCTAAGCTCAAGGCTCCCCTCTCTTCCTCCAAATGGGAGGGAGCCCAGGGCTCAAGAACCTTCGAACTTTGAACCTTCGAACAAGAGTGTGAACTCTTAAAGTGAAGTTTATTCATAAACTAATTTCGAGAGGAGCACGTGATTATGATTGAACACGGCTGGTTCTGCATTAGCATGCATGATCCACCATTTAGGCCATTCCTAACCCACTATAAAGAGCCAGGGGTTTTTTCATTATAGTCATCTTCGATTTGAAGAATCCCCCCTTCCACCCCTACCTTTTCACCTTTCCCTCCAGAGGGCAGCACGGTGGCCCAGTGACTAGCACTGTTGCCTCACAGCAAGAACGTCACCGGTTCTAGTATTTCAACAGGCTGGTGCTCGTTTCTGTGTGTAGTTCGCATGTTCTACCCGTGCTTGCGTGGGTTTTCCCCGGGTCCTCCGGTTTCCTCCCACATTCCAAAAACATGCACAACAAGTAAATTGATAAATCTAAATTTGCAATTTAGGTAATCTTATAACGCAGCATATCTTTTAATAGCATTCAATTTTTAGTCATCAGCTCTTATCAAGGGGGAGTTGTCGAGATCTACCTGAGCTCAAGGCTCCCCTCTCTTCCCCCAAACGAGAGGGAGCCCAGGGCTCAAGAACCTTCAAGCTCAGGGCTCTCTCCCGGGACAGCATGCCAAACTTGCTTATAATCAATCATCAGCTAAGTGTGAACTCTTGAAAGGGATGGTATTAGCCTGGTGATGAGTGCTGCCTAATTTTCTCCAAACATAATGCCTGGCATTCACTCGAGTTTAATTTTAGTCTCATTAGACCAGAGAATTTTAATTCTTATGATCTAAGAGACCATTAGAGACCTTTTCACAAATTCTAGTCGGAGAGTGGCTTCCATCTGGTCTCTTTACCATACAGGCCTGATTGGTGGATTGCTGCACAGATGGTTGATCTTCTATAAGGTTCTTCACTCTCCAAAGAAGAACGCTGGAGCTCAGACAGAGTGACCATAGGGTTATTGATAACCTCTCTGACTAAAGCTCTTCTCCACCTATCACTCAGCTTAGATGGCCAGCCAGCTCAAGGAAGAGCTGGTGATTCCAAACATCTTCCACTTATGAATGATGGAGGCCACTGTGCTCATTGGTTTTTCTGTAACCTTTACCAGCCTTGTGCCTCGAGACAACCCTGTCTCTGAGGTCTACAGAAAATTCCTCTGTCTTCATGCTTGGTTTGTGCTTTGACGTGCACTGTCAATCCTTAAACCTTGTATAGACAGGTGTGTGCCTTTTCAAATGATGTCCAATCAACTGAATTTACCACAGGTACTCCAATTGGGCTGCTGAAACATCTCAAGAATGATCAGTGGAAACAGAATGCACCTGAGCTCAATTTAAAGCTTCACACCAAAGACTGTAAATACTTTTCAGCTAAATATTTGTCAGGTTCTTTTTTTAATGAGTTTGCAACAATTAAAAAAAATCACATTGTCATCATCGGGTTTTGGGGAAATAAATTTTTTGCTGATATTTTGGAATAAAGCTGTAACATCAAGAAATGTAGAATATGTAAAGCACTATCAAAACTTTCTGGATGCACTGTCCTCTGCTGTATTCTGCATGTTTTGGTAAATATAAAAGGTCAATCTACCTGTGCAGAATATTTATGAAGAAATGAGAGAGAGAGAGAGAGAGAGAGAGAGAGAGAGAGTTTTTTTTTTTACTTTTAAAACACTTTTTAATCAAAAAATATAATTTTACAATTCATTGACATGCCACTTCATAGACATTAGCACTTAAAATATAATTCCCCAAACTATCTTCCCACAAGAGCATTTTTATACACCAGCTTAAATCAAAGAAAAACATATTGTTTGTTAATTTATAATATGCATATTCTACGGTAACCCTGTGTTCTACTAAAGATTTAAACATTTCAAGTAAATCGTTTTCTCCATCATTTTGACATTTATGAGATTTTAAAATGGCCAATTTTTCTTGTCCTACCAGAAAATGGCAAAGTGTACATAACCTAATTTGGCAAAAAAGTTGTTCTAATAACTCAAATAAAGGAGTTAAACGGAAACAATCATGAAAGAGATGAAAAACAGTATCAGACATATTACAAAATTGACACATAGATGATACTATTTCATTAAATGTTGATACAAAACTATTTGTTGCCACAGCACAGTGGAGTATTCTCCATTGGAGATCTCCTGATCATTTAGGTATAGGAGGTTTATATAAAGATCTGCTGGATGAAATTATTTCTGAAGACACTTGTAAACAATCCCTCCATTTAGTATCACTGCGCTCTTTCAATTGATTATAAAAAAGGCATTTCACGCTCATGCAATATAATGTTTTTTTTCCACTCTATGAAACAATACATCATTAAATCCTTGCAATAATATGTTATTTTGATCACTATCCAGCTCACACTTTACATTAATTTTAAGATATGGAAAATCATAGAACCCTCACCATTCTCAATACAATTATTTAAATGAGTCAAAAAAGATTGAGGAAATATTTTAATAATATCTTCAACTAACCTTTTAATACCTCTTCGACCTAAAATCGGTTTTGTAAGCGGTTTACTAAGCTGTATACCACTGGCTCTTTGTGAAATCAATTATATCTTTTACAACAACTGTTCTTGATTTTATAAACCTATTCGTAACCGAATCTAAAACTGAAGAATTATTTTTAAAGAAAGGGTTACAAAATAATGGCTCTAAAAGACTATAATCTTGATTTTTATCTCTAACCTTTTTTAACAATTGCCATGCTTTAAGTACAGATACATACAATTTAGATTTTTTTTTTTGTTTCGCTTTAAATTAAAAAAAAAATTCCATCAAAAACAATTGTTTTAATTTTCCTATATCTCCAATAACCTGTAAGACAGACAACCCTAAAGTAATCCAAGGTATCCTGTCAGAACAGTATAAAAACCCTGGCAAAGTTTGAAACCTCATTGTCTTAATTCTTGCTTTTAGATGTATAAGACCTTGTCCCCCTTCTACCACTGGGAGGTACAAGACTCCAGGAGGAAGCCAATGAAATCCATCCCAAAAGAAATTTATAAAACTTTTTTGAATCTCAGACAATAATTCTTCAGGAGAATCTAAAACTGTATACCGGAGGCACAACATTGAGGCTGCCAAATTATTCACAATAAGACATCTTCCCCTATAAGACAATTTTGGGAGAATCCATCTCCACTTCTGTACTCTCCCTATGACTTTATCAACCAGACCCTCCCAATATTTTTCATATAAACATCAGATCCTAAATGTATCCCAAGAACCTTAAATCCATCTTTAGTCCATTCACATCGGTGCGATTTGAGGAGGGTCTTTGTTTCTCCATTTACCAAGTAGGAGGGATGTACATTTACCCCAATTTATTCTAGCAGATGTAGCTTTTTGAAAAATGTCCAAGCTTGAAATCAACCCATTCATATCTTCAGAATTCGTTATGATAACAGTAATGTCGTTAGCATAAGCCGTGAGTTTTATATGTGACATCTCTGGAAAGTCGGGTATACTAAGTCCATTTAATTTTTTCCTTAGATATGACAATAAAGGTTCTATTGAGATGGAATATAAGAGGCCTGAAAGAGGGCATCCTTGTCGTATTCCTCTTGCTACTGCAAAGGGTCTAGTTAAGGTCCCGTTAATCCGCAGCATGCTAGATGTTTCACAATAAAGCAATTTGATGAAAGAGACAAACTGGGAACCAAAACCAAAAGCTTTTAAAGTTGTCAATAAATATAGATGGTCCACTCTGTCAAAAGCTTTCTCTTGGTCTAGAGATAAAAGACCAATGTCAATTTTGTGTCTTTTAGCAACTGTTATAGTGTCTCTTAGCAAAAACAAATTATCAAAAATAGTCCTTTTAGGGATACAATATGATTGATCTTCATGTATAATAGCTGCTATGTGTTCCTTTAATCTGTTAGTTACGGCTTTTGACAATATTTTAAAGTCAGTACACAGTAAAAACACGGGGCGCCAATACTTTAAAACACCTAGGTCCCCTTTCTTGGGAATAAGTGTCAGCACTTAATGGCAAAAGGCCTTTGTTAAAGGACTCTAGAAAAACCTCATATGAATCTTGTCCAAGCACATTCCAAAAACTTTTAAAAAACTCAGCAGAGATGCCATCCAAACCAGGAGATCTACCTTTATTCAACTCTTGTACAGCACTTGAAAGTTCAGAGAAAGTCAAGAATCCTTCCAACTCCGTCTTTCCTTCATTAGACAGTTGTGGAAGATCTTGAAGCAATTCTTCAACCGCTGCTTCGTCACAGAACTCTGACTGATAGAGTTTTCATAGAAAGAGATGGCAGTCAAAAGACAACTATTGCTTTATTCATCCTAGGACATTATATTTTGAGCCCCTATTTCCTTGACAATGCTGACTAAAACATTCTCAAAGGATATTGACTTATCTGCCAGCATGCACTTACATACATGTCGCGCAGATAACCCAGAAAAGCCGTCAGAATTTGACCCCATTTTGTCAGCAAATGCCGACAAAAATCAGCACCACAATTCTCCCTGAAATCTCCAATGAAACCTGAAAGGAAAAAAAGGAAAAGTTTGAAAACTCACTCAGTGTCTCCAACAAGCATTCCTCCCTCACACACACGTCTCACTGTCACCCCGCACATGTGCACGAGAGAGAGCGAGAGAGAGATGACCACAGCAGTGATGAAAAACAAGAACCAGGAGTTTCTTCCTTAATGCAATGCCAGCGGCAACAGTCTCTCACATGCCACAGACCTCAAGAATTATCCACAGCAGTAAAATATTATTAGTTTTTTTTACCATTCTCAGAGCTCTGACATCACATGCCCCTGGCCACTTTCTCTTTTAAGAGAAAAGGTGAATTCGTCTACCACTGACAAATTCCTCATGAAATGAACTTAACATATAGGACACAATCATCACAATCGGGACATAGTAATATTAGTTTGGAGGGGATTTTAACCATATGAAAGACAGAAATGCATGTGTGTGTGCGCATGCATGTGTGTGTCTGTGTGGCACACAGGCTTGTAGGCAAATATGATGAAAGACACATGGTGGACATCTTTAACTGGATCTAACTAAGCAAACAGTTTTAAAAAAGCCTCCCATTGAATAATTACTGCATGAAAGACAATAGGTATAGTTCAACAGCCCTGGAGGGTGATTTATTTACAGTGCAGTGAAAAGGTAGTGAGCAGCATGAAACTGTGCAGATAGTAGACCTTAGGTTTGGTAGTGTGGAATTTCTCAGGGCTGGTGAAGGGCTGTCTTGATTGGGAATGGATTGAAGTGCATATCTATCCACAACTGCCTGTTAAACAGATAAAGAGAGTAACATTAATGCATATGGAGAGTTCAAGCTCAATCTGTGTTTCTTCTTTCTCTGTTTGTATTCTCCTCTTAACAAGCTGCAGGTGGCAATCGGCGCTAATAAAGTGGCAGGTGTTGAGAGTTTGGGCTTAAGGCAATGCTGCATTAGGATACTCAACGCCGCCCCCCTTCCCCAGTGTCATTCTAGACTGGGGTATCATCCTGTTGTAAAAGTAAAGAGAGGTTAGAGGTCTGTGGGAGGGGTAAAGTTGACAGACCTTTCCCATCCAGACCACATCCTGGTGAGGCCGTTGGCATTCCAGTGAGTGACCCTGGCTCAATATTGGATGTTAAAGGGAAGTTCTGAAAGCAAGGAACCACCTGGTGACATAGGTTTTGAAATTCTTTGCAGAAGCCATCTACTGTTGTAACGAAGAGACTGACATGGAGGGATCCATTTTGCAATATTTATTAAACAGTTCAAACACAAACATCCAACACACACTAAAGTGTGAACTCACATCAACAGCATTCAATAAAGATCGTGGGGCTGGCGACTGACAGACACAGTGATTTACCAGGCATAGATCAGAGGCAGGCGGCGTGGTTCAGAGTCCTTAGAACAAGCGTGGGTCGTGGGCAGACAGCGTGATTCAGAGTCCATGTAACAAGCGAGGGTCGAGGGCAGGCAGAAGGCAACTCAGTCAGAAACAGTCCGGGGTAATGCACAGAAGATCAGGCAGGGAAAACCGCTCAGAAAAGTTTGCCGTGGCTGAACAAGACTTCGCAATGAGCTGGTGTTTGAGTGTTGCTTATATAGGGAGCGTGGGTCGTTAACTGGATTCTGATCAGGTGTGTGCACAATCAGTCTAGGTGGATGATGTAATGCTTAGAAGTCCGGGGATGGTGGCCTCTGCTGACCAGCGAGGGGAATGACTGGGACAGAGTCAGTGACAGAGCCCCCTCCAAAGAACGGCTCCTGAAGTGAGAAGAATTGCGACGCCAGGGTCTTCCATGGGGGCGAGGGGGCGGCATTTCCGGATGCTGCAAGTGGAACTCATTCAACAGAGTTGGGTCGAGAATGTCCTTACGGTTGGTCCAAGATCTTTCCTCCGGGCCGTACCCCTCCCAGTCGACGAGGTACTGTAGTTGTCCGCCCCGGCGTCTGGATCTCAGGATCTTGTGGATCCAGTAAGCCTCTTCTCTGTCAATCATGATAGGTGGGGGACCCTGTTCACCGGCTGCCACCTCCCTATCCACCTCGGCTGGACCAACAGCAGGCTTGAGCAGGGAGACATGGAATGTGGGAGAGATACGGTAGTGGTTAGGTAGTGTCAGTCGGAAGGATACAGGGGAAATCAGTTTCTCAATTTGAAAAGGACCCACGTACCTGGGGCTGAGTTTCTTGCAGGGAGGTTTCAGACGGAGGTCTCGGGTAGATAGCCACACCCACTGTCCTGGGGAGTACGTGGGACCAGGACGACGAGGTACTTCCAGGGGTTGTAGTAATCCGGCGGGACGATGACGGGAGTGCTTGGCCATTTGACAAGAAGAACAGTTATTTATATACTTGATCATATCCTTGGTTATCGATGACCACCAGTAACGGTTTTGAATAAGTTTAGTGGTTGCTTTGCTACCTGGGTGACCGGAACTGGGACTATTATGAATTTCAGCAATGAGTTTCTCTTGTAGTAATGGGGGGGACAAAGATCTTATTATTGGGGCATGCCTGCGGAGTGGGGTTCTGATTGGATGCTTGAAGGATTTCAGTCTCCCATTGAATGGGAGCTAACATCAGGGATTCCTTACGGATTGGCTCAACATCGTAGTTTCTCTCGACAGGGTTACTTTTGCGAGAAAAAAAGGCATAGGGGTGGAGTTTGTTAGTTGCCGGGGATCGCTGGGAAAGTATAGCGCCGATGCCGGTGTTAGAGGCATCACTCTCGACGGCAAACGGCTGGTTGGAATCAGAGTGACACAGGATGGGTGTGATTGCAAAGCAGGATTCGAGCTGGGAGAATAAACGATTAGTTTCATTACTCAAATTCAAACAGGTCTTATTAGCTTTTCCCTTGGCTATGGGGGGGGGGGGGGGTGTTAAACTAGCTGAAGCAGGACATGTGGATGGTCGAACCAAGCCCTTCTCCAACTCCTCCGTGACGCAAGTATTCATGGCTTCGGTCTCAGGCTGAGAGAGTGGAAAGATCCTTCCACGAGGGGGCGGTATGCCTGGTAGTGACTCCATAGCATAATCATACTCACGATGAGGCGGGAGTTTAGTGGCTTTCTGTTTGTTAAAGGCTTCATTGATATCTTGGTAAGCTTCGGGGATCTGACTTGACTCAGGGTTTTCAGGATAGGCGATTCTGGTATTGAGCTGGACAGAGGTGACAGATTGAAGACATTGGTTAACGCAGTTATTACTCCATTTGCTAAATCTCACCAGTCTTTCAGGAGATCTGGGGGTCATGGACCTGTGGTCAGGGCAATCCAAAGACAATGGTATGCTTAGGAGAGTTAATTACTAGGAAGGAGAGTTTTTCTTCATGGAGAGAGGCTGTTTGAACAGAGAGTGGTAGAGTACGGAATTTAATATTTCCTTCCCCCAGGGGGCGTCCGTCTATAGTTGTGATGGCTAGAGAACAGTCACAGGTGGTTAGAGGGATGGAGTGGTTTCTGGCAAACGTGTGGTCAATAAAATTGCCAGCGGCTCCTGAATCAACCAAAGCTAGAGTCGGAATCTTTATATCACCATTAGTTCAGACAGACGGGTAAACTCAGATTGTTATTGGAGATTGTTTTTTTTTTTGATTGCCTAAGCACAACTTCGAAATCAGTGCTCATTTTGTTAAAACACTCCACACAATTTCCACATCCACACACACAAACAGCAGAACACATTAGAACTTTTGCAAAATGAAACACTTCATCCAAAACGTTACAACAATATAACAAAACACAATTTTAACACTGTACAGAACACACGTCTCATTCAATATACATCTGTTTGCTTCATTTGCACACTGCTGTAATTAATCCTAAACACCTTTATTATTTTAACTGACTGTACTGATATAATCAGGGTTTAAGGGATATTGCTATGATTGGTGTGAATACAGTTTTGTAGCAGTGTGTGTGCACACCTGATGGTTGTGTTTAACCTATGGGTCATGTATGTGTTCACTGGAAGGCCTTTGCTTTGAAATTGCAACAAAATTCCATCATGAAAAATTTCTGTAACAGTTTTTTCCAATTGTTTACACACAATTACTTGTACTTCAGGCACAATGACTACAACATGTAAATGATGCACCAACCCCCTGAACCAATTCTGCTAAACTACAAGCACAATTCCTGCTTTACACTCAAATTGCAGGTTTAAAACACACTTTTTTTTTTCAAAACACTACACACAATTCTCTGCATTTTGCACGATTTTCATGCAGAAAATCTCTTGTTTTCACAAGAAACACACTGTCTGTCAAAATTGTAAACTCAGTTGCCCTACTTAGCATATCAACTCATCACATGAGTAAACACCTTTCACACAGAATTGCAATTTAGAAAACATTGCTCATCTGGTTCTTAACTGATTCACTGCCCACCCATGCTTTTTAGTTGTTCATCTCCCTCCATATTCCCCATTTCTCAATCCTATTGAGAATTTTTTTTTCTGCTTGGGGATGGAAAGTGTATGACCGAAATTAGGGCTATGCAATTAATCGAAAATCTGATTTCGATTTTGATTATAGCTTCTAACGATTATAAAAAACCATTAATCGAGATAAACGATTATTGCATCATATACCAAAAGCGAGAAAGACCGCGTGCTTATGTGTGTGTGCAACACGCGCACATGCATAAGCACGCGGTCAGCATTCGGTCTCATTCACACACTGAGATGAGCAGAGTAGCGCAGACATCTAAAGTAATCTTAACATGAGCACTTTAATGGTCAAATAGGTGTCAAAACGCGGTGATTAGTGATTATTCATATAAAACCTCATTTGCGTAATAAACAAACGAGTTGAGAATCTAAAGACATTGAAAGAGAAACCATTAAAGTGACAGTGCGAAATGCTGCCGCCTGTTTTATCATTAATCAAACGACGAGAACATCCCTTACTGCTCTTGACTGAAGGATTTTTGTAGCTAAATTGTTTTTCTTAGGGTTAAGATGCTTAAATCACAGTTTGTTTTATATTTTTATTCTATTGTATTTATTTCTCTTTCCTTTGCAGGGTGGAAAATAACTGTATATATATATATATATATATATATATATATATATATATACAGTTGAAGTCAGAATTATTAGCCCTCCAGAATATTAGCACCCCTTTTCCTCCAATTTATGTTTAATGGAAAGAAGTTTTTTTTTTTTTTTACTTATTTCTGAACATAATAGTTCCCATTCGGTTGGGGAACTTAAGTACTGTTAAGTGGATTTGATCTTTGTGAAAATCCACAAAATGGGAGGATTCGAATCAGACGCCGCTTGTCTGGAGAGTATTGAATGGGCCAATGAATGAAATGAATTGGCAGCGTAAGCTTGCGCAGGTGTGCTGCATTGCCAATTATCCCAGCATATAAGCACACCTGGAGCGAGCAAACACCATCCTTTTCGCTTCAGATCCTTTCTGAGTGAGTCGATGAGGGTTCCTCTTGCTATTCAGCACTTCAGAGCGAACGAGTGTCTCCCGGTCCAGAGTGAGTTTTTGCAGCGGCAGACGGTCGAGCTGGGTTTCTCCCTTGCCTGTGGTTCTTTGGGTCCGGTCCTCCAGAGCGGTGCGTATTGTTGCAACTTTCCTAAAAGAGCAACACAGTCATGCAGCATGTCCTTTTCAGGATGGCGCACTGACTAGGCGTTTCTGGATGCGGGGGTTTCCTGGCTCCGGATGATGGACATGATCACTGCATTGCATGTTTGGGGGTCCAGCATGTTAATGCGGTGCTCGCGGGCAGTTCATGTCGTTATTGCGATGCAATGACCGTTGCACAGCTAAGATCCCGGTTAACTTTCGTAAGAGAGCGAGCCACTCCAGTTGCCTCCTGTTCTAAAAAAGCAGCGGGTGCTCAGGCAGATCTGAGGGTTCCAGTGGAAGATAATCCGCCACCCACGGGCTCGCGGACCTCTTGCTCTTCACGGTGCTCCATCCAAGCTTTGGGCAGTGGGAGTGATCCATCTAACCAGGTATAACCGTCTGCCCCCCAACATCTGGAGAGAGAAGTCCGAACAAAGAACTCGTCAAAGATGGCCCCTTTGAGGGGCAAGAGGCTGTTCTACGCCGCATGGACTTTCCAGCCACGTTTTCTTTTTTCCGGCAAAGTAAACTCAGTTAAAGTTTGCGATCGTGTTCCTCCGAACTGTATTACAAACTCAACGCATCAAGAGGGACATCAAAGGAGTTTATCACGAGAGAGACTCGCATAAAAACAGAGACCCCAGACATTAAAGTCCAGGTATTTTTAGTTATGCGAATAAGCTGTGCCCCTTTTATCAAAAAGGTGTTTTTTATAATCTTGGTGATCCTTAATGGTGTGTGTGTGGAACTGAAACCAGATTTTGCCACTCTTTATCTGAAATCTATATTTCCGCGCTTTGCTATCTCTCTCTGTTTGTTACATGTTTTATAGACCCGTATAGCCCATCTCCGCGTGGTTTACTTTTGTTCTATGTTTAATGTATGTTCGTGCGTTTGTTCGTTATCTGTCTGACCAGTCAATAAATCCCATTATAATCAAATGAATTGTATTGTTTGCCTCATAGGAAAGGTCACTGAAACACAGATTCCCCTGCCTAGCTGTTATAAGTTAATTAAAAGTAGTAGAATGATTAATCTACTTCACAAGAAGTAGCAATAATTCCCTTTTTCTAAATGAATAGATCATTACTGTGTCCGCTCAGAAGTGCGGCGGCTCTGGTTATGTTTGTTTGGTCAAATTAACAATAAATTGATTCAGAATATTAATAATAATTCATTATTGTTGATAATTAATATTCATAATCTGAGAGTCCGCTCAGTCGAGCGTGCAGGATCATATACAACCATATGTTTGTTTGACCAAATTGACTGAAGCTTAAGCCGGAATATTAATAATTAAGAATAAACAGTTATTGTTGATTATTAATATTCATAAAATGAGTTAATTTCTGTTACACTGGCTTCACTAACAAAATGTAGATGACAATTGCATTAAATTAATTGCTCAGCCAAGGTAGCATGGTGGCACAGTGCATAGCGCTCTCGCCTCACATCAAGAACGTCACTGGTTTGAGCCTCGGCTGGGTCAGTGTGGAGTTTGCATGTTCTCTCCGTGTTGGCGTGGGTTTCCTCTGGGTGCTTCAGTTTCCCCCACTGTCCAAAAACATGTGTAATGCTGTGTTCACACCAGACGCAGAAGCGTGAATAAATCGCGCCATTCACACACACTTCAGAACAGACGTGGATTCGTGTAATGGGCAGGGCTTCTGTCTGCCTGGTGACTCTAGCTTTGTTGCTAAATGGCTAACATGGATTTTATTAAGAAAATAACAGTGTTTATGTGCTTTATGAAGGCTGAAAAACACAGTTGATACGTTTAGGGTCATGTCTGAGTCCACTAGATCCTATTAGAGGTGCATCCACCTCTGTGAGCTCATAAACTCCTACAGATAACTTAACCTGGATAATAGAGGCTTTCAGCGGTGCTTCTGACTGAGCCGAGCCCAGGCTGATGAACTGTTATCGGTGTCGGCTGGAGGATTTCCCCCAGGACACCAACAACAGGTAATACGTCACAATCACGGCCCCACAAGAGCAAGCTCCTGATTGGTTGATGTGCAAAATGCTTAATTCGCGCCGCTCATATCACACCGTTTGCATCATTTGCGCCACGCCATTTGCACGTTTCACGTCGCAGGATGTCTTCGCGCGTTTGCATTGACTTAATGTGTAATTCACTCATGCTTGACGCTCCTACCGCGCCAGGTGTGATCACAGCATTAGCCTAAAGATGTATTAAGAAAACTAAAATTGTCCGTGGTGTATGTGTCTGAATGGAAGTGTATGGGTGTTTCCCAGTGATGGGTTGATGGTTGCAGCTGGAAGGACATCCGTTGCTTAAAACTGATGTTGGATAAGTTGGTGGTTCAATCCGCTGTGGTGACCCCTGATTAATCAAGGGACTATGGCAAAAAGAAAATAAATTAAATCATATTTGCTTAGCCCTAGATATTCCTGTAATGTGTATGTAGGCTTAAACAACCAGGAACATAAAAATGTGAATGCTGAACTCTTGCGATTAAGAAGGTCATGTGTTCTGGAACAACCAAATGTAGAATTTTTAAAGGTGAAGATTTTTATGTTTGTGTACACAAATCTGGAATATCAGCACACAGTTGTAGGAGAAATAATAGATTCTGAAGTTGGTGCAGAAGCAACAAGCAAATAAGTGCTTGTCACTGTTATGTGATTGAAAACGCTGATAAGTCCTGATCTACGACAAGCATGGTGCATATCTTCTCTAGCTCAGCACCAGCCCTCATGAATGCAGATGTGTATTTATCAGCAGATTGTACAATGCACTGAAAATTCTAATGACACCTCGGTGAACTTTTGTTCCAAAGAACAGCCAAAACTGACCCCAATGGTGTAGTAAACTCATTAAGGGATAAAGAGCAGCTGATGATAAGTCAGATGATCTATGTAGCTTACGACAGTGGTCCCCGACAGTGGTCCCGGTTCATAAAAAAGTTGCTACAAGAATTACTTTATATAATCAATCAATCAATCAATCAATCAATCAATCAAGCCTTTATTTGTCACTACACTTTCGTATAGCGAAATTGGACCCCCCAGACCATACACAAAACATCACAAACAACTTTTCAGGGGAGACAGATCTTAGGAGGTAGCATTTAGAAACGAAGAAAGATACATTTGGACAGTTAGGCTAAAAAACACCCCCTCAGCTTGCCCTTGATTAGGACAAAGTGAGAAAAGGGAGAAAAACAGCCCTATCTTAGCATAAGCACACCGGCAAGACACAACATAGACAGAAGGGATGGGAACAGGGGTAATGGAAAACAATCCGTTGAGTGCGGGCAGCCAACTGGCCCAGCAGCCATTCCGGCGCAAGTCACAGCCCCGCCCACGCCCCACGTGGGTAAAAGCACACGAAGGCGTTTGGATGGGGATCGGTGGTGAATGTTTATCTGTAGATATGTTTGTGTGTGTGTGAGCCTGCATAGTCCAGAGTCCCGCAGGTGTCCTTGACAGGGGCAGGAATTCAGAGCGTCCGCTTATCTTGCTTATCCCAGCTTGCTTATAAGATCTCAATGTAATTTAAGTTTTCTTTTTAAGATCCAATATACATATACAGTACGTGCACTTTGCAGAGAGGACAGCAGAAGGACACCACTCCACTACTAATATTTTTTTAATTAATTGAATTAATACTTCAATGATACAATTTGTTATCAATGAGGCTATGAACCAGGTGTGGAAACTGGTATCACCATTCAACATCTGTTTGCATTGCTTAGACGTGTAATCTAAACAACGTAAAGTATTTACTACACACTATAAGTGGGAAACAAACATCTCTCTTTATTACTGTGAGTTCTATTATTGGGTTTTAGTGAAATGCAATAGATGTTATTTCAAGTACACTGATTTGATGGCATCTACCATACAAAATACATTAGCCAAGAGCTAATCATTAGACGAAACTATCAATTAATATTTAAGTCTCAAAATTGATTTGTTTGGGGAAGCAAAATTAGAGCAATAAATACATTTGTTGTACTAAAGCCTGAACTTGAATGGGCTTATTATTGGATGGGCTTACACTTCTCTGAATGGTGATTCAAATAAAAACACCCTGTTGCTTAACAGTCTTATAAACAAATGACAAAATCCAATATAGGCTATTACTAATATTATGACAACATGATTACTCAAATATTTAATATATTATACAAAACACACAGTTGGAAATAAAATGCTACATATGAACAATGTGAGCAAATAAAAAAATGTAGGCTACAAAAATAAAACAATGCATTATATTTGTAGAACAGATTGTAATAAGATAAGTTATGTTGTTATTAGACATGGTTTCCCTAAGATGTTTCTGCAGTCGCCATTTCTGTCTACTTATTTATCAAATTTACGTTTGCACTGCCCATAGAGGCACATTTTATATTTTGCAAAAATTTAGGATGAGGCATGTATTTCCAAGGAGCCTGTTTGTGTGTATGTGTATGTTTATGTGTGTGTGTGTGTGTATGTGTATATAATATATATATATATATATATATATATATATATATATATATATATATATATATATATATATATATATATATATATATATACATATATATATATATATACATACACACACACACAAAACACACACAAAAAAAAAAGTTATTTTACAGACTGAAGATAGCATGTTGGTAAATGTTTAATATAAAGCGGTTTATTAAATCGGTCATTGTAGCCTACTATATAATATACTATTTATATACACTTACTTACATGCTATCTTCTGTCTGTAAAATAACTTTTTTGCCAGTTTTGTAAGATATCACAGCAGCAATGTCTAAATAGAAATGCTTTAACAACCAAGCACTAAAATGCTTTAGTGTAGTCTGAAAGAAATCGGTCTGGCACTTTTCTGCTGAACACTTGAGAGAAATTATTTTTGGAAAATGTAATTTTTAAAAGCATCAATCCCTCTATTTGTTGCTGAAACAGATTCCACTGTTATGGGAATGTTATTCAAAACTTCGGCTAGCTCTGCCAGTGCTGAAGAATGAGGCTCAAGCCTTAGTCATCACCAAATATCACAGCATTATAATGTGTATAGTAGGCAAATCATTTAGGGGCATGAAAAAATATGTCCCTCCAGCAGTTATGCATACAAAAAAAAAATAAAAAATAAAAAATAATAATAATCTTTGTTATTTTTACAAGATAAATAAATGGCGTAAGCATATATTCATTTTCTGCTGATTTTCCGGGGCCGGGTCACAGGGGCAGCAGTCTTAGCACCTCTCCCCAGACACTTCCTCCAGCTCTAGGTCTTCCCCGAGGCCTCTTCCTGGTGGGACATGCCTGGAACACCTCCCTAGGTAGGTGTCCAGGAGGCATCTGAAACAGATGCCCAAGCCACCTTAGCTGACTTCTCTTGATGTGGAGGAGCAGCGGCTCTACTCCTCTCTCTTTCTCTCTCTCTCAAATATATTTCTAATATATATTTATGTTGTAATTTTCTTCTAAACTATATCCGTACAGACTTTAAAATGCCAGAAGACAGCTGTTTTATTAATGTGTTAATTAAACTCCTTTAAAAGCCTGCTATTTTTTTTTATCAGTTTCACAAACTCTGTACATGTCATTAACTTTATCATGTCTTCTTCTGAGCTGATTTTCTTATTACTAATCACTACAAATAAAAGTGTAAATCGTCTCTGAGTGTAAAATGCAGTTTCACACAGTTTTTTATGACAAAATCCCAAGCATATCCTTGTGTAAAGTATCATAAGCAATTACATGTGAAAGAGTTGATGGATTTCAGATTATATTGGTTTTATCCAGTTGATCCAACAATTCTTATTATTATTTCAAAAGTTAATGTAATATGTTTATTCGCAGCTATTGAAATTTTACTGAATTTACAGTGTACAAAGTAAAAATGAAGCTGGAGTTCTTGTTAAAGATTTATACAGTATAAAGTCAAAGAGTGCAAACCTTCTGGAACACTATGAAAAGATTTTTCCAAGACCATGGAAGACAATGCATCAGTGTTCATATTAGTAGCTGTGGAAAGGGATGGAAGCCTGGCCTTGTAGATGAGGCTATTGTGTGAGATGCAATAGAGAGCATCCAGGTTCTGTAATCGCTTTCAAACAGATGCCGTGTGCTTTATACTGCATGCTTCCAAGATAGACAATAGAGCACTGTGCACTAGAAACCATCATTAATTGGGTAGGTTCCTGAAGCTCTTGTACAATTTCCCCTTAAATAAACTATATATGCATATGTTTACATAGTGACACTTCCCAAAGAAATTAATGATGTAATGTTTAATGATATATTATGATTTCATAGCTTCAATATAGGATGTAAAGAAAGACTGTGTTTAAAAAAAAATTGCTTTTGCTTCGAAAGCTTTTGTTCATTCGCTTATCTTGTTTTTCCTTGAAAAATGTGGAATTAAAACTTAACAAAGACATACATAGTTCCCCTTCTAAAATAATAATAATAATTATAATAGTAAAATATTTAGCTTACTCAATATTTGCATTCTTTTGCAGAAGTAATGTGTTGCCCTTAATCACTCTGCACTGAATTATTATTATTATTATTTTTTTATATTACCCAATGTATTGTTTTGTTGTGTCAACTCATATTATATATTTATAAGTTATATAATTATATAAGTTTTGTGATTTTTCCTTCCATCAATTTTCCCCACTCTTATGATTTCCCCACTCTAATTACTATTAGCGGTATGGGAAATAAATATTCATATTTATACAAAATATAATTAATTACTTAATGTTTTGAAATAACTTGGACATCTTCATTTAAATTTCATGACATTTGCCCATAAGAGATAAGCAGGCCGCAAGGTAAATTCTAATTACTCATTGTTAATTGCAAATCATGCCACAGATCATCTAGTCTGCACTTGCATATTATCAACTGCATGAAGACGGTGGGGTTTCAGCAAAGACAAATGTTTTCTGGTGAGATGAGGCAGAGAAAGCAGTCATTTATCTGACCTTATCAGACAATTCTAAATAAACAGCATTGTGGGAAATAAGAAGGAGATCAATGCACAGCAAGAGTCATCCATCGCCACCATTGAAAGCCTCTGGCCTGTTTAGCTCTTTGATAAAAAGTCCATTAAAGCATGTCTAATTAAATGATAAGCACAAATGAAATCACAGGTTGGAAAGATTTGTGGTAAGCGCCTCATGTTGTGGCATGTCAGTAGAAAGTGATCATGGGCCATCTAATAATCACAAACAAACACAAGTATAGACACAGCAGCTTGTGATAGTCACCACACAAATTGATTTCACTTTTATATTGAAATGCTGAGCAGTGAGAGGCTAATTGGATTTTACGATGTGTCATGACCGGTCAGGTTGTTGCTTGTTCTGTGATATCAGAGCTTTATTACTAAGATGATAGTGAGTAAAGATCAAAATGGGTCAGATGAACCATACTGAAGAGACTTATCTCAACACTTTGATCTTATGAAGCAGAAACAAACAATTAACTTGTTGAGGCTAGTTCTTTGCAATGTGCAATCTGAAAAAGTAAGTAAAAAAAATGAGAAGAATGAAAAATAATTATGAATTTCTTCAGCCAGGCTCAAACTGTGTTATTTTGGCCATGATTTGGTCTTAAAAGACACTCACTCACTAACTTTTCTTCACCTTATTCCCTTCTTTATCAGGGGTTGCCACACCGGAATAAACCACCAATTACTCTGGTACATTCCAGTCCTGAGGGTGCATTAATGCCAAGTTGATACTGCAGGATTTACCCCCGATTTTCACTCGCAGACAGGTTGTGTACAATTAAAGACAAATGCAGCACGCAGTGTAAATTATCAAAGATAGAGTCAGAGAATAGTTCATGTGTTTTTAGCATGATAAATATCTAGACCTGTTGATGATTCAAAATTCATCAGTGTGAAAAAGTTTCTGATCCAAAAAAAATAATCCATTCATGTAGATTGTGTCAAAACAGCTTAACATAGATCAAGTTCTAGTAAACAGAAACTGCTTCAGTTCAGTTTTTAAAGTTAAAGTACAGTTTAGTGTAATGTAAATGTCATAGCTGAAAGCTGAAACACTGAAGAGCAAATCCAACGATGCACGGCTTCACAAAGTCCTAAACCAAGCAAGCTAGTGGCGAACAAACTTCATCAATTGACAAAAAAAAAAAAAAAAAAACGGGTCAGCTGGGCTTGACCAGTTCCCTTCTGGCCAAACATGTTGTTCAGAGCTGCAGTCTAGGTGCTGAAGCTTCGAAAACGCTGGATGTCAGTCGTGGAGTAGCTGCAGGTCTGAGGTCACCGGCAGGTGTTCAGGCCTGCCCATGGAAAAACACATAATTGAGGAGCTATCGCCAACGAGAGAGCAAGACACAGGGCAGCGAGGAGTTCTGAGAAGAATTATATTGACCACAATTTCAGGAAATACTGCTTCGATTCTGAGAAAACTCCAAACTCCTGAGTTTTTTTCACAAACTGCTTCTCTGGTTTTTTAACCCATGAAACAGAGGTAAGTTAAAAAAAAATAAATAAATAAAAACCTTTCTTAGGAGCACACCTTTTTTAATGTTCCATCTGAGCTAAAGCCTACCACAGTGAGGTACTATATGCAGTCTTGCATAAGATTCTGATATCACATGTCCTTATCAGTTTTTACATGTGTTTGGTTGTGAAATAGAAATTGTGAGCCAGACAAAGTTGTCTGTGATTCTTCCTAAAATCATGCAGTGTGTAAGCACCTGTTGACAATCCACTGTGCAATGTGAACACAGCAGCAACTAAATCCTACCCCAGATAGTCATGAATGTAAAAACAGCTGCACCCCAACGACACTGAAAAGCAAACAGTGTGAACTTACCAAAACACAACCTTCGATGCTAGGAAACCCACTCTCCTATTCACCAGATTTACACAATGGCCAAATTGTTATCTGAGACAAATTGATATCTTAAGTCTTAAGAATTAAGTCTTAATAAACTCCTGTAGCCATAGACTGAAATCAGTAATAAAATGCAATGTGCATTTCTTGTGTATGGCCATTAGTGTTGCGGGTAATGCATTACAAAAGTAATGTGATTGCAGTACTACATTATATCACGACTTTTCAGTAACACAGTAAAAAAACGCATTACTAATATAAAGAACCTAGGACCGGAATTGAGAACCACTAAATTTAGCCGTGCCTGTGTACTTATTGGTTTCAATATTTTTATTATCAGAAAATTTCACTGACATTAACTTGAAAGTACACTTTTTGTAGACATAAACATAAAACTTGCATTCAAACAATTAAAGATTTGAAAAGTAAATAAAATAATAATTGAAAATAACAGCAACAACAACCAAAAAACAGTCATGAAAATATTAATTACTTAATACTAATAAATAATAATAAAATAAATAAATAAAAACACGCATTCCCCCAACCAACCACCCACCAGTGCTATCCAACAGTAAACGTAGGTACTAAAGGCATAGCAAACATATTAATAACAAGTTTGTAAAAAGGAAATAAAAGGGGACCAAATTTTGCCAAATAACAGAACCTTGTCTATTAAGGTATATCAGATTTTTTCCAGATGTAATGTACCTGTTAACTCTGTCAGCCATAATTTTAGAGTTGGAACTTCTTTTTTCTTCCAAAACAAAAGGATGAATTTTTTGGCAAAGATCAACCCATATCAGACAAACTGTTGTTGTACCCGTTTAAGTATCAAGAATTCTTCGAAAACTCCAAATATAATTAATATAGGATCTGGTTCAATCGGAAAGTCTAGTGTAGCTGAAAAGACTTTAAATATTTTGTTCCAGAAACTCTGTAATTTTGGACACATAACATAGGAATGAGACAGGTTGGAATCTAAGAACTGACATTCGTTACACACTGGGGACACTTCTGGAAATATTTTATTTAATTTACACTTGGAATAATGAAGCCTATGAAGCACCTTAAACTGTATGTGACAATGTCTTGCATTAATAGAACATTTGTGAACAAGTTCAAGACTTTGTTCCCAAATTTCTCTTGGAATTTCTACTGCAAGTTTTTCTTCCCAAGCAGATTTAATGTTCTCCACAGATGGACTTTTCATCTGTTCTAAGCCCTTGTAAAGCAAGGAAATGGTACTACCATCTCTTAAACAACTTTCCAGAAATGTGTCCAGATACATAGGTGATGCTGTGGCATAATTAGTAATGTTAGACTTCACAAAGTCTCTTATTTGAAGGTATCTAAAGAAGTGATTAGAAGGAATACTGTATTTCTCACACAGCTGCTGAAATGAAGCAAAATTTCCATCTACATATAAATCCCCTACTTTTTGCAATCCTACACTTTTCCAAAACTCAAATGCATTATCTAACATCGAAGGGCGAAAAGCGGGGTTAGCTGAGATGGAGAGCAAAAACAACATTTGGGTAAATTTGAAATGAGTCTTTAACTGTTTCCAAATACGAACAGAATTATGAATAACAGGATTATGATTATAAAATGACCTAGTTATACCTTTAGGTGATAAAAATATTGCATTGATTGAATATGAGAGACATTCCTCCTGCTCCAAGAGAAACCAGTTCTCTCCCATTGGAAAAAAGTCTATCCATGAAGTCAGAGCCCTCAGGTTTGCAGCCCAACAATAATAAAGAAAATTAGGTAGGGCAAGCCCTCCTTGCAATTTGGGTTTACACAGGTGGTGTTTAGAAATCCTATGGGCTTTATAATTCCAAACAAAGGGAATCAGGATAGAGTCCAGATCTTTGAAAAAGGATTTGGGCAGGAATACAGGAACATTCTGCACTAGATACAAAAATTGCGGGAGAAATATCATCTTTATTGCGTTTACCCTACCCACGAGCGAAATAGGAAGTGTTCTCCAGAAATTGATCATTGATTTAAGTTTAGACAACAAGGGTTGAAAATTGGCCTTAATTAAGTTGCAATAATTTTTTGTCACCTCAATTCCTAGATATGTGAATTGTTCTGAAGCAGTTTTAAAGGGCAAATGCTTAAGCCACGAAGAGTCTTTAATCGTGACTGACATCAGCACACTCTTGTCCCAGTTAATTTTATACCCTGAAAATGTACCATAGTGATTAATCAAATTAAGAATATTTGGAATGCTTTTGTTGGGCTCAAAAATAAATAAAATTACGTCATCTGCGTATAATGCACGTTTATTATCGGTACTTCTAGTTTTATAGCCTTTAATTCTAGTATGTGTTTTAATTTTTTTTTTTGTCATGGCACTTTTATTATGTGTTTTTTAATCCCTGTTGTTACTAACACTCGCAAAACACGGGAGGTACGCTGCAGGCGTAATCCTCACAACCTTCGTTCAATACATGTATCTGCTATTTCACGACTCTCTCTCTCCGTGGGCCTCTGGAATTGTCATTCAGCTGTTAACAAGGCAGATTTTATTACCTCCATAGCTACACATTCTGACTATAATCTCATGGCTCTAACTGAGACCTGGTTGAGGCCGGAGGACACTGCTACACATGCTACTCTTTCTGCTAATTTCTCTTTTTCCCACACTCCTCGTCAGACAGGGAGAGGGGGTGGGACTGGACTACTAATTTCCAAAGAATGGAAATTTACTCTGATACCGTCCCTGCCAACAATCAGCTCCTTTGAATTCCATGCAGTCACCATTATCCACCCCTTCTACATAAATGTGGTTGTCATCTACCGCCCACCGGGTAAATTAGGTCACTTCTTAGATGAACTGGATGTTCTTCTCTCATGTTTTTCTAATTTTGACACTCCCTTGTTGGTGCTAGGTGACTTCAACATTTACGTTGAGAAACCGCAAGCTGCTGACTTTCAGACTCTGCTTGCCTCTTTTGACCCAAAAAGAGCACCTACTTCTGCTACCCACAAATCAGGTAATCAGCTAGACCTTATTTACACACGACACTGCTTCGCTGATCAAACAATAGTAACTCCACTACAAATATCGGATCATTTCCTTCTGTCTCTCAACATCCACATTACTCCTGAGCCGCCACACACTCCAACACTGGTTGCCTTTCGCAGAAACCTACAATTTCTCTCACCCAATAGACTATCCACCATTGTTTCAGACTCTCTTCCTCCATCTTGCAAACTCTCTGCACTTGATACGAACAGTGCCACTGATACACTCTGCTCCACACTAGCATCATGTCTAGACCGATTATGTCCTCTTGCATCCAGGCCAGCCCGTGCCAGTCCTCCTGCACCCTGGCTCTCGGATGCTCTCCGTGAGCATTGCTCAAAACTTCGGGCTGCAGAGAGAATTTGGCGGAAAATTAAAAATCCTGCACAGCTCTTAACATACCAAACTCTTCTGTCTTCTTCTTCTTCTGTCTGAAAATCAACAATGCCACTACATTTTCCTCCCTCCTCTATCCTCCTCCACACTTACTACTGATGACTTTGCTACATTCTTTTGCACCAAAACTGCAAAAATCATTGCTCAATTTGCTGCACCTACAACAAACACGCAAGATACACCACCAACACCACACACACTCACCTCTTTTTCTCAGCCAAACTCGTGCTATCTAGCCATGCAACCACATGTCCACTCGATCCCATTCCCTCTCATCTCTTGCCATCTTTCCTGCAGTCATACCAACACTGACTCACATAATTAACACATCTCTTGACTCTGGTTTATTCTCCACTTCATTTAAGCAGGCTAGGGTAACCCCACTGCTAAAGAAACCCAACCTGGACCATACACTACTTGAAAACTACAGACCAGTATCCCTGCTTCCATTCATGGCCAAGATTCTGGAGAAAGTAGTGTTCAATCAAGTCCTGGACTTTCTTACTCAAAACAATCTCATGGACAACAAGCAATCCAGCTTTAAGAAAGGCCACTTAACTGAGACTGCCCTGCTCTCTGTCGTGGAGGATCTCAGACTGGCTAAAGCAGACTCAAAATCATCAGTCCTCATTTTGCTGGACTTGTCAGCTGCTTTTGACACTGTCAACCACCAGATCCTGCTATCTACGCTCGAGTCACTGGGCGTTGCGGGCACTGTTATACAATGGTTCAGATCTTACCTCTCTGACAGGTCATTCAGGGTGTCTTGGAGGGGAGAGGTGTCCAACATCTAAACACTGGGGTACCTCAAGGCTCTGTTCTTGGGCCACTTCTCTTCTCCATCTACACGTCATCTCTAGGACCAGTCATCCAGAGACATGGATTCTCCTACCACTGCTATGCTGATGATACCCAGCTATACCTCTCTTTTCATCCTGATGATCCCTCGGTTCCAGCTCACATCTCAGCCTGCCTGTTGGATATTTCACACTGGATGAAAGATCATCATCTTCAGCTGAATCTCCCAAAAACGGAAATGCTTGTAGTTTCTGCCAACCCGACTCTACACCATAACTTTTCAATCCAGATGGATGGGGCAACCATTACTGCATCCAAAATGGTAAAAAGCCTTGGAGTAACGATTGATGACCAACTAAACTTCTCTGACCACATTTCTAGAACTGCTTGATCGTGCAGACTCGCACTCTTTAACATCAGAAAGATCTGACCCTTCTTATCTGAACATGCAGCTCAATTCCTTGTTCAAGCTCTTGTTCTCTCCAAACTGGATTACTGCAACTCTCTACTAGCTGGGCTTCCAGCTAACTCTATCAAGCCTCTTCAACTGCTCCAGAATGCAGCAGCACGAGTGGTCTTCAATGAACCTAAACGAGCACATGTCACTCCGCTGCTAGTCCGTTTGCACTGGCTGCCAGTTGCTGCTCGCATCAAATTCAAAGCTCTGATGTTTGCCTACAAAATGACTTCTGGCCTTGCTCCTTCTTATCTGCTCTCACTTCTGCAGATCTATGTGCCCTCCAGAAACTTGCGCTCTGTGAATGAACGTCGCCTCGTGGTTTCATCCCAAAGAGGGAAGAAACCACTTTCGCGAACACTCACGCTCAATCTACCCAGTTGGTGAAATGAACTCCCTAACTGCATCAGAACAGCAGAGTCACTCGCTATTTTCAAGAAAGGACTAAAAACTCAACTATTTAGTCTCCACTTCACTTCCTAATCTGCAATTGCCTCTCTGGATATCACACTAACTGTACCCAAAAAAAAAAAAAATACTAATACTACTTATACTTTCCTTCTTAGACTTTACAGACCTAAAACTTGCCTATAGCACTTATTCATTGTTGCTCTTATAGTTGTGTAAATTGCTTCCTTGTCCTCATTTGTAAGTCGCTTTGGATAAAAGCGTCTGCTAAATGACTAAATGTAAATGTAATAGCCTCCGCTAAAGGCTCAATCGCTAATGTGAACAAAAGTGGTGACAGTGGACATCCCTGTCGTGTACCTCTGTGTAAATCAAAACAAGAAGACATTGTTTGATTTGTGAGAATTCTTGCACATGGTCTACAGTACAACAATTTAATCCATGAAAGGAAATTATCTCCGAGATTAAACTTCTTCAAAACGGCAAAAAAGTAAGGCCACTCAATTTGATCAAATGCCTTCTCTGCATCCAATGACAGAAGGGCTAGATCTTGTTGCGAGTTATTGGAAGAGTACATTATGTTGAAAAGACGCCTAAGATTAGAAGAAGAGTTACGTTTTGGTATGAACCATTTTGATCTAGATGTACTAAGTTTCTAATAACTTTAATTAGCCTGCACGCCAAAATTTTTGCCAGAATTTTTTGATCTGAGTTTAGGAGAGAAATTGGTCTATAAGAACTCAGGTCCTCTGGGTTTCGTCCTATTTTAGGGATTACAGTAATAATTGCTTCATTTAAGGTGGATGGCAGAGATTGCTCTATAAATGCCTGTTTATAAACCCTGTATAAATAAGGTGATAGTAGATCATTGCAGGCTTTATAGAACTCATTACAAAATCCATCTGGACCAGGAGTTTTACCACCTTTTAGAGATTTTATAGTAGCTGATATTTCTTCAGTTGTAATTTCTACGCCTAACTCCTCAACTTGCTCCTGACTTAATGAGGGTAGATTTTGTTGATCTAGAAATTGCGCTATCACTGTAGAGTCTATATTTTCTTTAGACGAATAAAGTGTCTCATAAAACATCTGAAATTTACTATTTATATCCCTAGAAGAAGTAAGAAATTATCCTGTGTTTGATTTAATTTTGTATATTGTTCGTTCAGATGCTGTTTTGCTTAGTTGTCTAGCTAAAAGTTTTTGTGGTTTATCACCAAATTCGAAATATTTTTGTTTAACATACTGAAAAGATTTGGAAATTTTAGAACAGAGAATTTGATTTAATTTATATTTGAGTGCACAATTTTTTTTTTATATTTTTAATACATGGGTGTTTTGCATTTTCCATATCTAATTTGCCAATTTGGGTTTTTAATATCTCTGATTCAGGCCTATTTTTCTTTCTCTGAGATGCTTGATAAGAAATAATACACCCTCTAATGGATGCTTTAAATGTGTCCCATAAGACCCCTGTAGAAATGTCAGGTTTGTCATTGAATTCAAAAAAGGTTTTTATATCATGTTTTAGGTGATTAACAAAGATTTTGTTTGTAAGTAAGTGACAATTAAGTCTCCAATTTCTTTGTGGTTTCTCCATATTATCTATTTTAATTGAAAAAGTCACAGGGCTGTGATCTGAGAAAATAATATCATGATATTTTGCTGTACAAACCTGGGACATAAGTTTACCATCCAGAATGAAATAATCTATTCGTGTATATATGTTATGCACTTGAGAGTGAAAAGAGTAGTCCCTCGGTGTCGGATAGAGAATTCTCCACACATAAAACATATTAGAATTAGTTATATATGAATTCAAAAATTTACTGGAATTGGATTTAACTATTTTTGAAGAGTAGGATTTATCTAAATACGGGTCTAGAACACAGTTAAAATCGCCCCCAATTATGAGATTTGTATCTGAAATTTTTGGAATTAGATTAAACACTTTTTTAAAAAACTCAGGGTTGTCACAGTTTGGCCCGTAAATATTGACTAGAGTTAATGACACAGAAAATATTTCCCCAACAACAATAACGTATCTCCCGTCTTTATCTGAAATAGTGAGATTATGTTTAAATGGAACTCCTTTACGGATAAGGATAGCTGTTCCTCTCGATTTTGCAGAAAAATTGGAAAGATAAATTTGTCCGATCCAGTTGCACCTGAGCCTAACATGGGCAGTACGTTTCAAATGAGTCTCTTGAAGAAACATGATATCTGACAACAGCGATTTTAAATGAGACAATATTTTTCCTCTTTTCACCAGCTCATTCAGACCTTTTACATTCCAAGTGGCAAAATTTAAAGGCGCCCCTTTTACGTTTACATTATTACACATAAACTGTGATTACCGCAGAAAACAATCTGTTTCGACAAGTTACCTACACACCAGAAAATGGTACCATGGAAACCTTTAGCACTGACCCTCCCTCCAAAAAAAGCGTTTGATAACTGAACATGTTTAGCTGTTACAGGAACCAATATACAGCAGAACTTACCACGAAGTAGAAGGCAATAAAAGGGTAAAAAAAAAGAACAAAGAGAAAGGAAAATCCGACCTTTTAGTTTGCAGGGACTTCACACAAAAAAAGTTCAACAGCGAGTCCGCCAGCTTTCAGAAGCTTAAACAAAACAACAAGCAAAATGTCTCGGAGTTATTGCTAAGCATTTAGCTCTACTTATTTGTGCCAAAATGTTCGATTGCAAATTTCCATGCTTCGTTTGCGTCGGTGAAAAGCTTCTCTCCTTCACTGTACGTCACTCGCAGCTTTGCTGGGTACAAAATGCCGAACTTCACACCGGGTTTATCCCGGAGGATCTGTCTTACTTTGGCAAAGGCTGCCCGACGTTTGACCACAGTCGGGGGATAGTCTCTGAAGATCTGAATTGATCGACCTTTGAAGGTTAGTTTTCTCTGTGATAACACTTTTCGCATGAAGTTTTCCATGGTATGGCCAGAGTGTATCCGAGCAATGAGTGTCCGTGGTGGGTCACTGTCCTCTGGGCGGACGCGAAGAGCTCGGTGAGCACGATCTAGGACGGGCAGCTCATCTAATCCAAGTGTGACGAGGGTATAGAGTAGGGTTTAAATCTTTTTAAATAAAAATAACCGACTACGCCACCCCAGGAGTTACCCAGGGAAACAACTATTAGAAAAGGACACAGGTTCGTTTCTCCCAGAAAGGCACAGAGACGTGAGTTAATGAAAAAGTACAAAGATATTTATTTGGAATAAAACTATCAAATAGTACGGTTCTTAAAAACACATCAAAAACTCCCACTTCATTATTAAACACAAGAAACAATAAATAAACAAAACCAAACCAGGATTGGAGGTTCCACCTGACTGGGTACGAGTGGACAGACTTTACCCCAGCACACGCACACACCACAGTGCACTCAAATATCACGCTATCACACACTCAGTGTCCACAGCACACGATAGAGAAACACCACCACCAGTGGAAAGTGACCCGTCATCCACCGGGGGAAACCTCAGCTCCTGAAATAAATAAAAATAAAAATCAATAACCAACAAAACACAAATAAGTGGGTCAATCAGGTTAACACCTACTTTACATGATCTAATTTAAAGATAGCTACAGCTGTATTTACACCATCTGACCTACACTAGACCCAACATTAACTGTTACTAGAAATAAGACTAAACTCACAAAACAATACTCTTAATAACGAAAAACAAAAATCAATACTTTGCATAAATAAAGACACAACAAAAAAACAGAAGAATGCTTATGTTGACAAATCAATTATCCAACACAAATAAACAAATGAAAGAATGAAGGGGAGCACAAAGCAGCGCGCTAAGAGTTATTGCAGGCAGTCCCCGCTAGCAGCTGCATTGGTGGTGTCCAAGCGGCAGCCAATACGCCGCCGTTAGCATTAGCAGCAGTTGCAGACGGTCTCCGGTAACCACGGCAATAGCGATGAACACGGGAGCTAGTAAACAAATGATACCAGAGGAAGATCCGACATAAGAGAGAAAGAAAGGGGAAAAGGGAGGATCCTAAGGAGAAAAAGCGCAAACAAGCCCATTAACATGGTCCTTTAAATGATCACACCATATCATACGTGCTTCACTTACCAATGGGCGCACACTCAGACACATTCTAATCACGCGTTGGTCGATACAATACAGCGAGGTGCCGGAATTAATAGCTGTACAGCATGAAACACGCAGGTTAAAATGCGGCTAAACCCCATTACATCAGCCAGTTCAAAGCCATCACATACCTGCAACTGAACAGTCATCCAGCCACCACAGCCAAGGGAAAAGCCACCGCCACACGATGCACTAGAACAATGCCAAGAGAGAGCTTAACGTGGGTCGATTCAAACAACTTACAAAATTCAGAACGAGCGCAGAGCCTCTACCTGTAGCCGCGGCTACAGACACCCAAACCAGTGTGTCGGAGTCGGACGTGACGTATCCCAAGCAACGACCAATCAGGTTTAAAAAGGCGGTGCTACGTGCCAATTGGCCAATGTCAATGCCAATCAGCTGCACAGCACCATCACATTTTGGTTACTCATTTCAATCAGCTGCATTACACCATCACATTCCACCCCCAATTTCTGCAACGTCGACCCGACGGTGAACTAAACATATCATTAATCGACGAGCCTAATTCCAAGGGCGAAAGAATGTACCAAAAGGGTTACTTGCTATACTGGACACTGTCCCTGTACCTACAGCTCGTGGAAGGTGGTGCAGGTTAGAATGCTGACCCGCCATACTTCTCACAGTTCTCCTTACCACGACTTCTGCTGCTTTTACAGGGTTAGAGGGCACCACTTCAGGCTGCACAGTCTCCCCAGTTGCTCGACCCTCCAGTTCCTCGTCTACCACCCGAGGAACAGGGGGGACAGCACCCTGTGACCTTGACCTTCCTCTAAGCTCTGGTGTCTCAGGAACTAGAACCAGCAGGTCTCCATCACACTCCTCATCTGAAGGCTGCATGCCATCACCCATTGCAGGTTCAGGTGGACTAGGAAGCAGATTCGGACCAAGCTGGGCCTTCAACAAGGATCTGTGTACATGTTTAGTTTTACTGAGGTCTGCAACAGGAGCAATAGTATAGACTACACCACTTTCAGTAGGTGCTTGTAGGACTTGGTAGACCACTGAGCTCCACAGGTCTTGGATTTTACATCTACCTCGCACAATATGATCGCAAAGGTAAACTAGTTGACCCTCCTTCAGTGGTGCTTCCCTTACCTGAAGATCATGCCGGGCCTTCCGCCGGTCGGCTGCGGCACCCAATCGCTCACGAGCACCTTCAAAAGCGACTTGTAACCGATCTTGCTGTTCCACAATCCACCCATGAACACTGCCGGCTGACGGCTCTTTAACTCTACCCAAGAGGAAATCAATGGGAAGTTTAGGTTCCTGTCCAAACATCAAATAATACGGGGATTCTCCAGTTGACTGGTGAGGAGTAGTGTTGTACGCAAAGAGAACCTGAGGGAGACAAAGTGGCCAATCACTCTTTTTAGAAGGTGGAAGAGAACGCAGCAGATCATGCAACGTTCTATTGAAACGCTCACATTGACCATTTCCAGCAGGGTGGTATGGAGTAGTACGTGACTTTACAACTCCATACAACCCACACAGCTGCTGAATCAAAGTGGACTCAAAATTACGACCTTGGTCGGAGTGGTTGCGACCTGGCACCCCAAATTTACAAAACCATTGTAAATTGGGCTACAGTCTCGGCCCGTTGGTCTCTAGTGGGTATAGCTAAGGTGTACTTTGTAAATATGTCAGTCATGACCAACACATTTTCTAGGCCAGATCTTGAAGGCTCCATCAAAGTGAAATCGAGAGCTAAAATCTCGTTAGGCCGAGAAGCCAGAAGATGTCCCATATAACTACTGGGAGCAAAGGGGGTGCCTTTAGCACACTGGCAGCGCTCACACTCCTGGCACCAGCGTGCAATGTCAGCAAACATACCCGGCCAGTAACATCTCTGACGAACCAGCTGGGAAGTACGCTCAACCCCCTGATGTCCATGCTGCTGATGCAGCTGGGTCAAGACCTCAGTCTTCATGACGGCTGGTAGTAACACCTGGAGAACTTCCTCTCCGCCATCCGGCCGTGACACACGCCGATAGAGCACCCCTTCAATTTCCACAAGGCGGCCCCATTGGCGAAGCAAGATGACTGCCAAGCGAGAGAGCTGCTTACGCTCCTCCGAGGTAGGGCGCAACTTACGCCTCCAAAACACCAACACCTCACCAATGACTGTGTCTGCTTCCTGCAGAGCACCCATGTCACTGCCAGAGGGGCAGGGAAAGGCAGTAACTTGATTGACCCGATCTATACTTTATTTCAAAGTCAAATGCAGACAATTGAGCAGCCCAACGATGCTCCATTGCACCTAACTTGGCAGAATTCAGGTAGCTAAGGGGGTTGTTATCAGTAAAGACAATACACTTCTGGCCTAACAAATACTCCCTGAACTTTTCAGTCATGGACCACTTGAGTGCCAAAAACTCCAATTTCATTGAACTATAATTAGATGGATTACGCTCGGTGGGCCTAAGACTGCGGCTGCCATATGCTATTGGTCGCACCTTGCCTTGTTGTTCCTGTGAGAGGACTGCCCCCAAGCCTCCCTGACTGGCATCGATCTCTAAAATAAAAGGCAGAGAAAAATCAGCATAGGCCAACACTGGAGCACTAGTTAGCTTAATTTTCAACCCCTCAAAGCTACTTTGACATTCTGTGGACCAAGAAGCCGCAAAGTCATGGGCATTGCCCTTTCGCTGTTTTGGGTTTGCAAGCTGAGCCACCAGCCTATGGAGGGGGGCAGCCAATTTGGAAAACCCCTCCACAAAACGACGGTAGTAGCTAGCAAACCCCAAAAATGAGCGCAACTCGGTAACGCTGGTCGGGCAAGGCCAGTTGGCCACTGCCTCCACTTTACCTGGATCGGTAGAGACCCCCTCTGACGAAATAACGTGACCCAAATAACGCACTTCCCTTTGAAAGAAAGCACACTTGGATAACTTGGCCTTCAACCCTTCCCTCTGCAGACGGCTCAGGACAACCTCCATCCGTGCCAGATGTTCATCTATAGAGGAGGAAAAGACAATAATATCATCCAAATACAGGAGGAGGGATTGGCACTGTTGATCCCCAAACAACCGTTCCATCAATCGTTGGAAGGTGCTTGGGGCATAACACAGTCCAAACGCCATCCTATTCCACTCAAAAAGGCCAAAAGGGGTACAGAAGGCAGTATTAGGCTTGTCCATCTCAGTTACAGGCACCTGGTTATACCCACTGGCTAGGTCCATGGTGGAAAACCAACAGGCCCCAGCCAGCGAGTCCAAAGTTTCCTCAATACGTGGTAGAGGGAATGCATCCTTTCTGGTTTTCGCATTCAAACGACGGTAGTCTACACACATGCGCAGACCACCGTCTTTTTTCTTAACCAGGACAATGGGCGAAGCATAAGGACTGGAACTTTCTCTAATCACCTGGGTCTCTAGCAGTTGGTTGATATGTGCCTTTACCACCTCATACTCAGACGGAGGGATGCGCCTGAACCGCTGCCTGACAGGGATCTCATCTAACAATGGTATATCGTGAGATATCAGGTTTGTACAACCCAAATCACCATCGTAACTGGAAAACACAGGCAAATACTTCAACAGCAATGCCCTAACTTTACGCTGCTCTACCTCAGGCAGTTTTGACAGGTCTAAAGTGGCTATTTGCTCCTGCACAGAAGGAGAAGACTGTGCACTTACCCTAGCGGCCACCATGTTTACCTCTGCGACCTCTGGGGGTAACGTAACTACATCAACCTTACTCACAACGCCCACAATAGTTCTGGCGTACAATACCACATCTATAGTGCCCACGTTGACTATGGGCACATAGACCGTACCACCATCCACCTTTAGGAGCGCAGGAGAGGCCAGCAAACCTGCAGGGAGACCAGAAATTGGAGGTTCAAACAGTACAGCATTACCAGAATACTGCACCGAACAAGTTGTAGCAACAAATTTTACAGTGCCACCTGGGATGCGACACGCCCGACGTCCACGCACTCTGACTTGTCCTTCTGCATCTTTAACTGGCTGAACTCCAGCTTGATGACAATTTTGTAAGGCCTGAAAGATAAAACTAGGGGCCTGTGATACTGCCGGTAAATCAAAAAGGCCTGTACCATGCTGGCCGAATAGCTCCTGGTAGCAGCGGCTCAACACATTCATACCCAATACACCAGGTGTTTGTGCACACATGCCCCCAGGAGGATCCTTAACAACCAGCACGCCACAGCCTGAAACTACTCGCCCACAAAGCTCTATCTAATTCCAAATAACCAATATAAGGAGTTGAAAGACCATTTGCAGCTCTAAGCTGTAACCAATGACATGATCTAAGCTGTTCTTGACCCCACAGCCCAAAATTAGTCATGAAACAACTCTCAGTAATGGTGGACACCATGGAGCCGGTGTCAACCAAACAAGGGACCTGAACCCCACCTATAGTTACAACGAGCTTCGGACATGTAGACATTAAACACGGCATATGATCATTAGAGCCTACCCTTTTCCCAACCAAGTTATGGCCCTGTAACTTGGTGGGAACTAGTTTTCCGACGGCTGGCTGGAGGATGACTGCTCGCGTCTTGTTAAAGCAGAAGGCTGATGGTGCACGGACCGACATCCACCCACCATCGCAATTTCTCGCAAAATGGCCTGGCTGACGACACCTTCTGCAAATAACAGGGTTAACTTTAGGTGGCGGCAAACTGGGTGAACAACTCTGAAGCAGAGACATACTTTGAACTAGTTGATTTAATTGTTGCTGCTGCTTCAGCAACATGTCCCGCAATTCAGTCATTTCAGACTTTGCCCCACTACTAACACTTCGATTCCCCTGCACCCCATTCTGAATACCATAAACTGATGGAACAGACTGACTTCGGCCCCGCGCTCCCCCAGGCATGCCCTCTCTTTCCCACCGAAGTGCTTCACCACGTACGTCAACCAATGTGGCAGTAGGTTGACGCCGAACAAACTGCTTAAGTTCACGACGAAGGGTGCAATCATTAACATTTTCCACAAACTGATCTCGCAGTAAAATTTCTGCATTAGGCATGCCATGAGGTGACTGACCTTTAACCTTTTCCAGAAGGCTCATCAGGGCTAAGGAAAACTCCACCAAAGTCTCCCCTTCCTGCTGTCTTCTGGAAAAGAATGACTCCTGAAGAGCTACATAAGACTTAGTACAGCCATATAGATCGCGCAATACCTGAATCACCCGCTTTGGATCCTCCCTTTCACTCTGTGGCCTATAACGAATTTCCTCTCTTGCCTCTCCCTCCAGGTGATCAAACAAGAAAAATGCCCGATCAGCTGAAGACAAATGGCGAAGACGCATACAAGCCTCTGCTTCTTCCACCCACTCATTGATGTCAATTCCGGACCGGCCACTGAATTTTGGACATTTACGGTCTCGAGGAACGAAAACAAATCGTTCGGTTGACGAGGGACCAGCATCAATGAGGGGAGGATCTGAAACAACAGGAATAGAAATATTAGATGGACCCGGCAGTGCAGCTGGCACCTGCTCTTGCCGTAGTCGCTTATTATCAGCTTTTAATTGAGTTACCAACTCCCTCAACTCACGCAATTCATCTTCCATTGCTACAACGTACAAGCGAAAAGTCAATGTTTGTTGACTCACCAAAAAGAATAGGGGAGGGAGACTGCCGCAATTCAATTCCTAACAAAATGAAAATATACAAAAACACACGTCTCTGCACACAATGAGGGGGAACCCTGCCGACTATGCCAGAATGTGACGAGGGTATAGAGTAGGGTTTAAATCTTTTTAAATAAAAATAACCGACTACGCCACCCCAGGAGTTACCCAGGGAAACAACTATTAGAAAAGGACACAGGTTCGTTTCTCCCAGAAAGGCACAGAGACGTGAGTTAATGAAAAAGTACAAAGATATTTATTTGGAATAAAACTATCAAATAGTACGGTTCTTAAAAACACATCAAAAACTCCCACTTCATTATTAAACACAAGAAACAATAAATAAACAAAACCAAACCAGGATTGGAGGTTCCCACTGACTGGGTACGAGTGGACAGACTTTACCCCAGCACACGCACACACCACAGTGCACTCAAATATCACGCTATCACACACTCAGTGTCCACAGCACACGATAGAGAAACACCACCACCAGTGGAAAGTGACCCGTCATCCACCGGGGGAAACCTCAGTTCCTGAAATACATAAAAATAAAAATCAATAACCAACAAAACACAAATAAGTGGGTCAATCAGGTTAACACCTACTTTACATGATCTAATTGAAAGATAGCTACAGCTGTATTTACACCATCTGACCTACACTAGACCCAACATTAACTGTTACTAGAAATAAGACTAAACTCACAAAAGAATACTCTTAATAACGAAAAACAAAATCAATACTTTGCATAAATAAAGACACAACAAAAAAACAGAAGAATGCTTATGTTGACAAATCAATTATCCAACACAAATAAACAAATGAAAGAATGAAGGGGAGCACAAAGCAGCACGCTAAGAGTTATTGCAGGCAGTCCCCGCTAGCAGCTGCATTGGTGGTGTCCAAGCGGCAGCCAATACGCCGCCGTTAGCATTAGCAGCAGTTGCAGACGGTCTCCGGTAACCACGGCAATAGCGATGAACACGGGAGCTAGTAAGCAAATGATACCAGAGGAAGATCCGACGTAAGAGAGAAAGAAAGGGGAAAAGGGAGGATCCTAAGGAGAAAAAGCGCAAACAAGCCCATTAACATGGTCCTTTAAATGATCACACCATATCATACGTGCTTCACTTACCAATGGGCGCACACTCAGACACGTTCTAATCACGCGTTGGTCGATACAATACAGCGAGGTGCCGGAATTAATAGCTGTACAGCATGAAACACGCAGGTTAAAATGCGGCTAAACCCCATTACATCAGCCAGTTCAAAGCCATCACATACCTGCAACTGAACAGTCATCCAGCCACCACAGCCAAGGGAAAAGCCACCGCCACACGATGCACTAGAACAATGCCAAGAGAGAGCTTAACGTGGGTCGATTCAAACAACTTACAAAATTCAGAACGAGCGCAGAGCCTCTACCTGTAGCCGCGGCTACAGACACCCAAACCAGTGCGTCGGAGTCGGACGTGACGTATCCCAAGCAACGACCAATCAGGTTTAAAAAGGCGGTGCTACGTGCCAATTGGCCAATGTCAATGCCAATCAGCTGCACAGCACCATCACATTTTGGTTACTCATTTCAATCAGCTGCACTACACCATCACACAAGCACCTCCATGAGCAGTTTAGCCACCAACTCTCTGGCTCCTTGGCCGTTTTCCATGCCTTCTCGGATTCCTGTAATTCTTATATTTTGCCTCTTCGAACAGCCCTCCAGATTGATGCATTTCTCAGTTAATTCTGACACCTGCTCGGACAGACTTTTGACTTCAGCTTGTAATTTCGTAACAGCATCTGCCAAGGATGTAGCGTTCTGTTCAAGTTGTTGGAGAGTTGCACGGTGCTCATTTATGGTTATCTGCATTGCGTCAAACTTTGTATCAATTTTTTTTTCCAGCGTCGCAATCTCTCCTTTCAAACTTTCTTTAATGTCAGTTTTAACGTTGAGCATCTCCACTCGGAGAGATTCAATTGCCAGCAACACCGGGTCGTTACTTGCTGTTGAGCTGGTCTCTTCCAACGCGCTCTTGCTCTTGGCCGAACTTTCTCCCTCAGCGACATCTTTCTTTCCTGCTTTCTTCGACGGCATTTGTAAACACGCAAATTGCAACAAATATTGAACGTATGCAACACTATAAAGGATTAGAGAGCACTGACGAGCTTTTTGTTGTCTTGTTTTTATGAAATTTGAGTGAAAGTAAGCGGAGCTACACAACCAACGTCTTACTCCATCGTCTACCCGGAAGTCTCCCCCTCGTGCCTGTGTACTTATTAAGGCATAATTTGTCAATGTAAAAAAAAAAAAAAAAAAAACAACACATGTAAAACATTTTACAATGATAATTATAAAAGCATTCAATTCATTGTTCATCACAACTTAATTTATTAAACTAACAAAATATGCTTGTTTTTAGGCTATAAATCTCTTGATGCTATGGTCACACATATTCCACTGCAATCTGCAGTCTACAACTTTGCCTATCCAGTCTTAAAGGCACCCTATGAAGAAAATCTAAGTGTACCTAGGAGCAATCAAATAATAAGAGATCAGTGTATGAGAATGGCCATACTGTGAGCCTCAGACACCATTTCCCCTTCTCATGTAAAATCCACCAGTGTAAAATCCCAGTGGACAATAATCAGAACACAGAATAGACTGCTGCGTGACACACAGGGCACACCCTCATCATTTGCATTTACTTTGGATCAGGTTTTGAATCATTTAGACCTGGCGAGCAGCCACGTCATCAGGATGAGATCACTAGTCAAAACCCACACTGATAAAGTATGCTGCTCTGGGGTCATTAATATGCACTCCTCTGTTTGTGAACGATCAAAAACGCCTCATTTTACATTTTAAATTACTGTTTCTAAACTTGAAATCTAGTGACCAAAATATACACGCACCCTTCCCCAGCATACTGTCAAATTTTTTTAAATCCCTAGACTACAGCTAACTAGGTAAATGCATAATATATGACTCACAAATTAAGTTATTCCCATTTTCTGGTAAATAAAGAGCCTGGGGACATTGGAAAGTTGCACTTTTGGTGATGTGGTGTGCTCACGTGATGCTTGGCAAACTTCACACCAAGTGTACAACAGCTGCTGTGGCACTTTCCATACACTTTCAAAGGTGTCTAAGACATGTTGGAGTTCCCAACCTGATAGGGAACATTCAGGTTATGTCTGTAACACAAGTTACCTGAAGGAGAGAGCAGAGATGTGTGTTTTCTTTGCTTCAAACTCTGACTGCGGCATGAAACATGAAACCCTCTTTTAGGAAATGTGCGCTATGGGCATAACCAGAATGTTTATGGAGATGTGCCGTGGCAAAATAATTACAGGAGAAATCAAAAGATAACAGGTGAAATTAGCTAATCTAAACTATAGCCTAGAGACCGAGTAAAATAATGAATTAATCTTTACTTTCTCTTATAATTTTATTTATGCATTATAGTTTTGTCTTGTTGTCTATGTGGCAACATTTATGTGTTTTTGTGAATCATGTTCGGGAATCAACATATTACATTTTAATTAGATTTAAATGATCTAAACAACTCACCACTAGACTTGTAGGCTGTAGCTTCTACCTTTTTTTTATTTAGAGTTAATCTCACATCCTGAATACATGCATATTCCAGACCCTTATATCTTCTTCTGTCGAAAGTCTGTATGTCAGTCTTTAAGAAATCAGTTGTTATTTTCCTGAAGAGTGCATACATTGACAGGGGAGTGTCATGACTGAAAGCTTGTTGGACAGAGAAGTTGGCCACTCATCAAAGAGACGAGCCTCAAAGGTTTATGGACTGATGAGACAAAATTGCCCTTTACCAAATTAATAGAAAGGCTCAATTTTGGAGAAAGAATATGCTCATGATCCCAATCTATACAAGCTTATCCGAAGAACACAATGGTAATGTCACGACTTAGGCTTGCATGACTTATTCTGGGATAGGCACGTTATTCTTCACTGAAGATACGGCACATGATTGCAGCAGAAAAATGACAGAACATTTTGACAGCCAATTTAAAGAAAGATGCTACATGATTGGGAGATCATTTGTTTGTTATTACAGATAATTCAACATAACCTGGTAAGTTTTCACTGTTAAATTAGAGTTTTTGTCACTTCAATTTAAAAATGTACAGTATCCTGAAACAGTTTGCTTTAGGTTGTGCCACATACTACAATCCAGCAGGTGGTGGAATATGTTTTCCAAGCCCCAGTTAAACACCAGAAGTCAGACACACGATTGCTGGGTTCCATTTAAAAGGGCTTAATCACTGTTTCTCCATATGCGTTCTTTAGCGGTCTTGCGTCCTCGTGTTCTACTGCAACATCATCATCAGCTGCCCAAGTTCAGTTCCAATACTCAAGACCGCAAGTACGGAGGACGCGTGAAACTTCCCGGTTGTAATCTTGATATCGAGGATGCACTGATGCAGACTTGAGCACCGAATTCGCTCTGGAAGTCCCAGAAGTCATTGCGAGTGGAGGTGGGAAGCGCAGCATTTTATTTAGATTTATTATTAAAGTTCAGAGATATCATTTATTTACGCCAGTAGTTTCCCTAAATGAAACGGTGAAAGCAAACATCACCATGAACATCTTAATAAAGGAATAAACACATTAAGGGTGTTTGTTGGCTGAAATTCGTATTAAAATCTGTTTTATTTATATTGTGCAAAGTATATTTACAATGTTTTTATGCAACATATATATTTTGAAAAGGGGAAAAACAATAAGTCATTGTATGAATGCTGTAATGTTTAAATAATATACCATTTAAAACGCGTGAAGGTCATGTGACCATCAAGAAGAACGCAGCATCTCATTTCTCAAAGGATGCATTCTCTGCCCTCGCGGTCTCCTGAGTTCGTTTATCTGAGGACACCTGGCATAACCGGTCTCTACAAGAACGCAAGTCCGTTCTCTGCATTCTTGGAATTGGAAACAGCCAACCACTATGGCCTAATCCCTTCAAAGGGTTTACCCTACAAAGTGACAGCTTCGAAGGGATGAAGGGTGTGGGGTGAAAAAAAAGCTTCTCTTTGGAATGCTCTTCTGTATCATCTTAACAAGACTGTCATAGAGATGTGCCTTTGCTGCACTTTTTGTGCATTAGTTAATGCTCTCAAAACAAGCCTGTAGAGGCTTTATTTGTTTACTCAATCATTTTCATTTCGGTTTAGTCCCTTTAATAATCTGGGGTTGCCACAGTGGAATAAACTGGCAACTTATCCAAAATATGTTTTACGCAGCAGATGCTTTTCCAGCTGGGAAACATTCACACTCATACACTACAGACAAGCCTACCCAATTCACCTATACCACATGTTTTTGGACTTGTAGGGAAAACTAGAGCAACCAAAGGAAACCCATGCGAACACGTGGGAGAACATGCAAACTCCACACAAAAACAGCAACTGACCCAGCCAAGGTTCTTGCTGGGAGGCGAAAGTGCTACCCACTGGGCCTTATGTTATACCACCGCAGTATGTTGAATGCATTAATAGTTTAATTTTTTAATAATTATTTTATTTCTAACCATTTGTTTTATATGTACCTTTGTTCGTAAATACAACACTAATTGCCTAGAAAAATAATACATATTTATAAAAATTCGTTTTTACTTACATTTATTCTTTTTCACCAGACAACTTCCATGTGTGTGTTTTACTTATTTTAAGATAGAAATGGTTGACAACCTTTATACATATAACTCTTTATCATTATTTATTTTTGTTTTGACTATCCCCTTGTATTTAACCCTTGTGTATTGTTCAAATTAACTACACGTTTGTGGCGTTTTTTTTTATTTTTAAATTTTTTTTGCCCTATTGACTTCCATTACACCTTTTTTTTTTCAAAGCTGACACCATATTTATTCATTTATATTCTTTTTGGCTTATAGTCCCTTTATTAAACTAACCCAGCCGAGGCTCAAACCAGCGACTTTCTTGCCTACAGCGCCACTGCATCACCTGACACCATATTGGTGTAATCATTAAATGGAGAGTAATCCTTTAGGTAACACTTTATAATAACTACACACTATAAATCATTTACTAAGCATTAGCATCTAGTGAATTCATTATTTGTTACCATCCTTTAATATTTTAACTAAAGTTCTGTGTAAAGCCCTGCTTGCTTGAAAATGTAATCTAACCTATTTGAGCATCTTATAGAGATAGAAACACTAAGAGCTGTTTTGCATCAAACTTTGTTTTGGAATGACCCAAATCATAAACTATTGTATAGTCTTGGAGTTAAGGGTATGTTTTTATTTGTTTAAAAAAAAAATATTTGATTTAGAGACATTTCTATCGTTATTTATTATTTAAAAAATGTACTTGAGCATAGAAATGCAAACAGAAAAACATATATTATGTGTAAAAGAGTCTATCTTTTTTGTGTATTTTCTAAAAGTATCACTTCAGGCACCAGTTCTGTTTTTAAAGTATTGATTTGGAACAGTATACAAAAGAAGGAAAAAACGAACCCTTATCAGTTTTCTTTTTTCATTGACTGGTCTTGATTGTTACACATTCATTTTATTTGTAGATTGTTTGACATAGTTGCGATGTGTTCTATTCCTTTGTAATATATAATACTTTCTGTCACCTTGTACTTACATACATCCTGCCATACATACCGTGACTAGAACAACAACCCAGGAGAATACAGGCTATTTCTGAGGCTAAGGGTGGCTCAAAAAAGTATTGATAGTTGTATAAATATTATCACATTAACAGTTATCTGAATTAAATTTTGTTGATTGCAATTCATTACATACTGTATCTTCCTATCAAAGCTATCTGACATCATCAACAGGAATTTGTTCTGTGAAAGAAAAGAAAATGTACAACAATAATGACAACAATTTAAAAGTAACATCGGAATGTTTTATTCGTTCACTTTTTTTTTTTAGAAAATAAAACACAACCAATAAATACAAAGATAAAAAGCAACGTTTTTGTGAGGAGCCTCACTGTATTCCAATAGTAGCATTTTTGTTTATATAATTGCGCAAATATTTTTCTTTTACTGTGCTCAATGACAGTGGGCAGCGACACCCAAAGCAGACGGGTCACAATGGATTGCATTAAAACATGAAACAGGCATGCAGATCCATGAGTGATCTTTGCACACGCATACACACATGCGTTCTCTCTCTCTCTCACACACACACACACGCACACACACATACAAAATGAATTGGCACATTAAAGACAACATCGAGAAACATTTCTCTCTCTTCTTTTTTTTTTGCAAAATATACCCTATATACACACACAAAAAAAACAAGAATAAACCCCAGAAACCATCTCCATACCTATAGTTCCGACTTGCCTGTCCAAATTCGGACACTTTCAATTTTTAAATGTCACTTTGACTTAAAGGTGAAGTGTGTACTTTTTTGCCACAAATATTACACTTTTGCAAAAGAAAAAAAAAAAATTCTCGATCTGTAATTTGTCAGACAAACAAATATTGACACCCCAAACGCATGCCATTGGTTGATCAACAATTCAAATAATGTTTAATTAGTGCAAAGGTGTTTCAATTTTGACAAGAATCAATTCATTGTCTCAACACTTCAACCAATCCCAGCAAATTATTAACATCAAAAAATTACACACATCACCTTTTAAGTAAATTCAGTAAAACGTAAACTTACATGAGCCACTGTCTCTTCAAATTCATGGTAAGCTTTCTACTAAAATCACCACAGTAGATTGCTCCATAGAGAGTTAAACAATACACTTAATGTACAAACACAATATCACTCATGTTGCCACTGTTGCAGCCCCATGGTTTCGTTAAAATTCAGTGTGTTTTCCTCCTGCTTGGTGTATAAGGCAGAGAGAGGCAGAGCTCAGAGCTAGTCATGTTATCAAAGATATATGTCATAATCTCAAAGCTGTTGAAATCTCATCAGTGTCCTCAAGGGTTTGGCAGGAATATCTGGCACAGAAAATGTCAAAAACAAAAATAGCACAGAAGACAATAGAGGTTAAAGGTTTAAGAAATGTGCCAAGTTTTGCATTCCCACTCTTATAGTAGATGTGCCTTCTCACTGGAGGACATAAAGGCTCATTCATATGGGCTGTACTGACCCAAGCAAAAGGAAAAGAAAAGAAAAAAAAAAAAGAAGAAGAGGCAAGTAGAAGTCGAAGCCAGTGTTGATCAAGTGTTGAGCTCTTGTGTTATCTGACCTCCAGGCAGTCCAGGTACTCCAGAGCCAGCTCATAGCAGAACCTGTACTGCTCCTGTCAACAACAGCAAGGACAGACTGTATCAGCTTCTTTGGTCATATTCATAGACTACATCCACTTTATAACTGAGTTACTGAATATGTGAATGTATGTTTGCCTATGCATCGTCAATTTAATAATAAAAAATGTGTTGCAAAATATAAAGCTTATACAAAAGCACAAGCAAATCAAAATAAATAAATAAATATATGTTACTGTTATGGTAGATGAATTATCAATGCAGATTCTAGTAGAAACTATAACTTGGCATGTTTATTTCAAAGCAGATTGTCACAGTCACCAGCGATCTAACCATCAGAGATTGCTGAAGAACATTGCATAGAACTACAAATCCGCCATTTAATGGACTACAAGATCCAGTCATGTTCCCACCCACACATCTGGCCTAGATCACCATGATTTGCTGAAGCTACTCATGCAACTAATTGCATGGACTATAAATTCAGCACATAAAAACAAAGAAGTTGTTGAGTCTTGTTGAAATGTATAGTGAACATTACGACACATTTATCTTGCCTAGTCTTGCCGTATACTGATCTTTACTTTTTGTTTGTTTATTCCTGTATGCTGCCTGCCTTTTGACCATCTGCCTGTTTACTGACCACGTCTCTGGATTGCCCCTGTACATCTCTTTAGTCCTGTATTGACTGTTGCCTCTCTGACCATTGTCTGTGTAATAAACCTGCATTTGAATCCGTACCTGTTGTCAGTGTCCATTCATGCTACACAGATACACTTAAGTAGAGTCTGTTTTTGTTAGCAATATGAACATTATTGTGTCAACCCATTTTATTATGCTTTCCAATGTCTCTCTCTCTCTCTCTATTTTACTTTATCAGGACATATGTATCATTAATTCACATGATGTCTTGCTAACCCAGAGTTATGTCACCAACTCAGAGTTTTTTTTTCTTCTTCTTCTTTTTTTTTATTATTTATAACCTTTCTATGTCATTTTAGAAGATTCTTATTTCTTCCTGCTTGGTGAGTTAATTCAATGAGTATGTGAGAACAAAGTCCTAACTCCAAGGTAAGGCACTCTGCTATATCACTCCACTATATTATTGTTCTAATAATATACTATTTTTAAGCTGTTTCTTAGTTTTTTGCATAATTCATCAGTGTTTGGAGGATGAGGTTTTATGATTACATGTTTAAAATAAGGACAGTCAAATAAGGACAAGGGTCTAATTGTGACACAGTTGTATTAATGTATTAGTAGTTGTATTAAGATCAAGTGCAATTTTAGGTATGGAACACAGCACAAATGATTTGCAAAAGCCAAAACCTACATACCAAGATGTAAAGTTTAATGCCGAGTTTAGACTGCACAATTTTCAAAATAGCCCCGTCACAGATGTGTTCACACTGCATGATTATGTGGGGTAGTTATTCGTTGCTGATTTGTTTACACTGCAAAATGGATTGGCGGCTGAGGTTTTTCCCACAGCATGACTTTACAATCACTGACAACTTTGTCTCAGGTCGCAAACTATGTCTCTTACAACCTGAGAAGTGACATTGAAACAATGCAATGTCATGTAGTATATTTATTATAAATTTTATAATGAGAAAGAAGCCTTGTGGGGTAGATATGTACTTATTTGCTCACCTGGGTTTTGAAAAGAATTAGCAATTTCACCAAAACTTTTTTTTTTCGACAAACGGGTGCTCCTGCCAAATTTCCACTAGTTTTTCCTCCATTTCTTAGTTCCAAATGGACTGAAAAGAGGCACTTTAAACTACTCCCCTATCCTCCCGCTGACCTGCTGATACCCGTACTAGTGGATGCTGCTCTCTCATTGGCTGTAGGTAATGGCTGATATTATTTTCAATCAGTACACATTTCACACAGCATCATTTGAATCTCCGAAAACTCCAAATATTTAGCATGCCAAATATCTTACAGGTGTCGGCGACTCATCTGCGATTCTCTCAGATGTCTTTGATAGTTTACACTTTGTGATTATTACTTATGTAAAAAAGCACAGCTTTGCCTGTGATTTCAGACATTTGTCTGCGATTTCTCAAAACCTGTCAGCGAGTCAAAATTGAGGCTAAAATCATGTAGTCTGAACTTGGCGTAGGGTTTGTTCTTTTAATTGTGCACACTAACCATAGACTCCACCATGTTGGGCTTGGAGTTGCGGAGAGTCTTGACAGCATAGAACACATCCACCATGTTGTGATGATGCACCATCTCCATTATCATGGTGCAAGCACAGAAAGTGCCACTACGTCCCCCACCATTCCTTAAAAAAAAAACATTGAAACATTGATTCATTAGCATCTTCAAGAAAAGAAGTGACTTGTAACACATAAAGGAGAGGGATCTGCGCTGTACACTTTCAAAGCTTGTGTGGATTATTGTATTAGAGATGTCTGGAGGGGATAGCAGTGAAAAAGCCATATTTGTGCCACCACAGGCTGTCAGGGATCTGCAATACGTTTGAGCATGAAGGAATGGAAAGTACCACTACGCTCTGGGGAAAAGTCATGCAATAAAAATGTCACATCCTACTGAACTAAGATCATTTCCCTGAGGCTGCTGATAGAAGAAAGGCACCCAGCACATTTGCTTTGAAGCTGAATACACTGCATCTGTGCTATGCTCTTATTAATAGAGGACAGCATTTTAAACTACAGACACGTGAAGGTGGCAGGTATGGATCCTGAGGCTGCAGTGCTACAAAGTTAAATGCTGAAGAAAATGAAGACATTAAAAAAAAGCTAGAGATTAAGGGCATTGGGCAGATTTTCACTGTTGGTAAAATACGGCACTCACTGGAGCTAAGGAGCAAAAGAAATCTGGATTGTATAACTGCCACAAGGAAATGTAATTGCTTTCCAATTAACATCTGGGAGTAAAACTGTATAAAAACAAACTTACAGGCAGTGCACAATAGTGCGACCATCGCCACACTCCCTCTGCCACTTCTGCACTTGTGCCAGCAGGTTAAGAAAGGCTTTTTTTGAGTCTGGAATTTCACGGTAAGCTGACCAGCGCAGGAACTGGAAATGTCGCACTACCAGATGACCTTCCTGCAACTGAAAGATAAATAAAGAAAGACCAAGACCACAAGAGAAAATTATTGAAATAATGTAAGAGAAGTCAAGGAATTTGTCAGTTATTATTACAAGCATATTATTATTTTTATTGTATTATTTATTACAAAATGCATTTATTATACATTTATTTTAATATTTATTTATACAATTTATTTATTAGTTATTACAAACATAACATCACATTTTTTATTGTTTCTATTTTCAAACTTAAGAAAATGGTAATAATTAAACTAATTAAAAGGATAGTTTAACCAAAAAAAAAAAAGTAAGAAAAGAAACTCATCATATTCCCCCACATGTGGTTTTATCCTGCATGATGTTTTTCTACTGTTGAACATAAAATAAGATTTTACAAAATAAATCTTATCGCTGGTACACATCAAAACCCATTGTAGAAAAAAATACAATGTCAAGTCAATGGGTGTCCGCTACAAGCAACTTCACAAAATATCTTCATTTGTGTTCATTCAATCATTTTCCGTTGACTTAATAACTTAATTCATCATGAGTTGCCACAGCAGAATGAACCGCCAACTTATCCAACACACATACACTACGCCCAATTTAATTTATTCAGTTCCCCTATTGCACATCTTTGGACTGTAGGGGAAACCTAAGCACTTGGAGGAAACCCACGAGAACATGGTAAGAACATGCAAACTGACCCAGCCAGAACTCGAACCAGCAACCTTCTTGCTGTAAGGCAAAAGTGTTAAGCACTGAACCACTGTGCCGCCCATTTGTGTTCAACAGAAGAAAAGAAGAAAAAAAAAAAACTAAAATAGGTTTTGAACAAGTAAAGGGTGTGTAAATGATGGCAGATGTGAACTATCCTTTTTAAACTAATCTATGAATTGAGAATAATTAAGCAAACAACTTTTTATCAAATGTCAAAGTTGGATCAAGCACACACATTCAAAATTAAACTTGTTTCTCTCCTTTTAAACAATGTATGCAATTCAGTCTTTCAGAAACATTCTTACATTGAGGTCACCTTACTATACTGGTCACACTGATGTTTTAAAAGGATTGCCAAAAAGATAAACAAAAAACAATCTGTAAAATACAATATTAATTTTGATATTTGAAAACATGAAAGAAAAGATCATATAACTGTTACATTGTTTACTGAACTCTATAAGCCAACACAGCAATGCAGTTTTAAAGTAATACTGGTGACAGAAAAAAACAACTTTCATTCATTTTCCCACAGTTATGATTATAGGGCACTGCAGTTAATTATTAAAAACTGTTATCAGTTGAGTGGTGAGTGGAAGTGGTTGGTTCATTTATAATCAGTTTAATAAAAACTAATTTAGGCTCACTTTTAAAAGTTTCAGCTAAAATTAAACACACTTTTAGCACAATTTACAGAGCAATTTACCTTGATAACATTGTGAAATATAAAACTTATCAATGTTATTTAGCAATAATGCATGATTTTTCTAATGAGCCTGGGTTGTATTGTTAAGAATAAGCATCCACTTTTAACTGAAAACAAATTGATTTTTCCTTTATTTGTATCAAGCTCGCGAAACATCTAACTGTACCTCTCAATTCAAAACAGCACTCAATATTCAGCTCATCTGCAAGTCATTGACTGGTTCCTTTGAGCATAAATTATCATCTAAATTACTCTGTAACAAATTGCAAAAGCATTGTTGAGTCTGGGGGCTGCTTTTTTTCCTCTTTATCTAGAGATGGCACCGTTTAGCAACATGATCTATCAATAGCGCTCAACACCTTAGTCGTGTACCTTTTTGGGGATGCGAGAATCTGCGTTCCAGCATGGGAGGTTCTCTCTAGGGTCCTGTGAAGAGGCAGTATGGGACAATTTCTGACAATGACATGAAATGTTTGCCCAGCTTGCAGAGTCTTAAAGAGACAGAGGGGACGCGGGGACTGACAGGGGCTAGCCATACTGACACAGGCACGGTTGGGAACGTTGCTAAAGGTTGACAGCCTAGCTGACAGGAGTGCTAAAGGGGACGAGCAATGAGAGGTGGAATGCTTGAGACAAGATTTCAAAGAGACAGGATGTTGACGATGAAGCCATCGGGGTGGACTAAGGTCAGCTAGAGGTGTGAGAAAGTGTTCTTTTATTTAGACAAGTCAATATCAGAAGCACAGACCACACTGAGAGAGACTGACACAATACGTAGAACTTTATCTCTCTCACACACCCTCATCCATTGAGAAGTAAACAGGTCTAATTCAGGCGATGTGGAGCCCGTTGTGCTAGTGTGTGAAATGGAGACTGACCACACTTTTATACCTCTGCTTTCATTTAATTAGAAGAGCAATAATTGTCTAAATCATGTAGACGTTAGTCTCAGTTAATAAATCTTTCTGGGTTAGTCCTAAACCTTTCTTTTTTTTGGGGGGGATGGATATTCATTCACGTCTTTTGCCTGAAAAGGTTTGTGTACTTAAATATTAGTTCTAACACTGGCTAATATTAAGGCACATAGGATATCACATATTTCTGCAAATTATTTATTTTCTACTACAGTATTGACTCACCCGTGTGATGTTGTTCACCCTGAATAGACGAGTGACGACATTCTCATCGGTAGATCTGGAGAGCAGCTCCACAGTCATGGGTCCATACTGCTGCATTCCCGTTTCAGGCCAATACTGTAGACAAGGCTGAGAGAAAGAAGACAATGACATGTAAAGCTCTGTGCAGATAATTTCATTTGATTTATGAACAAAGGACACACTATCTTAAATTAAAGTTCTTTTTGAGTAACCAAAAAAAGTATCATCTTGCTGTAATTTGCATGCCGGGTCAGTATTTTGCACTGTCACCTTCTAAGTACACAGTACCTGTAAGAAAGTGGTGACATGTTGTCGGTGGCTTGCCATTTGGGTGTACAGTGTGTAGAATTTGCTGTGTGTGTAAAACACGTCTCTGCTATTGGTTGTAATGTGAAGTAAATTCACACTTTTCTGCTCCACCATTATTGTGTGTTTGTTCACGCAGGCCTTTAATCTACACTTCCCTAAAGACATACCATGTATGTGCATTTCATTGTTTGGTCCCACTTTATAATAAGTGTCGCTTATACCTGTGAACTTACATGGTAACTAGATGTGTAAGTAGTGAATAGTATGTGTAAGGTCAAATGTGTAACAGAACATTGCTTAACAACACTAAGAAAGTTCACATCTATAACACGAATTATGTAAGTGCATTGCTTAACAACATGTTGCAGGTGTTTTCCCGCTCCAACACCTGTTTGCATACCATGTGCTTATGAACATTAGCAGAACTAATGTTGCATTAGAAGGTTTTACCTTGTTGATACCTGTATACTTACATGGTAACTCTACAGGAACTGTCCACTCACTATAAAGTATAAATTGGTCACAAATTAAAGACTACAAAACTATTAAGAGAACATTTGACATTCATTCAGTGGCACTACTGGCTTGGAATGCAAAATAGAAAAGGTGCCTTAGCACAGCTGATTCATGACATTAGAAAAGCCTACCGGGTTCATTGAAAATATATATGCCATTTTCTTCTCTTTTATTTGCTGTTTATATTGTGACATTCTTTCAGATTCTAAAATTCCATGATAGTGCAAACAATTTACTTGTTTTAAAAAATTCATAGCTAGGGCCAGACGGAATCTGCGGACATTTTTTGTTATTTCTTCTGAGATTTTGGTAAAAATCTGTGGAATTATTTTGGGTTTATCATAACTAAAAAGCTTTATATATGAAATAAAAAATAATATATTTTTAACTTTTATTTAATGTTTAAAATGCAAATCCAATTAGATTAACTTTATTTGTAAACAAAGCAAGTCTCTCATGTAATATCTTTAATAAAAGACAGAAAATATTACTGTAAAAACTGTTGTACATAAATCAGATTTTCACATTAGTCATTAATATTACTGTAATTAATTTAAAAACTGCACAAATATTAATTTACACACATTCATACAAGTAAATAAACAGAATAAATAATGGCCTACAAATCTGCGGAAAATCTGCAGATTATCTGCGGAATTCTGCAAGCGCAGATTCCGTGTGGGCCTATTCAAAGCTTACTCAAAGTGCTTGTGTAAAACGTTATGTTGCAGAGTAAAAACCAAATATGAATGTGACAGTTTTGCTTTGATAGATGCTGGGATATTATTCTCAGCACTGCTTGTTTTCTTTATTGCTCTTTTTATTTTTATTTTTATTTTGTGATTGCTGGCACTCTGTTGAGCAATCTGACTTTACAGTCACAGTGTAAATTACAGTATTCTTTGTATTGGAATTGCAATGAAATAAAGTTACACTACATATTAAATAAGCTATTCCTATGGATTCACAATGCGTTTCCCCTTGGTACAGTTAGATGAGGACACAAGTGGACAGTTCCTGAGTTACCATGTCAGTACATTGTTAATAATGTGTTGGATTATCTTTTATATCACACAGTAGTTTGTAAACATTTTTGAAGTACACTTATAAAAAAAAATAAAAATGTTGTGAACCAGTTGCGCAGAGGATTATTTTTTTATATAATACACAGTAATTTGTGACACTTCTACACTTTATATATTGAGTGGACAGTTTCTTAGGAGTTATCATGAAAGTACACTGGTATCACAAGTTGAACCTTCTAATGTAGAATTAGTTCTGCCATACAATGTTCACAAGTACATGGTATGCAAACAGGTGTTGGAGTGGGAAAACATCTGCAAGTACATATTATTGTTACGCAATGCACTTACATTATTCTTGTTACAGATGTATACTTTCTTAGAGTTGTTACCAATTTCCTGCTACACGTTTAAACTTACTCATACTCTTTAGCGGGTTGTTACATGTGTGTAGTTACACCAGTATTACACAAGTAAATATTATGTACCGGTGTGTACATACACAGTAGTTACAAACTATTTACACACCAAGTTACCATGTAAGTTCACAGGTATAAGCAACACTTAATATAGTGGGACCCATTGTTTTAACAGAACGCCGGCCCCTCAGGTCCCTTATATAATATTACATCTATACTATAGTTTATTTTAGCAAAAAATGTAATTAGCTAAGAAATACTTTGTAAATTTATTTAATTGTTAATTACAATAAATTGAAACTGACTGTATATTAAAATAAAGAAGTACTTGCTCTTCATTCATTCATTCATTCATTCATTCATTTAATCATTCATTCATTCATTCATTCGTTCAGTTTATTTAATTTATTTTTGATAAGCTCCAACATTTTTTATTCATTTTCTCCCACACATATTCATTGAATATACATATTCAAATTAATGCCTGTATAGCTATATGAATGATATTTTTCCCCCCAAATAAATGAATAGATAGCAGGCAGAGAAAATGGGCATCTTGCGATTAAGCGAAGGGTGAAGATGGACATTGAAAGCATAATGGAGTCAAGGAAACGCCGGAGATAGGCTAATCAGCACTGAAAATCCAATTGAGGCCCACTAAGATAAATAATCCTTGCTCATTTCTCCATATCGGCTGCATTTTCTAGTCCAATCTTTCGTCGGATTACCATTTGCTCAATGTGTCAATTAATTTTCACTCACAGCAGTTGCAGACAGATCTAATCCAGCACCATTTTATTTGAAACGAGCAGGCGTGAAACAGTTTCAGCCATGTATCAACAGTGAGATAGAGAGATGTTGATATAGATGAGATGGAAAGCGATAAATCCTTGTCACAGTGATGCGCATTAACAGAGTGACATGCTGTGGAAAGAGATAAATATTCATACAAACACACACACACACACACACACACACACAAAAGAAATGCAGAAAGAGGACAAATATATTTCATAAAAGTTAGATGACTAACTGAGTGATAAAATGCCTTCGGTGAATTCACACACATCAGATGGGAGACAAAAAATAATCATAAAATAATGTTGTAAAGATCACCTCACAAAAACACGGGTATTATCGAGTGAGTCTTAAACATGACATTTTAATTTTGCATTCAGATGTTCACTAGAAATATTTTATCATGGCGAAAGGGTCACAGACGTTTCCAGCAGGGGGGAAAGAAAGGCTGGCTTCTTTGTATGTTTGTCCTTCCCATTGTATATTCAGAAAAGACAAGCACATTATCAGTGCAGAGAGTCTCAAATGAAAGGAATGGCGTGTGTTTTCTGTTTAACCAGAGTGAGAATTATGGGGTCTAAGGTTTGACCTATAGAAAAAATATATAAATAAAGATAAAAATACAATTAAATGTATACATGCTTAAAGAATTTACAACAAAAGTCTGCAGAGGGTCTTTAAATATGTAAATATTATATTCATTCCATATTTGCATAAGGCACAAACCTGTTTTTTACTGTTTTTTGCCGAACATGTTTTAGAATAAAAGTGAGAACAAATTTAAAATACTAACCTTTTTAAATTTACATTTTAAATAAAACATAAGTGCATAACTAAGTTTGTTCAATCAAGTCAAAATTAATCATTTTATACAGGGCTCGAAATTGTGATTATTTTGGTCTCATATGCACCCAAAATTTTATCTATGCGATCTCAAAATATATTTGGGAGCATTTGTGCGAGTGCATAAAATTGTTGTGTGTGACCCGTTTTTACAGTAAAATGTTCACCACATGCGTGGATTTGGGAGACATTCACGCAGAATGCATCTCTGCACTTGAAACGCGAAACGCAGTGCTCAGGAATGGTTTAAAACAGTTGTCATGTCAACTTGCTACAGTAAACAAAGCCAAGTCCGTAATGCTTGCCCCGCCTTTGCGCTCTTCTTATTGGCCCACTGCTCTAGCAATGAAATATCAGCTGTCAATCACTCAGTCAATGCCTTCAGGCTTGGGATGACAGAGAGAGCTACTACCGCGAAAAATTGTAAAGCGCTGAAAATGAGAATGAAGATAACACTGACAGATTTTGTTTTAGAAACCATGGCATCTGAAGTTACAAATAATGACACATCTTACTAGTGATCATATGCTGAATGTTAATCCACCATCTACACTTTTCCAAGAGTGGATAAAAGACTTCCATTGGCTTCAAGTATGCTATGAAAAGTCTGTGGGATTGATATTCAGGTAACTGCTTGCCACATCTAGCACGAAAGCTTCTGTTTAATCCTTCATATAATTGCCAGATGCTGTCTGCCGTGCAAGTGGCAGTTATATGTCAAATGTAACACCACGTACATCATCGCAAACGGGCTTACACTGAGTAAACAAATATCGTTACTCATGAAAAGACCGGTATTGCTATTAACATGACGTATGCATATAATAAGGTACTGTATATGTCAAACGCATCAGTGCAATATCAGACAGCACCCATGAGAACAGCACAGTTATATCGTTAACAGAATCATTCATGTCAAGCAGTGCGTGCAGGGTCGGTGAGCAGTCCGTGTACCTTTTGGTCACTCAGTTATTTTATAAAAATCTATTTTCTTGTGATAACGGGATTTCATTGAGACATATTTTCCTCACACTTGTATATATATATATATATATATATATATATTTTTTATGTTGGTTTGATTACTGTTGATTTCAAATGCAATAAATATGTTTGTATAAAACTTGTAGTAATGCTGCTCATAATTGGTGGGTTTTCAAGCAAAAAGGTTAATTTCGAGCCCTGTTATATTATTCAAACCTGATAATTAATTAATTTTCTTTTTGGCTTTGTTCCTTTATTAATCAGGGATCACCACAGCGGAATGAACCACATCTACAACATTAGATGAGATGATCTTCTTGTAGCAAAATTAGCTCAGTTATACAAGTTATTATTAATGATGAATATTCAGAATTAACTTATAGTTAATGTAACAAAATGTATATAGCAATGACTTTGCATGCTCGTCTGAGTGGACTCTGTAATTATTGATTTATTCAGAAAAGGGAATTATAACTACTTCTTGTGAAAGAAAATAAATAGTTTAGAAGTTTTAGTAAACCTAATAAACTTGTAGCAAGGATCTATCGTTAAAGTGACTTTTTCGTTGAAGCAAAACAAAGTCAATCCAATGTGGTTGTATAGCTTGATTTATTGACTAGTCTAACATATAACAAACAATCGTACAAAACATAACAACAAAACATAGAAAAGAAAGAAAGCGAAGAAATAAAGAGTTTAAATAAAAGAATGGCAAATCTAACTCAGTTTCACAAAACCAATAAGAACTACCAAGACTATAAAAACACCGTTTTTAATAAAGGGGCAAAACATTAACGCATAACTAAATATCTGGATTTAGTGGGTCTGTCTCTCTCGTGGGAGTTTCTCTGATGCTTAGAAGATGGAGACTTTTAAGAAGTCTTTTCTCTGAGAATACGCGAGAAACAAACATAAAACAAAGTTTAATTTGCTGCAAAAAAATAAGAAACGTGGACTCAGGCAAGTCACGTGGGAACAGAAACGTGGTCTCCCTAAAATCTGGGCAGAAACTTCAGTGGAGACCTTCTGCCATGAACCTTCTGCCCAGACTTTAGGGAGTACGTAGATGCATTTTTACATATTGGTCAGATCACACCTATTATCTGTTGACTGACCAATGGTTTCAGGGCAAAGTTTAAGCAGGAGATTTCCTTTGTCTCTTTGGAATGAAAATAAGACAACTCTGGCCAGCATCTTGGCCAGACTTTTACCGGCAGACTTGCTCACAGAGAATATACTGTATATACTGTATAAAGTTTATATTAATAGTTGGTTTAAAATGAAAACAAAATAAAATGAATAAAAAACACCAAACAGTTCATTTAAATTTCAAATCAAACCATTGTTTAGTACTTCTCAGGCTTATTTTTTACCAAGCAAACTCACACTATCACTTAACTTAGACCTAACAAGGACTTACAACATTATATAATGATTTCATATGTAAATGTAACCAGGAAACAAGAATGAGCTTTCTCTGCTTTACGTAATTAACTTCTGTATTGGTCCATGTTTATATTATAGTACATATTTATTCCCCTGTTGTCCACTTTTGCATGAATGGGAATAAACTTTAAATGCTCTCTGCAGACATTCAGCTAAATCTAATTACTTTAATTTAAAAGGTTCAGGACTATATTTGAATATGGTATTAAATGAAACAATCTCTGCCTTGTTCAGATCTATATTATGTAAGGTTTGAAGTTTTGACCTGTAGGTACATAGAGTTTATGAAAACTGCGAGCAAACTCTGAACTCCACTCAAAAAAAATGATTTTTTTTTTCTATGTACACAAAAGGTCTATTTCTGCCACGCTAGAGTTCCACACTAAGAAGAAACATAGAAATGCTGTCTGATCAACAAGTATCTACTAAATGTGTCTGGACAAAGTGTTCAAAGGCTATATTTTGATAAAGAGCTCAAATGAGTTATCAGCATCACAATGTTCTGATTGTCCATAAGTAGAAATCTCATATCAGCACATTCTGTACATGCTCAAATTTTCCTTCTGCATTCACACAGAGCAGATTTACAGAAATTACAGGTAAAATTACAACTCTTTTCAGAAAGTATAATGTGTCTTAAGTTTACAGAAATGTTTGAAATTATGTTTGCAAAAAGTAATTTGCATAAATTTGAGATGTGGATGCTATGACTAATTTAGAGATCTGACTGTTTTAGCCACAAAGTATTCTCTGCTCATAAACTTTATCAAGCTTGTTTGACAGGTGTGCACTAGTTGCACACTGTAGCAATTCTACAATATATACAATATACAACATAGTGAAATCTATCTTTATTTTTCACCTTCCTTTACAGATATCCTCAAATATTGTGGATGGTTTTCTTGCAATAAATTGTCTATCACAGAATCACCTCTGTTGTGATATATCATTATTAGGGGCAAACTACGGATGGATGGATGGATAGATAGATGATAAATAGATAAATGGACGGACGGACGGACAGACAGACAGACAGACAGACAGACAGACAGACAGACAGACAGACAGACAGACAGACAGACAGACAGACAGACAGACAGACAGACAGACAGACAGATAGATAGATAGATAGATAGATAGATAGATAGATAGATAGATAGATAAAATGAGTTCCATTGTGTAATTTGGAAGTAAATCAGTCTCTTACCCATGCTGAGTTGGACTGGTTTAGTTGGTTGAGCATGACGATAGAGGTACAGCCGTAGTCAAACACGAGTCTCCAGAAGTCTGTGGTGGTGGTGGGCAGGGGGTGTGGGGTCACCACAAATGCAGCAGGCTGAAGGAAGCTGTCCATCAATGCTGCGTTTATGTAGTTGTTGCCGTCGCCCTCATTGGAGACAAGAAACGCAAGTGCACGGTCAGGAGGCAGCACGTCCATACTCCGGTTCTTTTCCCGGTTCCGGGGCAGCAGAGAGACACTGCACTCCTCCACATCCAGGTGCGGGGTGACAGAGTTTAGAGTCTGAAGATAACAAAGACAGACATAGAGAAAGGACGAGGGATTAAGAGGTGTCTGAATGAAATCCAAAAATGTGAAATGAAATAATTAAGAAAGACAATGGGAGAATGAGGAAGTAAAACTATGCAGGCAAAAGCCCGAGGCAAAAAAGACCAACAAAGAAACATTGAAGAAGTGCAAAATACTGTGAATAAATAAACAGAGAATTAAGACATCTAAAATCAGCTGCAGCCCATCACTGGGAAACATCCATACACACTCATTTACACACATACACTGTGGACTATTAAGCCTACCAAATTCACCTGTACCGAATGTCTTTGGACTTGTGGGGGAAACCGGAGCACCTGGAGGAAACCCACGCAAACGCGGGGAGAACATGCAAACTCCACACAGAAATGCCAACTGACCCAGCCGAGGCTTGAACCAGTGACCAGTGTTGTTGTGAGGCGACAGCACTACCTACTCCACCACTGTGTCGCCCCTATATTATATTATATTATATTATATTATATTATATTATATTATATTATATTATATTATATTATATTATATTATATTATATTATATATATATATATTTTTTTCTGCCACTAGATGATGACAGACACCACATAACAAGTCCTTAGAGGGAGAAAAACTTTTACTTTTCTCACGTGTTTTCTTAAGGTAAGTTTCAAACTGAAAACAGCTGAAAAAAACATTATAAATCAGGTAAGTGACAAGTCGATCTTTCTTTTATAGTGCTGTATTTACACCAAAGAAATTGATAGTGTTTGCTTTGTACAAAATTACAATAACAAAATAAGGATTTAATCATTATTATCTTTTTTTTTGGGGGGAAGTTTGTTTACATAACGTATTTTAAGGAATGGGTTACTCTGCTTGACTGTACAGACCCAAAAAATTACATAACTAATCTAAAGGGCATAATCACATGACAGAATTACAAAAATGTAAGTCAATTCGAAAAATGCTGTAAGTAAATACAAATGAATAAATATTACATTCAATAAATTTTTTTTGGTCTTTTTATCATTTAAAATGTTATAGTACAGTATTTGCAACATTTCTCCAGTTTCAACCACATTTCATAAATCCAATTCCTTTTAGCTAATATTTTAGATAACATTAACATTTAAGCAAACAATTAACAACACATTATATTAAGGGATCATGCAAACATTTGAACTGCTTAATTTGTGTGAGTTATTTTTTTATTATTTATTTCTATTTATCTTTTATATTATGACATTATTATTTATGTTTTAATTTCATCATTTTATCTAGGCCGATGCCCTAAAAGATTTAGCAAGGTATATTAAAAATAAAAACTCCTTAGATTTAGTATACTCATTAATTACACTGTAAAAGCAGAGTAAGGCATTTCAAGTTGAAGTGATTTTGTCTCAGGCAAAAAAAAAAAAAAAAACTGCTACAAAGCTTAATGGCTGAAAATAAATGCAGACTGGTCACATATGAATAATTCTGCTATGAGCCTTGAGGTGAATGAATCAAAGTAAGAATTACAGTATGCAGACTATTACACTTGATGGCTGAAGTGCTTCAGTCCTGATTGGCTCTGACAGCACAAATGGGACATTGCAATTATTATTATTAAGATTACATTGGCTCTGAGAGTTGTGTTATCAGGAGGACAGGGACTGGTATACTGTCTAAAGGTGTTAGGCATGAATCTATTAATAGCTTGATGTTAAAAACACACATGCGGAACTGAAGGTGAGGGAACACCTCATTAGACTCTTTCTAAATGATCAAATATGGACTCTACAGCTGGTTGACTGCATCACACTTTGAGTTAGTAAGCAGCACTTAACCTGAATGAAATAAAATGATATAATTTGCATAAACACCCAGTGCTGTACATGCACTACAACACCAATTATGATTGTAATGGAACATCATAAAATGCATACAGTTCATCTAAATGGAAACTGGGTGGTTGGCAGTATTTTAAATATCTAAACCCTATATTTAAATTTTATAGAATCAAGCTAAAATGTATGCATGTCAGTTAAAAAAAAGTAATAGATTCATTTCAATAAACAAAGTAAAAAAAGAAAAGAGGAGAGATTGAAGAAACCTTATTAAGGCTAAAATCGATTTTTACCATCCTTGAACAAAATGTTTTTATATTTCTTTCTTTCTTTCTTTCTTTCTTTCTTTCTTTCTTTCTTTCTTTCTTTCTTTCTTTCTTTCTTTCTTTCTTTCTTTCTTTCTTTCTTTCTTTCTTTCTTTCTTTCTTTCTTTCTTTCTTTTTATCTTATATCAGTTCATTTGTATGGTTGTATTTAGACTGAAATAGCTCTTTAGGGTAACAAGTGGAGACTACCTCATTTCACAGTGTGCTCTTTATATAGTAAAATAATAGAGGGGAAATAATTATGTATGAGGTTTTTATCTCACACTTTAATCGGTGCTCCTAATTTTCCCAAAGACAACTTCAATTCCACACCAAACATCACATCATCTCAGCTCAAACTTTACTTAAAAGATAATGCACATATTACTTTTAGTCTCCTAATGTGGTTAGAAGTTTTTCATATCTTACTATTTCAATGTTCTACATGTATTTTAGCAGTGTCCACAAACTCATCCAGGGTCTAAGAAATGAGATGTAGTCAATGTACTTGAACAAGTTACTTCCACAGTACATTAGTCCACAACATTATATTGGACTGCAATTACACTATAATCAACAGTAATATTGCTGGATATTAACTTGCTAAATGTAATATGCAATGAGCATGATAATGATATCTCAGCTCATGGGTCAAAAAAATGATATAGACATATTACTGAGGGGAAATTTGCGCAAAAAAAAAAAAGCATCAGCATTTCTACCAATTGTTTGGAAGGTCTGGGGTCAGTTTTCTCAGGTGAATCTTTGAAACAAAGCTAAATTTTTAAATGTCAACAACGTGTATAATTATATGTGGACAATGTTGGCAAAAAATGTTTGGTCCAGTTCACTCAATTTAAAGATTGTATGCATCCGTCATAAAACCAGTGTTGGGAAGTTACTTTGAAAAGTAATTTGATTACAAACGACTGATTACTACTTAAAAACTGTAATCTAAATTAATTTACTAATTACTTAATGTAAAAAGTATTTAGATTAAAACATTTAAAATATACCTATAAAAATACAAACCAAACTGCAGCTCTTTCAGTAATTTAATATTCACTTAAAGACATTACAATGGGTTGATCATAGCAGCTTGACATATTGACAGAAACTTCTCTCGTCTTTTTTTAACACAAAAGAAAACATGGATAACACTGGATACCTGTAAGCACTGACATCCATAGTATGAAAAAGCACTGCATTGTTTGTGTGTTTGATGTTTGTCTGAGGTAATTAGTCTACCAAAATGTGTATACTCCTTGCAAAGTATAAAGCTGATCGGTCAGTTCTTGTCACGTGACTCTAGGTTTACAACTGGTGCGCTTGGAAAATGCACGCGTGCAAAAGGTGAGATATGTAAACTTCCACAAGCAGCTATGCTTGTCCACATTCAGAAGATACAGTACATTCACTCCCGATCCGGCACAAAAATCCAATTTAGCCTGTTTAGGCTGAGTTGGGCTGCCATGTTTTGGCGTGCCGGTGTCCTCCTTGGTGACGAGTATTGTTGTGGATTGCTTTCTGTTCAAGTGCATGCTTAATAACTGACGTTGCAGTGGAAACTGATTTAAAATAACTAGTTTTTGTTATAAAAATTAGAATTGTAATGCAAGTAATGCAATTACACTTACTTTAGTAACTGTAATCAAATTACACAAATTTAAAATGTAATTCTTTACATTACTGGGTTTCTCAAAAATGTCATTAGAATACAATAACACGTTACTGTGGAATACATTACACACAATTCTGCATAAAACACACTGTAGTGTACTTTTATTTGATGTTCTCAAAATGAGATACAGGACTATTTTGGTGAAAAAGAGCAATAAATGAGTTGTGTATTTTACAAGTTGTATGTACACCAATAATCCATTGCCCTAATAATCTAACTTCAAGTTAAATTAACCTATTCGATAATCAATTTTATTAACTAATTCAAGCATTTAAATTGCACTTTATACTGAAAACAAGTATCTTACAAAATAACAGGAAAAATATTATGTACTGTCATTATGCCAAAGACAAAACAATTAATTTTTTATTAGAAATTACACTACTGTTTGGGGTCAGTACAATTTTTAAGTTTTAAAATGAGCTTCTCCAGCTCACCATGGCTGCATTTATTATTATTAATGGTAATGGTAATAAAAGCAATAATTACTGGAGTAATAACTTTATTTGAATCTACATACAGTAAGAAAGCCGTTATTTAAAATTTTAATAAAAAATTAAACATTTTTTTTAACATTTAATGAATGCTGTCTGTTAATGTTTAAAACATGTGTTGATAAAATTTTTTTATAAAAAGCAAATTACCACCGTACATCAGTTTATTATATTACGTTAAATGGCTGCATTTTTTAACTACCCATGACTGACAAAATTATGTCAAGGCTCAATAATGACAAACTGCCGATAAAAAAAGTGTAACTTTCTTCACCCTTTCTAGAGGTTGATAATTGAATGCAAACTGGTTAATGGGATCCTGCAAATCCAGTCGTTTGTCTTGAACACTTCATCTCATTCGCTGTATCTGACTCACCTGAAATTCTTCTCGAAGTTGAGAGGTGTTGGTCTGAGAATCCACACTCAACATGTCCTTATATGAGAGCCCAAACTCAGTGATGGGGATGGCAGTCTCTCCGCACAGACAGGCCTCCAGTATGGCATCATGGATGAATATATACTGCTCCTGAATGCACAGAGATTGACACAGGAAGAGTCAGTTCAGGACAAGACTACGGCAGAAAACTGCTTCAAAGAAATGAGGCCATGTCAAAACATGCATGATGCAGTGTCCAATTATTTGCTTTTATCTGGCTTTAATTAAAAACGATGTGACAAAATGTCAGAGAGATTAATCGAGGGGGGCAAATATTAGCTTAATTTAGCGGTGTAGGAGGAAAATGTCAAAGTCAATCAAATTTATATACCCACGTAAAGATTTACAACACTTTTGCACTCATCAAAAATGGCCACTGGGGGAATAACTTTAAACTTTAGAAACTGTGACATATAAGAGTAATCGTCTATAGGGAAATGTGAAATAATTAAAGAAATTTCCTGAAGAAATCGTGACTGATGCTTTCCGGCACAAACAAGCTGCCATGGCACTATAAGACTTCTGGATGGCTGCCCGAGTGTTTGAATGAAGTAGTTAAAGTGTTTAGAGTGTATGTGGTTTCTAGGGTGTTTGGCTGATTGCTGACTGAGCGAACTAATACAGGTTCACTGGAAAACTGTGCCTGTGGTGTTTCCTTTTGCGCATTTTGCAATACTTTCAAAGTAAAATGTTTAGGGAGTAATGCTGAAAGTGCATTTAATTGCATCCAAAAAAATAAAAATTAAAAATTAAAGTGAATCTGACAATGTTTGATTATTTTATAACAAAAGTAAATCTCTAGAGAGTAGCACTAAAAGTGAATGCTTCATTTAATTTGATGATGAATTACTAAGAACTCTGAACCTAACAAAAAGTGTAATAATGAAAACCACCTTTGCTGAAGCAACCCTGTCACGTTTTTGAATAAAGCCTTCAGTGTTGTTCCAGGTTATCTAAAGCTACTTTATCTCATTGAATACATTTTTGAGTGAACTGATCCTTAAAATAAATGATGCAAATGTCAAAATGTTAATATTTGCAAACAAATGTCTGTCTACATATGCATGACTTTGATGTGTTGCTGTTTGGTATAGCTCGCTTGTGAGAGTTCTTTTTTTCCTCATTTATGTAAAAGCAACATTGTAAAAGCGATACAGATAAAAAAAAAAAAGATTTGAAAAGAGTACTGCACTTAAGCACAGCAGTATTTAAATGAGTTTGGACTAGAAGTAAATTTAAGGTATCAAATCAAATCAATTTGACTGATAAATCAGGATTTACCTACATTTGTTTAAGTCAGGGGTGTCCAAACTCAGTTCTGAAGGGCCGGTGTCCTGCATAGTTTAGTTCCAACCCCAATTAAACATACCTGAACCAGCTAATCAAGCTCTTTCTAGATATACTACACACTTCAGGGATGTGTGTTGAAGGAAGTCGGAGCTAAGCAATGCAGGACAGCCGAGCAGTCCTCCATGACTGAGTTTGGACACCCCTGGTTTAAGTTATGCACAGGTAAAATGGTTTTATTAATAATTTCTAAATGGTCACTTGGAGTTAACTTTGCAGAAACCTGGTTTCAAGCACACTTCATACATTTTTTTTATTGTTTGACTGTTGACATTTACAAGTCCAAACTCTTAAAAAGCCATACAATACCTCTCAAGTCCAATGGTATTAATTGTTGCTTTTCAGTAATTGCAAAATAACGTTTAAAGAGATAGTTCTCCCAAAAAAGAAATGTTCTGTCAATATGACACAAACTCTTGAATTTTTCCAAACCTGTTTTTATTATTTTATTTTATGTTTAACCCAAAAGAAGAAAAATGGAAGAATGTTGGAAACCTGTAACCACTGACTGATTTATTTATTTTTTTCTACTATGAATGTCAATGGTTAGAATTTGAACATTCTTTAATACATCTTCTTTTGTGATATATAGTTTGAACAAAACTCAGATAGGTTTAGAACAAGTGAAGTGTGAGTAAATGATGGCAGAATATTTTCTTTTGGGTCAACTATCCCTTTAAATTAAGACATAAAAATCATAGTCATAACTATAAGGAACAAAAAAAAAAAGGTTGCTTGTCACATTACACAAGCACTAAATAGAATGCATGTCCTTTATTTGATCACTAGTAATCTCTATTACTTGATTTTAATTAGATCGCTGTTAGCCTTTTCTTTTGATTCTAGCTTTTAATCTTTTAATCTGTCAGTTTATCAGAGGAATAAATGTCTGTTATCAGATGTCTTTATTATCTCTATTGAGGGAGCATTGAACAGAAGACTTGGCTTCAACAGTGTGTAGCAATGAGGGCAAAGGTCTCTTATGCATTATAAAGAAGTCCAGACAGCATGAAGAGTTTTGTTTCATGGCCTTGCTTTTGTCTTTTAAAGCAATCTTTTGATATTAAGTGAACAGTGATTGTACATTAAATTATGGTTTCTTCTTTGTTGTCCGGTCCCTTGAGGGGTGACTATAAAAACATTCCATTTATTAACATGCAGTTCACTAACTCATTCTCTGACAACTCAATGAATAAGTTACATAACTGACTGAATTTAAGGGGAAGGAATAAAATGAGAATATAAATTATTCAAAAGTAACACATTTTTATACAAAACACATTTTTAGTGTTTCTAAAGAACTTTTAAACAGCCTCAGAGAAACTCTCGGTGTTTTAGACCGTTTATTATATATTTGTGTTTATAAAGAACATAGATTAGTTGAAAGCAAGGCGAAAAATAAAACTGAAAGCTGTCATGAAATATTACACGA